>NC_036860.1:25958845-26220530 GCF_002910315.2 Salvelinus sp. IW2-2015 | reverse complement strand
GTCTCAACTCCCGACGACGGGGGTAGAGGATGGAGGTGTAACTAGACTGCAGCAAGGGTAGGAACTCCAGCTGACTAAATTCTCTTAGCAGCATCACCCCCCCCCCCCCCACCAACTCCTCACCCTGCAAATCACTTTCATATGTTTTTCATGTGTGTTTATGGGCTCTGGTTTGGCAGTGGGACAACGTGGCTGATCGAAGGGTATCAGTGTGTGTGTGTGTGTGTGTGTGTGTGTGTGTGTGTGTGTGTGTGTGTGTGTGTGTGTGTGTGTGTGTGTGTGTGTGGTGGAGAGCTGGAGCGACTAACCTCCCCTCGGGAAGCTGCCGGGTTAGGCCATAGCCAACCCACTCTGGAGTAGTCCCCAGTAAAACAGAGAGAGGCTGGCTCACAGCCAGGAACAGGATACACACACAGGGGGGAAAAAAACCACACACACACGTCTGAGGGCTCCCAGTGTGTCCTGTGTCAAAGCACATCTGTGTGAGAGTGTGTTGTTTTTCCACTCCAGCATATTTCAGTGTGCATCTTTATCAATGAGAGTCTGTGACTAAGGATTAGTCACAGTGATGATGGGAAGAGGGGCAAGAGAGGAGGGGATACGGCTGACAAGAAAACAGATATATTTTTTGAGAGAGAGAGAGAGAAAAAGACACAGACAAGACGGACGGACAGCCGCCGACAGACGGACAGCCGCCGACAGACGGACAGCCGCCGACAGACGGACAGCCGCCGACAGACGGACAGCCGCCGACAGACGGACGGACAGACAGAGCGTAATGACAGAGGATGAAAAGTACTGCGCAGTCAGAAAGAAAACGCCGTCTTTGTCTGCCAGCCAGGCTATGCTGTGCGAGGCGTCCGTCCTGTCACTCAGATGGTACAGCACGGCGGAGCTGAGCCACCCAGACACTCCACAAAGGACAGATCTGTTCACGCAGTCCGCCCGCCTGTCTCGCACACTGACACAGACGCGCATAGCCAACGCAAGAACGCGCACACAACAGCYCACAACAAAAAGGCACACATCTGATCTGGCATCACCAAGGACTCAACTGGCATCTCTCAATGACACGGTATATCACACCAGCCAACAGGAGAGTGCATAAAGTGTCCAGGAAGAACAATAGAATACCAGTACTACTACAGCATCCATTTCTGTTGAGAAACACAACACACACACACACAGGAGAAAAAACATTACTGTTCTCCTGTCCCTGCTATGTTTAGCTCCAGCAGGAACAAAACATTAATTGTGTCCCAATGTATTCCGCTGATGGGGATAGTACATTAACAAACGGTTAACAGAGGAGATACGGCCAGCACACTGCCACTGTGTGGGAGGAGATAACCACAGGCCTAATGTTTGGTATCGCTTGCTGCTAGTTTGCTTATTAAGTTGTCTGGCGGCCAGCTATCCTAAGTATTCTATTACTTCTGAGTAGGATAAAAATAGATGTGGGACACAATGTTCAGTATCTGTGTTAGATTACGAGTGGTGGTAGGGGGGGGGCTGTTTTCAACAACAAGTTGAGGGGGGGATGTGGAACGGAAGGCCGTCAAATGGGGGGGGCAGACACTTCCCTCCCTCTCTAATCTATGACTGAGTCCCAAATGGAACCCTATACCCTTTATAATGCGCTACTTTTGACCTGGGACCAGAGTGCACAAGTAGTGCACAATATAGGGAACAGGGGGCCATTTGGGACACAACCTCTCTCATCTTTAGCAATTTGCTCCAATCCACACTATCCCCTCTCTCTACTTCCCTCCCTCCCTCCCTCATTTTGTCCTTCGGCCCCGTGATAGAAGTACAGATAACTGCTAAGGGGCCACTCCTCTTCCATAGCACACGCAGAGCAAACAGCTTTTCACCTACTTTCTATTCTCCTCTCTCTCTCTCTCTCCATCCTTATCTGTTCCCTCCTCTATCCCTTCATCCATCTCATCCTTCCCTCTCACTCCCTCTCAGGCTCCGTACACAGAGGCCTTAGTGGTGTATTTACTGTGCCGAGCAGGGCCAACTGCTCCCATACCACACAGTAAACAGATGTCTCTCAGTTTCTTCCCTCTCGCTCTGATCACTTCCCCAATCGCACAATCTCGCTCTCCCTCCATCCCTACACACAGTAAACTGCTTCCTTTTCTCCCTCCATCTCTCATCTCTTTTTCTCCCTCTATACTAGAATTACACATCTCTCCCCCACTCTCTCCTCTCACCATCCCCCCCCACCCCCTCCCACTCTGTAGCCACAGAGAGACAGCGAGGATAGAGCGAGTATTGGTGGTGTAATAAGTGACTGAACAGGGCCCGCTCTCTCCTCTCTGCCAGACACCTGTTTGATCTTAATTAGGCCCGATGACAGCAGAGATGCGTTGGTGACGCTCGCGGTCCAGTTTCAGTGACCGCGGTGTGAAACGGGTCTGCGTGCTCACATTGCAGAGACCAGGCTGCCCCAGGCATGGACGTGGCGTGGAAATGCGGCTGCCCCGGGCTGAAAGTGCACCGGCGCATCAGAGGAGGATCCCACCACTGATCCTAGAGTTACAGACAGTGACTAGAAGGGCTGGCCAGAGCCCCAGAGAGGGGAGAGGCAAGAACACCTAGGCTACATCCCAAATTGTACCTTATTCCCTGTATAGTGTATTGTCAAAAGTAGTGCACTATGTAAGGAATAGGGCTGGGAATTTCCAGCGACCTCACAATACGATTTTGTCACGATAATCAAGTGGAGATCGATATGTATTGCGATTCTATACTGCGATTTTATTGGTATTTGATGTCCCGATATATTGCTCACTACATGACCTGCCACCACGTTTAACGCAAAAAAAAACAACCCTAAAATATTTTTTTACAACTTGAAATGTGATGACTTTTCAGAGTGACCCCAACATTAGAAAAAGTGAAACATTGCCTTTGTTCAAATTTCCATGAAAGCTGTACACCACCAGGGTACAAAGAATGTCTTCGGGTCATTTTTGACCCGCAGTTATAAATAATTTACACACCACAAAGACACACACACACAAGACACACACACACAAAGACACACACACACAAAGACACACACACACAAAGACACACACAAAACACAAAGAACACACACACAAACACAAAGACACACACACAAACACAAAGACACACACACAAACACACAAAGACACACACACACACACAACACACAAAGACACACACACAAAACACAAACACACAAACACACACACAACACAAAGACACACACACAAACACAAAGACACAAAAGACCACACCACACACACAAGACACAAAGACACCCACAACACACACAAAAGACACAAAACACAACACACGACACACACACACACACACACACACACACACACACACACACACACACACACACCACACACACACACACACACAACACACACAACACACACACACACACAGAGAGAGAGAAATTAAGATTGTGTGCTTACTGTTTTGAACGTTCTTGTGCATGTGCAGCATCTCCCCTCCACGACCCCACACCACTCAAGTTTCCACAGACAAAATAAAAACTATTTCAGACTAAATAAACATTTCTTGAAAGCATTGTTTACTAATGGGGAATGCAGTCAGGGGCTATAAAGGTGCTGCAGATGACAGTCCCCCCAGTTCTATATTTTGCTGAAGCCATGACTGCACGTTTCAGTGCCCAACAGGTCATAGATCTGATTTTTTCAGATGTCCAGGAAGAACAAGAGAACAATGATTTAGAAGAGGAGGAGGTATCTGAAGAAGAAGATGGGGAAGAATACAACCCAGAGCACGATGCATCATCTTCAGATGAAGAAATCCCCCAAGCTGAAAGACACATTTTTGTCAGCAAAATAACATGGTCCTTGACACCTTATGACAACCAGGGKAGGATGGCAGCACAAAATGACATAAGGATGACCCCAGGGCCCACAAGACATGCCCATGCCCAGGACATCGCCTCCACATTCTATATGTTCGTCACACCAGCCATCAAAAAAGTCATCCTGGAATTGACAAATTTGGAGTGTTTCTGTAAATATGGAGACAACTGGAAAAGGATGGACGAGATTGACCTGTGTGCCTACATAGGGCTGCTAATCTTAGCGGGTGTGTGTAGGACCCGAGGCGAGGCTACATGTAGTCTCTGGGATGCAGAGAGAGGAAAGGCGATTTTCCGTGCCACAATGCCACTGAAAGTCTTTCACACTTTCGCAAGAATGCTACGATTTGATAACCGTGAGTCAAGACCTGCCAGACACATGAGACAAACTGGCGGCCATAAGAGAGGTCTGGGAGAAGTAGGTGGAGCGTCTGCCATACCTCTACAACCCTGGGCCTGAAGTAACAGTGGATGAGCAACTGGTTCCATTCAGGAGGTACATTTTTWATTTTCATATCTGTAATGCAAGTGATTTTCACTGTTAATTATATTATGTATTGCTGTAATATCATTGATTTATGTGATTTGTTTTCTGTGATACTGATACTAATTACTGATAGTCATCTTTTTTGTCAAAAGGTCGCTGTCCTTTCCGGCAGTATATGCCCAGCAAGCCAGCAAAGTATGGCATCAAGATATGGGTGGCCTGTGATGCACAATCCAGCTACGCTTGAAAGATGCAAGTCTACACAGGGAAGACGACCAGTGMAGGCCCGGAGAAGAACCAGGGGATGCGGGTTGTGCTTGATGTGACAGATGGACTGGGGGGGCACAATGTCACGTGTGACAATTTCTTCATCTCTTATGAACTCAGCCAGCAGCTCCTGAAGAGGAAGATCACCATGGTTGGCACAGTTAGAAAGAACAAMCCTGAGCTCCCCCCTGAACTCCTCGCAACAAGGGGGAGAGAGGCTTTGTCATCAAAGTTTGCCTTCACCCCCACACCCACTCTAGTTTCTTACATCCCAAAGAGGAAGAATGTGGACCTCCTGAGCACACTGCACGAAATGGCTGAGAAACGTGATCGTGAGGACAGGAAGTCAGCCATCATCCTGTACTACAACCACAACAAAGGAAGCGTAGACAACCTGGACAAGGTGACTGGAACTTACAGCTGCAGGAGGATGACTGCCCGCTGGCCCCTGGTCATCTTCCATAACATCATTGATGTGTCCTCATACAATGCCTTTGTGACATGGAACAAGATCAACCCTACCTGGATGTCTGATAAGCAGAACAAGAGGAGGGTGCTCCTGGAGCAGCTGGGAAAGGCACTTGTAACGCCACACGTTCAAAGAAGGGAGCGCCTCCCACACACAGCAGCCTCTGCAGCGCTTGTGAAAGCTGTACAGGGGGCTGAATCTTGTCCTGATCCACCTGAGGCTGCAGCTGGAGCAGGCAAGAGGAGGAGATGCCAATTCTGCCTCCCAAAGAAGGACTGTAAAACAAATACTATGTGCTGCACATGTGAGAAATACATCTGCAAAGTCCATGCATGGGAGAAGACTAGTATTTTGTAGTTGAATTCCTCATTGTACAGTATATAAGAAAGTTCAAGACTGTTATTGTTTCGCTTCAATAAAATGCATTCAAAACTACTTCCTGCACATTTCTGCTACTTTCTTAGGCTATACAAGTGCTATCTCATGCTAAAATGTATGTTTACACCTATGCAGTACCTTTAGCAATAATAATAAACCTCTACTTGAGTAAAGAAAACAATTATGACAAGTATGTTGAATAAAAAAGAGTGGTGTCCACTAATTAAATGCAGTCTTTCTGCACTGTGAAGAGGGAAAACCCAGAAAGTGTGTGATGTTTCTTCATGCAAAATAGATTTGGGGTTTAAAATTCAATTAAGCTGCTTCATTTGAGGGGTTTAGTGAAGGCAGGTCATTTTTTACCCTTATGACAAGGGGAGTATACAGAATGGTAAGARTACACAAAGACTACACAAGGGTTAAATAGATGGAGAACATGCTATAGGATGAAAAATACCAGAGTTTTGGCGCAGATACAGCCGATTAGTGCTAGCTAACGCTACCTAGGAAGAAATTGTGACATTGTTTTGGACAAATCGACGCATGGAGTCAAAGTACAGATATAATGCAATCCAAAATAATATTGCGATATGGGTTGCAGCCCTCACCACTGACTCTCTGTAGGGCTTTACAGTTAATAAAACGGTGAAGCTGATAAACAACTAATGAGTAAAGGGATACACGTGTATATTGGTGACTTGAACAATATCACTGAGCAACACCCTGGAGAGGGAGAGTAACAGCATCTCCCCACTGACAGACTACATGGATATAGCAGAGACTACTTTAATTAGTGTGACATATCCCTCTCAGGAAAACGTGTCAAAAGGGCAAGAGCAGAGTGGGTTGTCAGTGCGTACTAGGTGAATGTGGGGACGTGGAGGACTTCATTATCCGTTGAGGTCCGACGATAAAACACTGCCTGACATTCATATGAAATAGAAGCTCATTCACTAGACAATAACACGTTCTGATTCAGCCCAATCCATTGTGCTATTGAGCCTGAGTGCTAAAGAAGACAGAGGAGAGTACAGCGTCGCAACGTGGGTCTCTGGGACAGACAGACAGACGGACAGCTCACTCGCTCACGCTCAACCTACTCTGCTGCTAGTTCTCTGAACAGGACAGGAGAAAGACGCAGTGGGAGAGAAAGACAGACAGAGAGGGAGAGAGATCCTGTATGGCTCAGTTGGTAGAGCATGGCGCTTTCACCGCCAGGATTGTGGGTTTGATTCCCGGGGCTACCATCACGTAAAATCACTGTTAAGTCGCTTTGGATAAAAGCGTCTGCTAAATGGCATAAATATAAGAGGTCTTCAAGAATCCACCTGTACCCGAATACCCAAGACTCAATCTGGGACCAGAGTGGGTCCAGATCCAGAATTCTAAATAATGTCACGGTCTGGGTCAGATCTGATTGTCACGGGTATGTGTAATTTTAACGGACTTGTTCGGAAGGACCCATTCGTATTCGAAAGCACCTGCTGTAGTAGAGAGAGAGAAATTGTGTAGTTTGTGCTGCTGCTCTTTGCTTTTCAACGAGAGTGGCGTGTGTAGCTTGTTGTTGTTGGCCAATCATAAGTCATCAAAGCAGTCAGAGCCTCCACATGGTGCAAAAGTTAGGATTAGAACAATATATATACAAAAGTATGTGGACACTTGTGTATGTATGTGGACACCCTTCAAATGACTGGATTCGGCTATTTCAGCCCCACCCGTTTCTGACAAGTGTATAAAATTGAGCACAGAGCCACGCAATCTCCCTAGACAAACATTGGCAGTAGAATGGCCTTACTGAAGAGCTCAGACTTTCAAATGTGGCACCGTCATAGGATGCCACCTTTCCAACAAGTCAGTTCATCAAATTTCTTCCCTGCTAGAGCTGCCCCAGTCAACTGTAAATGCTGTTATTATGAAGTGGAAACGTCTAGGAGCAACAACAGCTCAGCCACAAAGTGGTAGACCACACAAGCTCACAGAATGGTACTGGTGGAGTGCTGAAGCACGTAAAAAATAATCTGTCCTCGGTTGAAACACTCACTACAGAGTTCCAAACTGCCTCTGGAAGCAACGTCAGCACAAGAAATGTTCGTCGGGAGCTTCATGAAATGGATTTCCATGGCTAAGCAGCCTCACACAAGCCTAAGATCACCATGTGCAATGCCAAGAGTCTGCTGGAGTGGTGTAAAGCTCGCCGCAATTGGTCTCTGGAGCAGTGGAAACGCGTTCTCTGGAATGATGAATCGCGCTTCACCATCTGGCAGTCCGACAGACGAATCTGGGTTTGGCYGATGCCAGGAGAACGCTACCTGCCCCAATGCATAGTGCCAAGTGTAAAGTGGAGGAAGAGGGTGGAAGAGGAATAATGGACTGGGGCTGTTAGTCATGGTTCAGGCTAGGCCCCTTAGTTCCATCGAAGGGGAATCTTAAAACGCTACAATGACATTCTAGATGATTCTGTGCTTCCAACTTTGTGGCAACAGTTTGGGGAAGGCCCTTTCCTGTTTCAGCATGACAATGCCCCTGTGCACAAAGCGAGTTCCATACAGAAAAGGTTTGTTGAGATTGGTGTGGAAGAACTTGACTGGCCRGCACAGAGCCCTGACCTCAACCTCATCGAACACCTTTGGGATGAATTGAAACGCCGAATGCGAGCCAGGCCTAACCGCCCATCAGTGCCCGACCTCACTAATACTCGTGGCTGAATGGAAGCAAGTCCCCACATGTTCAAGCCTTCCCAGAAGATTAGGGGCTGTTATAGCAGGAAAAAGGGGACCAGCTCCACATTAATGCCCCTGATTTTGGAATGAGATGTTCGACGAGCAGGTGTCCACATACTTTTGGTCATGTAGTGTATCTAATCAATGGAAGATGGAATTAAAATGATGGAATTTAAAGGAGAGGGATAGGCTACTATATATTCTGAATGGAGTTGTTTGTAATTGTGTAGAACGAGAATGCGCATCCAGCCTCAATTATCCTAGCCAGCCAGCTAGCCAACTTAACTAGCTTCTCCCGGTTTGATGCAGTCAAGACAGGTAGTAAGTAATCATATTGGATGATAAATAACCTAGCTATGGCAGCGCTATAGCAGCTATATGTCTACTATAGCGCAGGTCGGCTTGGTTGGTTGCGGTCTCTCGTCTCTCCCTCCCACCTCTCTCTACCTCGCTCTTTATCAGCTCCGGTTAATAAAGTAGCTTGACAGTAGACTTTCCTGCTACTGACAAGGTCTATAAGGAACGGGTGCAGTTGTCCACGGGTCCGTTCTGAGCGGGATTCTTTGTTTCAAAAATGTATTTATGCATATTGGGCCCGGATGGGAAAGCCCCAGGTCCAACTTCTTGGACCCGCGAAAGGCCTCTAATATATATTATATTAAACAGCGAGAGAGAGAAATGCTGTGACTCGTCAACACACGCCTGCCAAAAACCAAAGCACCGCATATCAAAAGACACACGGGAGGAAAAAGGGAGGGAGAGAGACAGAGAGAACGAGGGAGGGAGAGCTGAAAAGTGGGTCAGACAGACAGCCCAGGCTGTTGCAGCTGGATACGGTAGTGGGTGAGGAGACTTAGTGAGAGAGGCCAGCTCTGTAGAGTGCCATGCTGCTTACAGCCATCAGGAGATCCTCCCTACCAGATTCCTCCTCCTCCCTGAAGAGAGTCAAGCCAGGAGGAGAATTTATTAGGTCCTGTTAATCACGCACTGACACTACACCCAAGCCCAGTCCACTGTGGGGGGGGGGGGGTGTCCAGGGAGACATCCTCATACAATCAGGGCTCAGAATATTTTGACTGCTGAGTCAGAGAAGACCCACAGGGCTGGTATCTGTCTGGAGATCTCCATGAGCAATGCCAAAAAATCCCCAAGTATCCCTTTAATAAACAGAGTGATACTGTTCTGCTCTGTTCTCTTCTGWTCGGTTGACCTAGTCACAGACAGTCCCAAATTGAACCCTATCCCCTATATAGTGCACCACTTTTGACCAGGGCCCTATATAGGGAATAATGCACCATATAGGGAATAGGGTGCAATTTGATCATCAACAGACTGCTTTTCTAAGCCCTCACCAAGGTCGTTTTTGGAATTAATTAAAGTGAAAGCAGCAGCAAAGCACATATGTCATGGCAGATGTGGAAAAAAAAGGAAAAAAASTCTGGCTATGAAACTAGCTAACTGTTTTGTTAAGCCTCTCAGGAGTGGAGGGTTAATATTACTCAGTCAAAATGCTTTGTGTGCACAAACAAAAACAGGAGTGGGAGATTAAAGTTGTGATTCCTCTCCCATTTTGATGATGTATTGAGCATGTGTTTTTCAGGCTAGTGCATGCTGCTGCTACAGCATCAGAGACTGTGGGTAGTTGAGAAAATACCAGACATATGATTTGGGGGGGGGACCGCTTCACCAGGGGAAGCCGGCTCGTAATAATGGCTGGAACGGAGCAAATGGAATGGCATAAAACACCTGGAAACCATGTATTCGATGTAGTGGCTTGCGAAAGTATTCACCCCCCGTGGCATTTTTCCTATGTTGTTGCCTTACAACCTGGAATTAAAATAGATTTTCTTTCATTTGATTTACACAACATGCCTACCACTTCGAAGATGCAAAATATTTTTTATTGTGAAACAAGCAAGAAATAAGACAAAAAAAACGGAAAACTTGAGCGGGCATAACTATTCACCCCCCCCAAAGTCAATACTTTGCAGATCCACCTTTTGCAGCAATTACAGCTGCAAGTGTCTTGGGGTATGTCTCTACAAGCTTGGGACATCTAGCCACTGGGATTTTTGCCCAATCTTCAAGGCAAAACTGCTCCAGCTCCTTCAAGTTGGATGGGTTCTGCTGGTGTACAGCAATCTTTAAGTCATTCCAGATTCTCAATTGGATTGAGATCTGGGCTTTGACTAGGCCATTCCAAGACATTTAAACGTTTCCCCTTAAACCACTCAATTGTTGCTTTAGCAGAATGCTTAGGGTCATTGTCCTGCTGAAAGGTGAACCTCCGTACCAGTCTCAAATCTCTGGAAGACTGAAACAGGTTTCCCTCAAGAATTTCCCTGTATTTAGCGCCATCTATCATTCCTTCAATTCTGACCAGTTTCCCAGTCCCTGCTGATGAAAAACATCCCCACAGCATGATGCTGCCACCACGCTTCACTGTGGGGATAGTGTTCTCGGGGTAATGAGAGGTGTTGGGTTTGTGGCAGACATAGTGCTTTCCTTGATGGCCAAAAAGCTTAATTTTAGTTTCATCTGACCAGAGTACCTTCTTCCATATGTTTGGGGAGTCTCCCACATGCCTTTTGGCAAACGCCAAACGTGTTAACTTATTTATTTTCTTTAAGCAATGGATTTGTTCTGGCCACTCTTCTGTAAAGCCCAGCTCTGTGGAGTGTATGGCTTAAAGTGGTCCTATGGACAGATACTTCAATTTGCTATGTGGAGCTTTGCAGCTCCTTCAGTGTTATCTTTCGTCTCTTTGTTGCCTCTCTGATTAATGCCCTCCTTGCCTGGTCCGTGAGTTTTGGTGGGCGGCCCTCTCTTGGCAGGTTTGTTGTGGTGCCATATTCTGTCAATTTTTTWATAATGGATTTAATGGTGCTCCGTGGGATGTTCAAAGTTTCTGATATTTTTTTTCACAACTTTGTCCCTGACCTGTTTGGAGAGGTCCTTGGTCTTCATGGTGCTGCAGACTCTGGGGCCTTTCAGAACAGGTGTATATATACTGAGATCATGTGACAGATCATATGACACTTAAATAAAGTCCACCTGTGTGCAATCTAACTAATTATGTGACTTTTGAAGGTAATTGGTTGCACCAGATCTTATTTAGGGGCTTCATAGCAAAGGGAGTGAATACATGTGCCGTTTTTGGGGGGGGGGGGCAGTTTACTGAAACAAGTTTATTTAATTTTTTTCACTTCACCAATTTGGACTATTTTGTTTATGTCTACTCCATGAAATCCCACTAAAAATCCATTCAAATTACAGGTTGTAATGCAACTACATAGGAAAAAGTCAGAAGGGGATGAATACTTTTGCAAGGCACTGTATTCGTTACCATTCCACCTATTCCGCTACGGTCATTAACACGAGTCTGTCCTCCCCAATTAAGGTACCACCAACCTACTGTGTGCTCCACTGCCTACATTCACCTCAGCAGCCAGTAGCGAGGTTTCTGTAACGGACAGACCCAAACTTAAGTCTTCGCCTTTGCCTCTAAAGCCTTGTAATGTGCTATGAAAAAGCCATTCACTTGATTGATTGGCTGACCCAGGGCTTTAGCCTACTAACATCCTCGACTGTAGGAGCACAGCAATTAGACTGTTAGCATCCTCCACTATTGGAGCACAGCCCATTAGCCTGTTAGCATCCTCCACAATAGGAGCACAGCCCATTAGCCTGTTAGCATCCTCCACAATAGGAGCACAGCCCATTAGNATAGGAGCACAGCCCATTAGCCTGTTAGCATCCTCCACAATAGGAGCACAGCCCATTAGCCTGTTAGCATCCTCCACAATAGGAGCACAGCCCATCAGCATCTCTGTAAGCCTGTTAGCATCCTTCCCTGTGGGAGCACAGCAAGGAGGTTCTGCTCCACACTTCCTTGACCAGAGAGGAAAGGAGTTAATCAAGCTAAAATCAGCAATACTCCTATAGTAGAAAGCAATAATCCAGCAGGAGAGAGGCTTCACACAGCTACGTGTTAAAGTTGAATTGAGCATTTTTATTGCCACTAGTCAGGGGTTAAGTGAGAAGTCCATATACGGTGGTTAGCTGTTTAAATGAATAGAATCATGAGCGAGTGGCTGGCGGCAATATTCGAAATAATCAGTCCCAATGAGAATAATAATGATAGTAGCTCATATCTCTGGGATAATGCTTGTGAGCATTACTGTTGTCCAAATTGGTCATCTGCAATGTAAGCTACCTATAGACTGAACTGTGTCTGGCTTACTCTTTGCAAAGGCAGCGCTACTAGGGCTGGGCGGTATACCGTATTTTACTATATACCGGTATTGATGCACGGACCGGTTTGAGTTTTTCCCTTTACCTTCTATAATGGTATTTGAATGTTTGGTTTGTTAAATGTGATTACGCAGTGTGTAACGTCCATTTTTATAGTTTACTTCGCCTCTTGTGCAATCTCTCTCCACTCTCTCCCTCCATGCCGCTTTCCACACAGACCTAGCTCCGGCTCCTGTCACTCAAGGAGCGCATTTGTTGTTCCTCGACCACGAGACACTTGCGTTCAGTCTGCATGGTCAATGCAGCATATGCAACAATTTTGATGACAACGATGCAGTTGTCACTTTGCTTCTTATATAAATCTACCAGCATTCTATAATTATACTATTAGCTTGTGTTTCTTACATCTGCAAACAGCTAGTTTGTCTTTTCTTAGCAAGTTGGTCCTAAATCTTGTTATAGCTGATTGTTAGCCGCTAATGCTAATCACTAGCTAGCTAATAAATGTACTGAGTAAGAGCAAGCGTAATTAGCTATACAGCCTGATAATACCAGTGATGGTGTAGAACTAAATCAGCATATTGTTTGTGCAACAGTATCTTCTAAATTAAAGAGGAATAGGCAAAGCAAGAATATGTTAGCTACATGAAGTAGCTAAGAGAAAATATTCAATGTAGGCAAAGATTATAGGGTCCCCTAGGAAACACCCATCAACACTTTAGTTCCTACCGTGTCACAATAACTCCTCCCTTKATTCGTTGTCAAACAACACTGTATTAAAAGTGTCCACTATTATATTCTAACTATATAATTAGAATAGACATTCTATTTCTATGATTCCAACAGTTAACCCAAGTGTTTTGCTCTAAATCCCCAGTCAAATTGCAACATTTGGTTAAAAGTAAGGCCCAGATTGCTTGCRCATATCTTGCAGGCCTACGTGGCAGTGTGGAAATGATTTCAAATGCAAAAATGTATGAAAATTATGACTTTTTGGGGGTTGAAGTTAAATTGAAAAGTATAAAACAATCAGAATGGAGAAAGACCCATTGAAATCATTTATAATATATGTGTTGCCACCCTAGGGTCACGCACTACTCAAAGCAAATGTAGAACTTTTATTATTAAAAAACATAAAATACCGTTAAACCGTCAACTTTCTTTWAAAAATATCATGATATAATATTTTGGCCATATCGCCCAGCCCTAGCCGCTACCTCACTCTCCAACCAAGGTGCATGAATTGAGGAGCAAACTGAAGTGCAGAGGAAATTCAGCAACTCTTGGAGGACATTGGAAGTAGATTTTTCCTTWTGAAGCATATTTTTCACTCTGTAGCCTTCATCTGGGTTTTTGTGGCTAACTCTTAAGACAGTCCCTGATGAAGATTCTCAGAATGCTATTACTGTACTAGTTATGCTATGAGAAATGTTTGTTAGCAACCTTTCTAAGCTTAATCCAAACAGAGTGAAGATAAGATGGGAAACTGTTGCAATCATTTCATCAAACAAACCAAGCAAGACTGTTTACGCAAAAGCTTATCCCTGGATCACACACTCCCATCAGATCTCTCCATTTCTACACACAGGTACCAAATTATTTATCCCACCTTTTCTTCAACCAAACCATCTTCATACAATGCGGACAGTGATTCCACAATTTGGTCCCAGAAAAAAAATAAACACACACACACACACACACACCTGCGGCTGCTTTAGTTAATGGCTACATCCCAAATGGCACTCTGGTAGTGCACTAAATAGGGAATAGGGTACCATTTGGGATGCTACCTCCAGTCTGTTTATATTTCTGACAAAAGCTAATAGGCTCTTATCTCTCCAAGGCTGCTAATGTGTGGGTTTGCTGTGTGCTCTGTCAGTAGAGTATTTTGTGATGGAGGTTTAGATGCTATCCAACCTGACTGGGAGACAATGCAGGGAGGTAAACAACACGTTGCCACAATAACAGCCAAGTTATGGAGGAGCGTGTTCGGTTGCGTCGACTTAGAGAAGACATGGATATGAACATGATATAACATCCATGTTTCAGATCCTCCCGTTTCCAAGAATTCCAAAGAACTCATCAGATTTGTGTGTGTAACCAAAACTACATGTTCTCTCT
This sequence comes from Salvelinus sp. IW2-2015, assembly GCF_002910315.2. Taxonomy (NCBI): domain Eukaryota; kingdom Metazoa; phylum Chordata; class Actinopteri; order Salmoniformes; family Salmonidae; genus Salvelinus; species Salvelinus sp. IW2-2015. The sequence continues at coordinate 26,205,951 of NC_036860.1, read as the reverse complement.
TTAAAGGGATACTTTGGGATTCCGGCAAGTAAGCCTTTTACCCTACTTACCCAGGGTTCCAGTCGGAGAACTCTGACATACAGGCTTTTAAAGTCCTAAACCTCACAAGACATTATGTGCCAAGCCAAGAGGGGCAAATCAAGTACCATTTCATATTCAGGACATAGCTGAACGTTAAGCGGACCAGCTTTTTAAGTCTGAACCAAGTACCTCAACCCCCCCCCGAGAAATTATTCGATTCAATTCAACTTAAGCGTGGGGAGGAGTGGGCTACCATTTGTGTTGAGTGCAGTGCAGTCCCATTTCACAGTTGAGCTCGTTTACTGGCGTGCAGCATTGTCTCAGAACCCACACTGTAAAATATTAAACGGCTGGGTCAACTTCGGGGCGCTTATATCGCTCTCATTGCTTATTCATGTACCCCCCATCCAAGTGTAACTGAGTTAGTGTTTGTAGGCGGGCCGGGCAAACACGGCCAACCGCGGGCTGCCTCAGGCGGTGGACCGATAGACAGACACTGTGCACAAACCTCAGGAATGGGGAACGTCCTGTTGTGCGGAGACAACATGGGTCATCCATACACAGTCACAAAGCTTCAGAGAGGATGAGCTGCTTTACAGGCCTCACACGTTGTGTGTGTACGTATTGTGTGAGTCAAGGGAGCCATTCAGGGTGAAGTTTCGACAACGTCTCAGCTCTGGTCTCACTGTCTTATCAAAGTAATTTTGAATTCAAGGTTTTGCAACTTGAATTATTTATCTGACCACCCCGGAATCCCCGGCCACGCTTTCGCCGGGTGTGAAAGAATATACGGCACGCAAAATTATACATTGGGCCAGCAGGTATAAATATTGATGTCTCCCCCCCGCCTCATATTTTTTTCATCCATCAGGCAGGCTGATATCAGAGGGGTCTTTGTGTGATGTGAGCTGCTCACACTGCTGCCACTCTGAAGAGGGAAAGGAAGAATGAGGGAGACTGAAGCCACTGCATCAAAAGTAGTGCACTAATATAGGGAATATGGTGCTATTTGGGATGCAGCCTGCGAGGCGGAAGGAGGGAGGCAGAAGCCACTCGGGATCGGTGGGTGTCATTGAATAGGCTGACCGGCTGGCATTGAAACACAATGGGATTCAGGGCGATGAGACACTTCACTGAGATAAAGGGCCCTGCCGCGGTCTGTCGCCTGGCCTTCGGCGTTCAGCTCAGGACTATGGCAGAAAGAAATGTCAGGGAAAATAAAAGACTCCACAGTTCAGACTGGCGAGTCAGACTCGTATGTATCAGAGGCAGACTTAGACTCAGTGTGGCAGACTCAGAGTGGACTGGGCTAGGTAGGTTAGACAACACTGGGGCTGTGGAGATGAGATGGTGCGTACCAAGTTGCCGTTGGGGCTGTGGGTGGCCCATGAAATTTCCCCTTCAGTCAGTCCACTCGTGGTATGGTATATGCCATTTAAGCTGTACTATGTAGTAGGGATGCACAATACGGCCAACAAAAACATTTTGTTACCAAATATTGCGATTTCACTTGCGATATACAGGTAAATGCCAAAATAAAGGAAACACGCCAGTAAATGTTGAGCAATGTAATTAAGTAATGACTTTCAATTATTTACGCTACACATTATGTTGGCTGTCAATGTGTTGGCTACGGTATGCTTACAAACCGCATAGCATATCATTACAGCAGTAGGTACTACCGGTATGTTAGCTAGCTACCATGTTGGTTGGCTACTAATACATTGAACTTGCCAGTATATTAACTATATGCTAACTAATTACCCAATGTTAATTGACTTAATATTCACATCAGTCTTAGCTAAGTGGTATAGTCGTTGTGCGTTCACAATGGACATAAATTCACTAGCCAGTTATCTTGGGTGCTTGACTGCACTGGCGTTGTGATTTACAGAACGCTCAACCTACGCTCTGAACGCTCCAAGAGGGGAAAACGCTCAGAATTTACGAATGGACAATCTGACAACGCTCTGAATTTAAGAACACCCAGAGCGCACTCTAGCACTAGCACACACTAGCACAGATTGAATTTACAAACAACAAACTGTCTAGATAGTCATTTGTTATACTAACAAGCTAGCAAGAGGTTGCATTGCTACAGAATCAACTTCCTGTAGACAGGCGTAGCGCTAGTAAGCCCGACTGAAAGGATACCGTTTGTTTCCAGTATACTAAAATTAACTAATAGTGTATAGTATATACTCATTAAGTATTGGTATTCGAACACAGCCGTAGACTGGGAGGCAGATGCATAGTACTCTGTAACACAGTGAGCCAGTCTTAGAGAAGTCTCTGTGAAGAGAGTCAGTCTTGTAAAGGCCTGCAAGGCAGAATGAAGCAGTACAGTAAGCCAATCTCGTAAAGGCCTGGGAAGCAGAGTGAGGCAGTGCAGTTAGCCAGTCTTATAGCGACCTGAAAGGCCGAATGAAGCAGTACAGTAAGCCAGTCTTGTAGAGGCCTGGGGCCTCTCTCATCATATGAAATGCAACAGCACCAAAAACATGAATAACAATGATCCTAGTCAGTCAGTAACTTAGTTAACTAATGAAACACTAATGTAAATGTGCACAAGCCTATTCAGCCACATTATACCAAAACAACAGCCAACATGCAGTGAAATAAAGAGGGGCATGTTTCTWGCCAACTTTTCAGTCACCTACGCATCAATAAACAGGCAGGGGAACGAAGTAGTTTAACAAAAGGTGTTCACAATAGTCAGTATTATTGCTAGTAAATATATAGTTGTTATTTTCTAGAAAACTAGCTACAGTCAGTCCACTTAGCTAGCTACGGTGTTGAACTCAGACTGATGGTGGGGGTTAAGTAACATTAGCTAACTTTCCCCCCAGCAGTTTCAATCTAGCTAGTTTGCTAGCTAATGGCATTTTTTATTAACTTTATTAAAATCAGACGGATAGCTCAGCAAATATAGCTATTCGTTTTCCCTTTTCATTTAAATACAGCTTGCCAATTGCTAGTAAKGTAGGATGAATAAGTCAGAAGCAGGCTAAGCAATGCCAAGTGCATGCCTTTTACCAACAAAAACCATGTACAAGTACAAAAGAGGCAATGAGCTTCAAGCAGATCCTGCTAGTTTTATTCTTGGACTTCAGGCCGAGGAGTAACAGCTACTTGTTTGTAGAACCAGCCTCTTCACCAGATGTTGTCCCCAGTCAGCTCCAGACTCTTCATCTGAACCAACGTCACAGGCAAAAATCACAGGCTCCGTCATGCACTTGAGGGGGGCGTTGCTTAATTGTGCACGCGCTTCGCAATTTTGTTACTTTAGCAACCCGGGGGGGGGGGGGGGGGAGTTGAGGTGTGACGGTTTTTTGTATTGCCATCTACAAGGAGTGTACGTATATTCTATTAGTAGTAGGTGACAGGTGCACCGGTTTGTGTCAAGAACTGCAACGCTGCTGGGTTTTTCACACTCAACAGTTTCCCGTGTGTGTCAAGAATGGTCCACCACCCAAAGGACATCCAGCCAACTTGACACAACTGTGGGAAGCATTGGAGTCAACATGGGCCAGCATTCCTGTCGAACGCTTTCGACACCTCAACGAATTGAGGCTGTTCGGAGGGCAAAAGGGGAAGTGTTCCTAATGTTGTGTTTATTTTTACCCCATTATATGCTTGACAAGCAATTCCCTTATTCCACCACTTGGCACTGTGCATACGCATGGTCATGGCTGTGCGTACATTTACACACTCAAGCAAACGTTCATATTGACAAATCTCACACTTTGCATGGAAATGATCCCACGCATGGTTTACGCACAGATTTGTGCCTACGCATGATTGATAAATMAGGCAGTGAGGCTGAGTGAGTCAGGCTTGTAGAGGCCTGGAAGGAAAAGTGAGAGTCTGTGGTACAGTAGGCCTGGGAGGCAGTAGAGGGAGCCAGTTTGAAACCCGTTCAGTAGGGCGGGCCTGTCTGCTGTGTGACCCGGCCTGTCTGGCCCGCAGCAAGAGACCCCCCTGCAGCTACAGACAGTGTATGTGTGTGTTAGAGGCGGAGCCGGCACAGAGAGCAGCCAGAGCCAACGTCTGTCCCCCTCTCAGGGGTAAAAGCACAACTCGTTCTTTCTGTGCCTCTGTCCTCCCGGTGAACCCCTCTCTAATTGCSCAACACCAGAAACATCGTGCGAGACAGTGGTGGTGGGGTGGGAATGGGTACGCACGTAAAAAAAAAAAAACGTGTAGAATCACGGTGGGGAAAAATAAATAGCGAGGGCGAGTCAAGTGACATTTCATTCATATCCTCTCTCTCTTTTCCAATAGCCCTTGCTCTCTCTCGCTCTCTATCCCCCCGCCATAGCAACACAAGCTTCCTTTCCGCTGCAAAGTACTGTAGACAGGGGGGGGGGGGGACAGGCTGACTCTGTGAAATTGTAAAGTGCAGCCAAGAACAACTCTGCTGACGCTCCTCACCATGGCACACAGTGTACCTGACCGTACTGACCGAACCCCTAGTCCTGCTCTGCTCTGCTTCCCTGAGCCCGTGCTGCACTGGCTGTACTTTTTGCAGCGACACACCCCTCCCTCCCTCCCTCCCTCCATTCTCTGTTCCTCTCTCGCAAACACAGTTTCATAAGTGTTCTTTCCGACTGGCTCCTCTATGGCCGGGGCAGGTGACCTGCTGGGCTGGGTGTACAGTCAAGACTGCCAAGGCAGAGAGAGGGCACGGCTGAGCAGAGAGGGCTCAGTGCCCCCCAGCAATGGAACACAAGAGAGGAAGAGAGGGAGGAAACCTTGCATGGAATATCCAGAGGGAATGTGTGTCAGAAGGTGTTCTGGAATGACTGGTGCATCTAGGCATCTATGTCCATTATCATATCAAGTTGTACACCCTCATTCTCTCTGTCCTTTCTCATGGAAAAGGAGGAGGACTTCTCCCTCCCTGCGGAGAGTCTGTGTGGCTGGTAAGCCATCCCCTCTACTCCCATAACACCCCCCGATTCTCTATCCATCTCTTTCTCTTGCTCTCTCTGTGCGCTGGGGTAATCCTACTAAGCCCTCTCTCCCATGCAGCCCCAGTGTATGTACTGAACCTAGCCCAGCAGTATAGCCCAGCTGCAGACCCAAAGCCTGCGTGGCTAATCGACTGGAACCCCAACCACAGCCCTGCATGGACACTCACTCAGTCTTAGGCTCAGCTTTGGGCCATCTCCCTCCARATCGTCTCAACGCCCTCGCTTTCACAATCCCTCACTCATCACTTCACCTCTCCAGCCACACACACAGGGATGGACGCAGCCCCAGCGCTAGCCATCCTGCTCTGACGCAAAAAAACAACAGCGAGAATTCGCTACCCAATCACCATGCCACACATATCTCCGACACGAGCGACCCTGATTGGCGGAGGGATGGGGGTGATGGGACGTCAGGGGGGCGGGGATAGGGGCTGAGGTTTCGGGAGTGGGCCAGGGAAGGAGAGTGGGGGCAACGGGGGCTGGGTGGGGGATTGGAGAGCAGCGGCAAAAGCTCAACAGTGCATTAGGGACATCGCAGTGCGATTCGTTCCACTCAGAGAACTTCAAAAGGAAAGGGAGAGATAATCCGCCCCAACATTAGCCCGGAATCCTCCGTCCGCAGAGGTTCCCCTGAACGACGACTGGGAGGTGGTGGAGGGAGAGGAGGAAGAGAAAAGGCTGGGGTTGGAAGACGGAGGGATTATTTTTTTMGGCCAGTAAATCAGAGATGATTGAAATGCGCCCGTCTCCCTGAAAGAGATACCTACCGCACCACCATAAACTGTCTTCCTTTTATGATACCCATTCATAGGCTAAACATTTCAAGTAAGAGAAAAGGTCTCAAACGAACCACTAATGATCTTCAGCATAGTATCTCCTTGATAGTAAATATCGATGAAAGTGGAGGTGTAGTAGCCTGGGTGCCAGTCTGCTTCTGCTCTCTCGTCAACTCCTTATGGAATTGTCACGCAAATCATGTTTGGCTTGACAATGAAGTAGGCAAAGGCACAAACAGATCTGGGACCAGGCTAGAGCTGTAGCAACAAATAGAGAAGAAACAAGAAGCCAGTGCCAGTTCACTCTGAAACACACTGACATTTCAACAGCTTCCCTTGATGTCTAACATACTCACGAGCTAAAACACACTCCTAGTCAGAGAAAGAGTCTCAAATCAAACAACATAAAATATTCTGGATTGAATATCCTCCTCCTTGATGACAGTAAATATCACAGAGTGGAAGTATACTATAAACCCTTCTACCAATAAGGTGCCAATAGAAGATCAAAGGATCAATACACCTGATCAGTGCCTGGCTGACACTTCAAACTCAACGATTTCCCCCCACTATCAATTTCCCAGGGCTCACTGGCCTTAGCGGAAAGATAAATAGAGCCTTTGGGACTGTCACTGGGACTTTCTGATACAACAACAACAAGTTGATGTCCACCAGGAGAGAACAAGGCCAGATAACAGAGAGAGAGGCTGGAGGAGAGCAGTAGAAGGTTATCCAGGCAAATCAATGCGTTAAGACTATAGACTAGTACAGTACACACACTCCATAAGCCTACAGTACAGCACACAGATTAAAAATTGCCTGTGCAACTTGAGTGGAGGTCATTTGCAATGTAATGTACTGTATCCATAATAACACGGTCATGATGGTCTATTTTATACATACATACATATATACACATATATACAGTGGGGAGAACAAGTATTTGATACCATGCCGATTTTGCAGGTTTTCCTACTTACAAAGCATGTAGAGGTCTGTAATTTTTATCATAGGTACACTTCAACTGTGAGAGACGGAATCTAAAACAAAAATCCAGAAAATCACATTGTATGATTTTTAAGTAATTAATTTGCATTTTATTGCATGACATAAATATTTGATCACCTACCAACCAGTAAGAATTCCGGCTCTCACAGACCTGTTAGTTTTTCTTTAAGAAGCCCTGCTGTTCTCCACTCATTACCTGTATTAACTGCACCTGTTTGAACTCGTTACCTGTATAAAAGACACCTGTCCACACACTCAATCAAACAGACTCCAACCTCTCCACAATGGCCAAGACCAGAGAGCTGTGTAAGGACATCAGGGATAAATTGTAGACCTGCACAAGGCTGGGATGGGCTACAGGACAATAGGCAAGCAGCTTGGTGAGAAGGCAACAACTGTTGGCGCAATTATTAGAAAATGGAAGAAGTTCAAGATGACGGTCAATCACCCTCGGTCTGAGGCTCCATGCAAGATCTCACCTCGTGGGGCATCAATGATCATGAGGAAGCTGAGGGATCAGCCCAGAACTACACGACAGGACCTGGTCAATGACCTGAAGAGAGCTGGGACCACAGTCTCAAAGAAAACCATTAGTAACACACTACGCCGTCATGGATTAAAATCCTGCAGCGCATGCAAGCTCCCCCTGCTCAAGCCAGCGCATGTCCAGGCCCGTCTGAAGTTTGCCAATGACCATCTGGATGATCCAGAGGAGGAATGGGAGAAGGTCATGTGGTCTGATGAGACAAAAATAGAGCTTTTTGGTCTAAACTCCACTCGCCGTGTTTGGAGGAAGAAGAAGGATAAGTACAACCCCAAGAACACCATCCCAACCGTGAAGCATGGAGGTGGAAACATCATTCTTTGGGGATGCTTTTCTGCAAAGGGGACAGGACGACTGCACCGTATTGAGCGGAGGATGGATGGGGCRATGTATCGCGAGATCTTGGCCAACAACCTCCTTCCCTCAGTAAGAGCATTGAAGATGGGTCGTGGCTGGGTCTTCCAGCATGACAACGACCCGAAACACACAGCCAGGGCAACTAAGGAGTGGCTCCYTAAGAAGCATCTCAAGGTCCTGGAGTGGCCTAGCCAGTCTCCAGACCTGAACCCAATAGAAAATCTTTGGAGGGAGCTGAAAGTCCGTATTGCCCAGCGACAGCCCCGAAACCTGAAGGATCTYGAGAAGGTCTGTATGGAGGAGTGGGCCAAAATCCCTGCTGCAGTGTGTGCAAACCTGGTCAAGAACTACAGGAAACGTATGATCTCTGTAATTGCAAACAAAGGTTTATGTACCAAACATTAAGTTCTGCTTTTCTGATGTATCAAATACTTATGTCATGCAATAAAATACAAATTAATTACTTAAAAATCATACAATGTGATTTTCTGGATTTTTGTTTTAGATTCCGTCTCTCACAGTTGAAGTGTACCTATGATAAAAAAATTATAGACCTCTACATGCTTTGTAAGTAGGAAAACCTGCAAAATCGGCAGTGTATCAAATACTTGTTCTCCCCACTGTATATACACACATATATATACACACATATATACATACACATATATACAGTGAGGGAAAAAAGTATTTGATCCCCTGCTGATTTTGTACGTTTGCCCACTGACAAAGAAATGATCAGTCTATATTTTTAATGGTAGGTTTATTTGAACAGTGAGCGACAGAACAACAAAAAAATCCAGAAAAACGCATGTCAAAAATGTTATAAATTGATTTGCATTTTAATGTGAAAAAAGTTTAAAAGGCTGAAAAAAATGGCACTATTTTTGACTGCTGTCATATCGACACTTTTATTCATTATAATGCCATTATTGCTTTTGTGCCGGGTTTCACTATTTATCAAGGCCACTTAGCGTTTATAATGATGTTTCTGTCTGGCCAATCTACCATAAAAGGTCTGACTGGTGGAGTGCTGCAGAGATGGTTGTCCTTCTGAAAGGTTCTCCCATCTTCACAGAGGAACTCTAGAGCTCGAAGGCCCTTCTCTGACCAAGGCCCATCTCCTCTGATTGCTCAGTTTGGACGGGCAGCCAGCTCTAGGAAGTGTCTTGGTGGTTCCAAACRMCTTCCATTTAAGAATGACGGAGGCCACTGTGTTCTTGGGGARCTTSAATGCTGCAGAAATGTTTTGGTACCCTTCCCCAGATCTYTGCCTCGACACAATCCTCTCTACAGACGAATCCTTCGACCTCATCGTTTTTTCCCCCTTCTCTGACATGCACTATCAACTGTGGGACCTTAAATAGATAGGTTTGTGCCTTCCCAAATCATGTCTAATCAATAGAATTTATCACAGGTGGAGTCCAATCAAGTTGTAAAAACAAAGGATTATCAATGGAAACAGGATGCATCTGAGCTCAAACATCTACTTTGTGCATGACAAGTAATTTTTCCTTGGGAGCAATTTCCAAACGCCTGAAGGTACCACGTTCATCTGTACAAACAATAGTACGCAAGTATAACCACCATGGGACCACGCAGCCGTCATACCGCTCAGGAAGGAGACMTGTTCTGTCTCCTAGAGATGAARGTACTTTGGTAAGAAAAGTGCAAATCAATCCCAAAACAACAGCAAAGGACCTTGTGAAGATGCTYGAGGAAACAGGTACAAAAGTATCTATATCCAAAGTAAAACYAGTCCTATATCGACATAACCTGAAAGGCCGCTCAGCAACGAAGAAGCCACTGCTCCAAAACCACCATGAAAAAGCCAGACTACGGTTTGCAACTGCACATGGAGACAAAGATCTTACTTTTTGGGGAAATGTCCTCTGGTCTGATGAAGCAAAAATAGAACTGTTTGGTCATAATAACCATCCTTATGTTTGGAGGAAAATGAGGGGGGCTTGCAAGCCGGAGAACACCATCCCAAACGTGAAGCACGGGGGTGGCAGCATCATGTTGTGGGGGTGCTTTGCTGCAGGAGGGACTGGTACACTTCACAAAATAGATGGCTTCATGAGGATTGAAAATGATGTGGATATATTGAAGCAACATCTCAAGACATCAGTCAGGAAGTTAAAGCTTGGTCGCAAATGGGTCTTCCAAATGGACAATGACCCCAAGCAATGACCCCAATGACCCCAAGCTCTGTCAGGAGGAATGGGCCAAAATTCACTCAACTTATTGTGGGAAGCTTGTGGAAGGCTACCCAAAACATTTGACCCAAGTTGAACAATTTAAAAAGGCAATGCTACCAAATACTAATTGAGTGTATGTAAACTTCTGACCCACTGGGAATGTGATGAAATAAATAATTKATTCTCTCTACTATTATTCTGACATTTCACATTTTTTAAATAAAGTGGTGATCCTAACTGACCTGGACAGGGAATTTTTACTACGATTAAATGTCAGGAATTGTGAAAAACTGAGTTTAAATGTATTTGGCTAAGGTGTATGTAAACTTCCGACTTCAACTGTATGTAAATAAGGTATTTCAGTTTTTTATTTGTAATAGTGTACATTTGCAAAAATGTCTAAAAACCTATTTTTGCCTTGTCATTATGGGTAGTGTGTGTAGATTGAAGACAAATGTTTTATTTAATCCATTTCAGAATAAGGCTGTTACTAAAAGTGCTATTTTGTTATTTGAAATAAAATACAAATCGTATTCTAATGTTACCCAAGGCCTTCAGAAAGACAAGCAAATTATTAGTTTTGCGATAGCATATATTCAATATATTATTTACACTGTTAGAATGTTGCAGTCTGAATGACTGCTCATTCGTTTGTAGGGGGGTCAGAATGTTGCAGTCCATCGAGGCCCAGCAGTTGTAGTGTTAAAGAAGGATTTTTAAGCCTTGACTAGAGTTGTCAAAAAGTAGGCTAAATGTGAACAGTTCTAACATTTTTAATATGCGCCTTGGAATTCAATAAGAGGGAAGCACGCGGTTGCATCKCCGATGTGTCTGTCTTCATACACTTCTGGCCTACTTCTTAGCTGAAATGCCTGTGAGAAGGACCTGATCACATGACGGGCATTGGCTAATAACAATTGAGACATCTGACAGATCTATGTGAGTGAGAGGTGCTTCGGAGCACGGCAGCCGGGAGAAGGGAATTATAATGATTATATTCAGCCCAAGGGCACAACGGCGACTTTCGCCGCAAAAGGCATGGATTTTTTAGGGTGCAATACAGCCACACAAGGTGGATGCCACCGGGAAATTCGAGGCCTGGTGATAATATTATCAAGTGCTTGTCAAATTGTGAATGAGAGACTGATGAAGTGTGTGCGGCTTGTACAAGAAACAAAGCAGAGCTCATGCCTTTCATGCAAAAAAATTAATWAAAAAATCATGCAACCTTACAACGTATTAAAAATCAAAAKATATAGCCCAAAGTTTGTATCACAACTAAAGTTGCATAAATAACTCTAAACTAAGCATATAGGAGTACCAGTTTCTTTGTCAACCACTAACACAGAATAGCCGCAGGTGTGCACTTCCTTTGAAATCGTTTGGAGAAAATAACCTTTCTATTTTATTTGTCTATAAAATAATTAAAATAATGCCATGGAATTCTAAGCAAATGTTTTCTGATAAATGAACTAGTGTAGACAACAGCAATATGGCATAGCCATATCAGGGCCTAGCATAAGGACAACTCAGAGTATGCTATTCGGTTCTTCTGAAATAGACTACATTTTCTTCATATCTTGCTTCTTTAGACCTGTTCAAAATAAATAATGGCTTTAGGCTATATGCTAAAATTAGGTGTAGGCCACATTACATGGATTTATTAGACTTCTTAAAATGTAGATGTTCCAAATGGTCTGCATCAGTGGCTTGTAGGCTATGCGTGGAAGCAAGGAGATGCTACATTTGTTCATGTTAATTAACAGTAAATTACCGTGAGACCGATGGTTATTTGCTTGACAATGACCGGCTGACCAAGTTTCATGACCGCCACAGCCCTGGCCTTGACACAATTGAGACATGGATTGTGTATGTGTGCCATTCAGAGGGTAAATGGGCAAGACAAAATATTTAAGTGCCTTTGAACAGGGTATGGTAGTAGGTGCCCCGGCTTGAGTGTCAAGAACTGCAACGCTGCTGGGGTTTTTCACGCTCAACAATTTCCCATGTTTATCAAGAATGGTCCACCACCCAAAGGACATCCAGCCAACTTGACAGAACTGTAGGAAGCATTGGTGTCAACATGGGCCAGCATCCCTGTGTAACGCTTGATACCTTGTAGTCCATACCCAGACAAATTGAGGCTGTTCTGAGTGTAGGCGCTAAATGAAATACATCCTCATCACTAGAGACAGACATCAATCTATAAAAACGGTGTTCACGTTGATGTTCTTTTCTACTGCTCTGTCTCCAGTGGGTCCTGTTGCTATGCACGTTGCTAACGAATGAGCGGCCCCTTTCATAACATATTGTGGGAGTGTTACGTGACAGAAATAGACCAGAAATTTGTTAATTAGCCCTTAAAAGGAAAATTCCACCCAAAATCTATCTTTCGGTATTTGTTTCATTAGCCCATTGTTGACATAGTCCCAAAATGTTTTGCTTGTCAGCAATAAAGTTTTCAAGATACCTAACTTAAAAAACACAGAAATCATCCCGTATGATGCATTTTGCATCATTTTAATCAAAATGCATCATATGGGAATGATCTCTGTATTGTTAAAGTTAGGTATCTTAAACTTGATTGCTGACAAGCAAAATACTTTGCTTAGGGACTAATGGACTAATGAAACAAATCGTTATTGGGTGGAATTTTCCTTTAACTCGCAGTCACAATTCTTCATACTTCTTTGATCGAAGAGGACCAACTCCTGTCCACAGACAATCCACTCAATAGGAACCCACTGAGAAGTGCCCCTATGGGGAAGGAAAGGAAAGGGAAAGGGGGATATCTAGTCAGTTGTACAACTGAATGCATTCAACTGAATTGTATTTTCCGCATTTAACCCAACCCCTCTGAATCAGAGAGGTGCGGGGGGCTGCCTTAATCGCCCGGGGAACAGTGGGTTAACTGCCTTGTTCAGGGTCAAAACGACAGATTTTTACCTTGTCAGCTCGGGGATTCGATCCAGCCTTTCGGGTTACTGGCCCAACGCTCTAACCACTAGGCTACCTGCCGCCCCAGATTAACCATAAGGTAATAGGTACAAGTGCCATGTTGAGTCAGTGGGCAGACAACATCTGGTAGTCCGGGCAGAACAGAATTCAGTTGGTGATAACAGTAACCAAAAAGCACAATATAGGGCTGAAGGGCTCAATTAAATTCATATCATTTTTACCTACGTTCAAATGAATTGGAACTAGGTATACGAAGACATGAGTGCAGACTAGTTAGTTGACAAAGATATACACAGCATAGCCTAAATACCGCTCGGCAAATTTGATTAAATCTGACCTATTACACTAAGTACTAGGCCCACATCAGATATTTCACGATGGGAGAACAGAACACCAAGGTAGACAGCTCCGCGTTCACCTGAAAATACCTTTTAATCTCTATTTAAAATCAGCTCATTATCAAGACACAAATGCTCTGAATGTTTGAATTCTTGGGCTTACAGAATCAATGAACCTGCCTGGAGGATCACTCAGCAGTAGTAACAGCGTGGCTGTTTAATCCAGACAGCAAACACAGAAATCACAGCCCCTGAAGTCTCTCTACTCTCACCTCTCCCTGGCTGGCTCATTTAACCAGTGAGCGTGGCAAATWAAAAAAATAAAAAAGAGCTCCTTGCCAAGCGTCCGCCCGGCTGCCACGCCACTGGGAAGGCAGGGAGGAAACCTGTCTACTTAAACACTTCCTACTCCCTGCTCAGCTCAACCATTGTCTCTTGCTGAGGGGTGTATTATTAACTAGGCCTACCCAGCACCAGCTGTCAAGCCACCACTGTTAAAACAAGGTAACAGTCAACATGTCGCCCCCCCACGAATGTTACAGCGCCCCCTTGGGCCAATCAGTGRCATTTTGTAAACGCCGGATCTCTATGGCAAGACGCACCATTCACCCAAGTTTCATCAACATTGGGCGAGTTGTGTCTGGGATATCGTGTGGGTTAAGTACTCATATCCCTGAGCATGTGTGCCAAATTTCGTTACTCTGAGTCAAACAGATCAAGAGATAAACATGAGTCTGTTATAGCGCCACTGTGTGGTCGATATGAATGTTCTCGGATTTGTTGAGTCTTGACAGTGTTTTCAACATGTATACCAAATTTTGTTACAATACGAATAACCTTGACTGATTTATATGCATTTATGTGCAAGACCATGCACACGTGAATGTTTATTTGTCAATAGCAGCCATGTTGTTTAAGGTACTTGTCTGGAAAATAGTGTTGAGAGACCTTTGTCTATAGATGCAAAGTCCACTATATATACAAAACAGTATGTGGACACCCCTTCAAATTAGTGGATTCGGCTATTTCAGCCACACCCGTTGCTGACAGGTGTACAAATCAAGCACACCGCCATGCAATCTCCATAGACAAACATTGGCYGTACAATGGTCTTACTGAAGAGCTCAGTGACATTCAACGTGGCAACGTCATAGGACGCCACCTTTCCAACAAGTCAGTGCGTCAAATTTATGTCCTGCGAGAGCTGCCCCAGTCAACTAAGTGCTGTGATGGAGAAAAGGAAACGTCTAGGAGCAACATCGGCTCAGCCGCGAAGTGGTAGGCCCCACAAGTTCACAGAACGGGACTGCRGAGTGCTGAAGCTGCATATGGCAAGACGCATCATTCACCCAAGCTTCGTCAAAATCGGGCCAGTGCCGTCTGAGATATCGCTTGTGACTAACGTATGAGCGTACGGAAACAGATCCACAGTCTTCGGACCGATTTCATCGTGGGGGACAACAATCAGGGTGGTCAGGGGATAGAGAACAGGTGGAAGGGTTGCTGTCCTATCGCATCCGATCAGCAGCAGCAGAGAAGAATCCTAAATGGCATCCTATTCCCTTGATAGTGCACTACTTTTGACCGAGGCTCATACGGTCAATCAGAAGTAGTTCTTGATTAAGGGAATAGGGGTTCCAATGGGGATTGCAACCCAGAAACACAATCCTCCACTACTCCAATGATTCAGGTTAAGAGGATAGAAATGTATTTCAAATAGCCTGTTAACCCTCCCCTGACACAGTCACCCACACAATTCCCTTTTGGACCCGACCCTTGTCCCCGAACTTAATRATAACCACCAAAACCACTCAATTAAGACTTCAATGGATAAATAAAATAGTACCTTCTCGTGTTTTTGTTATTCTCTGTACTGTGGCGTGGGGGGACTCAAGCACATTGACAGCGTTGTGCATTGCAGCATATAGAGAGCTGCGATAACCTGATAAGGCCCGGCCCACGCATGTTCCTGCAGTGGCAGGACTCAGGAGGGAGGTCTATAGAAGGGAAATGGGATCGGCAGCAACTGCGTGACAAACACGGACATCACTTAATCTAAAGGCCCCGTGGCTAAGTGGCGGGCCCCGAATGAAAGAGGAGCTCTGGACACATCGATCCGCCTTTACCACAGAGGGTGTGTGTGCGCGGTGTGTGTGTATATGCGTCTGTTTGTGGTGTGTGTGTGTGCACGCGAGGTTGTATGTGTACGTGTGCGTGTATGTGCCCGTTTGTGTCTCAGGGGACCACTGAGTCTGTCTGCTCTGCTCAGCCTCCCTCTCCATCCTGGTAATTAATCGGCCATTTGGACCTAGTTAGCTGCCTACCTCTCTCCACTCTGTACAACATACTTTCCTGGAGCCTTGCCTGATGTAGCCCCTGATTGTTTTCCTCGGGGAGGCTGCACGGGGCATCCTGAGCGGATAGCACAGGGCAGGCTACCCCTGGTCTCAGTCAAACTACATTATGGACAGAGTTGGTGTGAGTGTTACTGAAACATCATTCAGGTATAAAGCCTAACAGACYTAAAGTATCTTTACGGAAAATCTCCTTTTTTAAATTTGTTTTATTAATAGCACCGACTTTGCTGATAGCTACTTTACTGAGGAAAAATGGACTTACTATAACAAGTGGTTGTCTCACCTAGCTAGCCTAAGATGGACGCACAACTGTAAGTTGCTCTGGATAAGATTGTCTGCTAAATGACTACATTGCAAATGTAGCCCTTTCACCGTCTGCCCAATGGATGACGCAGGATTGTGTAAGTCATACAGCTGGACAGACAGACAGACCAACGCACATACATGTCATTATAACAACAAACGACACACACTCACATTACACACACATTGTCCSCACCTCCCCGGGCCAGCCACTCACCCTCTCTAGGTCCTGGCGTAGGTGTGTGAACAGTTTGAGGCGTCGGTACAACACGTCCTGCTCCTGCTGCGCCAGGTTATCTACCTCGTCTCTCTTCAACGTCACCAGAGGACGGTTGAAGTTGGACTTCCTCCTCAGCTTCCAGAACTGGTACAGGAAGTCCACGTGGGCGTCCGGCAGGCCCAGGCTCTCCGCCACGTCTTTGGGGTCCACCAGGCGGTAGAACTCGTCCTCCAGCTCCTGTAGCTTCTGTTTGCGCTGGCTGGCCTTCTCCCGCTCTATCTGGTCCCGGTCTGGACGCTCCACAGGCGGCAGCGGCCGCTCTGACGGCGGCAGCTCGCTGGRCGCTTGGTGGTGGTCCGGCGCAGTTACGGAGGCTCTGTGGTCGTTGCCGTGTCCAGCCCAGTCTGGTTTGCTGCTGGCACCAGCGTTGTTGGTGTGGTTACTGTTGCCGGCCATGGCGTTGTTACTGTTGCCGGAGGCGGTAGTGCTGCTGTGCTCCAGGCAGTAGGATTTGAAGCGCACTTCATCGTTCTCCGCCAGGATGGTGCGCATCTCAAGGCCATGGTCAAAGGCGCAAGTCACGTGGAAGGCCACAATGCAGGACGGCATGGAGCACTGGGGAGGGAGGGAGGAAGAGMGAGTGAGAGAGGGAGGGAGGTGAGGAGGAGAGGAAGCACAAGGGAGTAAAGGAAAGACAAGTTTCAAATATGAGTGTCACATCAAACACCGCTTCAGAGTTGTTAAACACGCATACAGAAGACGGGTACWCAGTCCCACAATCTGTAGGGGAAATAATAGTTGGTCTCTGATGATGTTGTCTTCACAAACATGGTAATGACTYCTCCGCATTACTGTCCSAACTCCTTCCTCTGCCACCACAGAGAGAAATATGCGTGACAGAGATCGTGTTCAGAGAAATTAGTGTTCTGCTAAATTTCCTCTGTCTGCCTCTATCCTGTCTACCCCAGACAAACAGGAGCTCCGCTATCTCCTGACCTGTGGGCAACACGATCAAAATAAAATCTTGGTTCCTATAAGTATCAGAAGCCACAGAGAACAACAAGGGAACCCTGATCTGTCCGTGCCTCCCTACATTACAACCGCAGTCTAAAAATCAAACCTCTGTTGTTGCCTTTCCTCAGGCCTATCCATTTCAGACCTCACCAAAGACTGCCTCTGGGAGAGGTCTCATGAGGGGATGAAGGGAGGATGGGGGATAGCAGTGTTTTCCATGCCATCAGAGAGCAGCAGAACAAGAGGCCCACATTCTCTAAGGGCCTGGGATGACAATGACAGGCCTGCTCAGCTCAGGGTCTGCGCCCCGAACGGTACCCTATTCCCTATCTAGTGCAGTACTTTTGACCGGGACCCACAGGGACACCCATACTGCACTATGTAGGGAATAGGGTGCCATGTGGGACAAAGCCACGGTGTCCCTGTGGCTGCCTGGGAACTGGCTCTTCTCTGTCGCGCCCTCCCTCCCTCTTTCCCTTTCTTTCGCTCTGTCTACAGAGGCCCAACTCACAGAAGATATCACAGCCCACTTGTCACTCCGGCCCTCTCCTGTGCCCATTCTCTCTCTTTATCCCTCCCTCTCTCTGCCTCGTCCTCTCTCGCGCTGTTCTCCAGAGGCCCAACGCACTCCCATCACTGAAGCAGAGAGGAGAACTTGTGGCTCTGACTCTTCCTTTCCATGCTTTCTCTCTTCATCACAGTAGAGTATTCCACTTGTCACAGTGGCTGTCTCTCTCAGTGCCTCTCTCCTGAGAGCCCATACAGCTTTGTCTGCCATGATGAGGCGAGAGAGATAAGCCAGAACTGGAAATCACCATTCCTCATCTCTTCACCCTGCAGCTTGGTAATGCCCTCAATACCAGCTCCCCACACTGACTCCCATTGTCAGTCCGCTAAACATTAAATGGAAGTAGTTGTTTTCAGTCCAAATATATCACACTGTCTGTCTGGTGGATAGTGGATACAGATACAGTACGAGCGCTGCTACTTCACTGCACCCTTCCTGGACATATCAACGTTATGGGACCATAGCCTTAGAATACGTCCCAAATGGCACCCTATTCCATATATAGTGCACTTAAAGTAGTGCGTTATGTAGGGGATAGGATGCCATTTGGGACACAAACTAATTGATGAGCTACATAAAAAAAAATATTWAAAAAAGGTGAGTATTTGAATATAATAATCCTCCAATAAAACATCAATCATAATTTGTCAGACAGCAATTCACTGAATACACACACTTGTGGTTAGTTAGTGTAGCCATTTCAGCTGTTTGGTCTCAAAACGGGCCCAGCTTGCTATCTGGGGATTTGTTCAGTATTCCGTGAACCATCATAATCCATACACAAGTAAGAGTCTACCGTTAAAATGGCAAGATAATAACATATATACATGTAGCTATCTCAATTGAATCAAACAGTTGTTTTCATTGCTAGATATTGTTCGCTATCTGGCTAGCTAGTTAGCTAGACAGTTGCATACAGGTACCGTTCTAGTTTGCTTCGTCCCGCAACGAGCCACTGTTTACATGGCTAGCTGAGTTGGCCAGTTGCATTCTGCTGTTAATTTTGATTGAGGATGTGATAATCTTTTTRATGTTTGCCAGTTTGTCATTCATGTTTAACTAGCTAGCTACCGAAAATAGCCACTGTGGCGCGAACACAAATCAATTAGCAAGCTAATCAAACCGCATGTTATAGGGACATGCTAAGTTGGCTAGCTAGATAGCCACGATGAAATTATACCTAAATAGCTAGCTACTGTTTTTTTTTTGCATGTACAACTAGCTTCGTAATTACGAAGCTAAATGTTTGCTAAATCTAGCTAGTTATCTTGTGTCTTCATTGACATTATTGGAATGGAAGCAGGTTAAGCGTGCACAGGGCATTTTAATACAACTGTAGCAATCAACAGGAAATAACAAGCTATAGGGCATGAATTAATTAATGTTTAAACCCATAAGAGTCTAAGGGAGTATGGGGGGGGTTCTACTAAGCTATATGGAATTGTTTTAAGAAAGTCATACCAAGGATAATTTAGCTATTTGAATTTTAAGAGCCCTCGAAAGTGGATATCTATATATATATATAAAGTGTTTTAATTATTTGATGACAAATCAGTTTTGGCCTTACTGCCAATACAAACGCATTGAATAACAGATTCACCACATGAAACGTATCTTCCCTTTAATATATTTTTGGGACTTTTGTTCCGAAGTGTCAGTCCTACAATATATCTGAGCGATATAAGAAAGATCAGGAAACATTTATTTATTTAGTACATATATTTAACCCCTTATTTTTTACACTAAAACAGTCTCCAAATATACTTCCATAAATGTTTTCAATTGGTACCGGGGGACCTTAAGATGAGTCTTGAGGCATGTGGGAGTCCTAGAGCAAAACAACTGACTTGGACGTGTTCACGAGAGTCTCATCTTAACATAGAGGCCAAACCATTCAGACGCTACAGACGATTTTTGGGATGTCTCATGGTCTTACAAACACTGCTCTAGCTCTGTCACATTTCACCGCAGATGGGAAGGTGCGACATCGACGGTTGCGGTGGATTGAGACGCATCKAATGCAAAAAAACAAATATCTCTAGCTGAAACCCGACAGATTATTATGGGGATTGTTTTATTATGCTAATTAGAATTCCAAGGGCCTATTTTGAGGGAATGTGTCTTTCAGCATAAACCTGCTCTCCGCTACTAGTACAAGGAYATGATCGAGGGTGAACACGCAAGACTTCAGGTAGTTTGTCTTTGTACTTCGAGCTTATTGTTTGGGAGTCAATGAATGTTATTGCTGGTATGCAAGGMTTTAATGTCTTGTCTATTTTTGTCTGCTTTCCTCCTTTATAGTTTTAATTGTCTGGAGCCTGGTGTTGTTGTGGCCAAGGAGCTTTCACTCAGATGTGACTAGGTTTCAGCTGCTGTGCAATGTTGATGTCCTTCCTCCTTGTCCTGTCAAAGGGCAGGACAGATATACAGTACATTCTGAAAGTATTCAAACTCCTTGACTTTCTCCACATTACGCTACAGCCTTATTCTACAAATAAAATAAATCATCAATCTACACACAATACCCCATAACGACAAAGCAAAAACTGGTTTTTAAACGTTTTTTGCTAATTTATTCTAAATAAAAAACTCAAATACATTTACGTAAGTATCCAGAACCTTTACGCCGTACTTTGTTGAAGCACCTTTGGCAGCGATTACAGCCTCGAGTCTTCTCGGGTATGACGCTACAAGCTTTGCACACCTGGATTTGGGGAGTTTCTCCTATTCTTCTCTGCAGATCCTCTCAAGCTCTGTCAGGTTGGATGGGGAGCGTTGCTGCACAGCTATTTTCAGGTCTCTCCAGAGCTGTTCGATCGGGTTCAAGTCCGGGCTCTGTCTGGGCCACTCAAGGACATTCGGAGACTTGTCCCGAAGCCACTCCTGCATTGTCTTGGCTGTGTGCTTAGGGTCGTTGTCCTGTTGGAAGGTGAACCTTTGCCCCAGTCTGAGGTCCTGAGCTCTCTGGAGCAGGTTTTCATCAAGGATCTTTCTGTACTTTGCTCCGTTCATCTTTCCCTCGATCCTGACTAGTCTCCCAGTATCTGCCGCTGAAAAACATCCCCACAGCGTGATGCTGCCACCATTCTTCGCCGTAAGGATGGTGCCAGGTTTCCTCCAGACGTGACGCTTGGCATTCAGGCCAAAGAATCTTGGTTTCATCAGACCAGAGAATCTTGTTTCACATGGTCAGAGTCCGTTAGGTTCCTTTTGGCAAACTCCAAGCAGGTTGAAATGTCCCTTTTACTGAGGAGTGGCTTCCGTCTGGCCAATCTACCATAAAGGCCTGATTGGTGGAGTGCTGCTGAGATGATTGTCCTTCTGGAAGGTTCTCCCATCTCCACAGAAGAACTCTGGAGCCCTGTCAGAGTGACCATTGGGTTCTTGGTCACCTCCCTGACCAAGGCACTTCTCCCCTGATTGCTCAGTTTGGCCGAGTGGCCAGCTCTAGGAAGWGTCTTGGTGGTTCCAAACTTCTTCCATTTAACAATGACGGAGGCCACTGTGTTCTTAGGGATCTTCAACGCTGCAGAAWTGTTTTGGTACCCTTCCCCAGATCTGTGCTTTGACACAATCCTGTCTCGGAGCTCTACAGACAATTCCTTCGACCTCATGGCTTGGTTTCTGCTCTGACATGCACTGTCAACTGTGGGACCTTATACAGACAGGTGTGTGCCTTCACAAATCATGTCCAATCAATTGAATTACCACAGGTGGACTCCATTCAAGTTGTAGAAACATCTCAAGGATAATCAATAGAAACAGGATGCACCTGAGCTGAATTTCAAGTCTCATATCAAAGGGTCTGAATACCTTTTTATTTTTAATACATTTGCAAACCTTTCTAAAAACCAGTTTTTCACTTTGTCATTATGGGGTATTATGTGTAGATTGAGGAGGGCTTATTTTTTTTTATTTAACCCATTTTAGAATAAGGCTGTAACGTAACAAAATGTGGAAAAAGTCAAGGGGTCTGAATACTTTCCGAATGTACAGTATGCGCTCAGGCTAGATTAGTTTGTTCATATCGTAACCTGAATCAAAGTTACTGAAATTATCTTATGATATAGGCCTAGGTCTAGATATTGTCTTGAACTTGTGGTGTTTGACGTTTTCCTAAATGTAGGCTACCACCTTCAGCACTTATCTTCGTTTTTTTTAAGCACTACCTCACTGCTTCAGCACATGGCCACAGTCGCATGTGTTCTATTGTGAATTCTTTAAGGGTCTAGAGCCTCAGAACGATGCTACATGGGCCAACACAAAGAGCGGCACTGTAGCTGTTCAATGTGAAAGGTTATCTTTATTATACAAGAACAGGAAATGTAATACTGTAAATGGTTTGCCTAAAGGGGTAACTTGGTGAGAACAAGACTCCTTTTGGGGAACTTGGTTAAAGTGTTACTTTTCTAAATACATTTTCCCCCAAGGACTCATGTAGAGCAAGTGTGAAAACCACAMCAAAATGTTTGAATGCTTTTTTTCTCCTAAATGGGATTACAAATGTATCAACTTTTCAAAGCAGCATTACTTCCCCATGTTTCCTCTAACTACAGTGTATGATATGCCATTTTGAAGCTCTGAGTCTGTACTTTTATCCAATGCAAAAAACCACCATTTACATTTTTATTTTTTTAAACATAAGACAGAAAATAGATGGTGGGTCACGTATGTGCTGCTAATGAGAAACTTAAATTAAAATGAAGAACTCCTTATCACACCTTCATGGCATCTTTAACACCCTTACTGCGTGTTAAAGGGGGGCTTACTGCGTGTGTGTGTGTGTGTGTGTGTGTGTGTGTGTGTGTGTGTGTGTGTGTGTGTGTGTGTGTGTGTGTGTGTGTGTGTGTGTGTGTGTGTGTGTGTGTGTGTGTGTGTGTGTGTGTGTGTGTGTGTGTGCGCGCTTGTGTGTATAGAATGTTGTGTAGAAATGCATCTGTCTGGCGATACTATTGTGTGTACTGGTGCAGTAAAGTGCTGTTTTCTGGTAATGTGTGTGTCTCACCTGTATGCAGGTGCCTGTGTGTTCTCGACACAGGCTGCAGAACAGGGCCCAGCGGCTGGAGGGGATGTGGGACACCTTGGTAATGGGCTCCATCTTCTCCGGGCAGCCTATACTCACCTAGATAACACACACACACAGTCAAAACAGATGTGTCTTACAAGACATTAATACACACAGAACAGTTGACAGATGCTCATCAAGCACTTTGCTTCACAGACGTTAATACAGACTTTGAGGTTGGAAGTAGTTCTTTCACTGAATGTCACATTCTCTGCGAAGTCTATATTCCGAGAGCCCAGTGTCATCCCTTAAAAGGGCTCTTCCCTTCCGCCCAGCTTCCGACATTCATTCCCCCACATTCATATTCCTCTCTCTGAAAAGAGTATTTCTGTAAAGGCCTCATCCTTCATGCCCAGGCCCTAATAACTGGCAGACAATCCGGACTTCCTCCATCCCCTCCTCTCTCTGATAGTCCATGAAATGCTGCGTGAATCCTCCCCCATTCTGATTGCAGCCATTGAACCAGGCCTTTCACACAGAGTGTAGGGCTATGCTCTCTCGCTCTACGCAGGCATCACCATCTTCCTTCCCCTCCCTAGCTTTTGTCCTCTCTTGATTAGGATATCCAAGAGTCTTCAACTCTCAAGATGGAGGACTGGGTCTCTTTCCAAGTGTCTTTCTCTGAGTGTGTGTGCGCGCGCACGCGTTACTTTTCAAAAATCGCTCTTTCTCCTTATTCCGGCTCCAATTAGTTCACATTACCAAAATGCAATGAAAAGCTTTCATTTAAAAGTGACAACTGGAAATGAGGAGGAAATCAAGAGCCTGAAGGAAAGGCGGAAAATTGAAGTTGGCCTTATTTTGGAATAAGGGCGGAGGAGGGGTGAGGGAGTTTGGAGGGTTGCGGAGAGAGGTGTAGAACGGCGAGAGGTTCGAGCATTTGAAGTCTAAGWGAGAGAGATACAGCCTCAGCTGATGCCGGACCCTCTCAAAGCTGACAGCCCCCCTGACGCCTGTGAAATTCCCATCTCCGCCACAGCTTCTTATTAACTACCCCTCTCTGCCTGTGTCTTTAGTGCAGAGAGAGAGAGAGCGAGCGAGCGAGCAAGCAGGACGCAAATTAATTTCCTTTCAAAGACGTTGGTGGGGGAAGTAAAACAAACAAGAACAACAATAAGAATTAGTCCAATCAATGTGACAGAATTCAATTATTGCTAAAAGGGTACAGGACACCAAAAGGCACTTCATTAACAGGGACCTAAGCGCTTTACGCCGGTTTGAGCAGCGGGCCTTAGCGTAACCACGTTTGTCTTATTGTCCCAGTAATGTTGATGCTCAAGGTGTGTGTGTGTGCTTGTCTTGTTTAGGAGTGGGAGCGTGTGTATTTGCATATATATTAATCATTCATATGATTGCATGTATTGAAGGTCTATAAATGTGTGTGTGCATGTGTATAATGTGGGGATGCGTACCAATATGTATGCGTATGTGCATGTGTGTCTCTGTGCAGGTGTGTGTGCCCAGTGGGCTCACCTCGGGGATCCATAAGGCACAGCTGACGTGGACCCACTTGGTTCCACTGCGGGTGGGCTTCAGGGCTCCGCCTCTCTTGGGGCACAGCAGACATTTGGGTTGCACCCCCAGGGCGCAGGTCGGCAAGGCATTCCCCTGTGGGACCTTCAGGATCCCATAACACGCCTGGGGAGAGACAGAGGGATGGGGAGGAGAGTGAGAGAGGGGGGGGGGGAGTGAGAGAGGAGGGAGGCGAGACGGAGGGGTGGGGAAAGGGAAAGACGGTGGTGGAGATGGAAGGAGAGAGGGAGAGGAGAGGGAAAGAGGAGATGGAGAGAGGGGGGAAGAGAGGGGTTGGGAGGAGATGGAGAGGATGAGGGACTATTTTCAAACATGTCAAAACAGTGGTGAACGGAGGAGGTTGATAGAGCTGTATAACTGTCAGGGGATTGTCAAACCAATTAACACCATTCCACCCAATAAAGAAAAAACTCCAGTCTAAAAAACTAAAAACATYAAGTTGATGTTTCTATTTCTGGGACGTGTTTTTCTTGCTGTTTATAGTCGTCAAATACCCAGAATCCCATGAACAGGGAGAGTTTCTGTATGATCTGACAYTTGGAGGTAAGTAGTCAAAGAAAGAAATGAGTAGAGTATCTAGTTTCTCCCCACAACTATAAACAAACCTAAATTACCACCATTGACCTTTATGTAAATCTTTCCATGACCCAAAATAACTACAAATCCCCCCCCCCATCCCCAATCGCATCCTGACCCCCAAAAACGTAATACTGCCCAAACAGACTTAACGCTCACTAAACACGTACACCCTCTTTCAAAAGACAGGAAACTCTGAATATCCCTACAACTTCTAATTGTCCCCTCCTCTTCGCCCAGCAAAATATCCCACCTCCACCCAACCCTCATCTGTACCTGATGTACGCAGATGTTGCACTTGTCACAGAAGACCATCTCGTTGCCGTCTTCTCCCTCGGGGGACCGGCACACGTCGCACACCACGTCCTCGTCGTACTCGATGCCCAGGCCCTCCTCCGTCTCMATGGCCTGCTGCATGTTCTCCTCACACTGGCTCTCCAGCTCCACCAGAACACGCTCCATGGTCAGCTCGTCCAGCTCCGGCAGCGCTGAGGGAGGGAGGGTCAGTGTCACAGAGGGTCAGACACAGAGGGTCAGAGTCATACATTTGGGAGAGAAGGAACAGAGGGTCTAGTGAAGGGTCACAGTTAGTCACATGGCTAAGGCTAAGCCGTCACCTATGGGAATTTATATCGGACTCAAGTAACTGGATTGGCACGCGTTTTGTGTTTAACTCAACTGTTTGTCTTTCATTCGCAGAACATTTTGTACTATTAAACCCTGGCTATAAATTGATCTTGTACTTCTTCGGATTCTTGCCAAATTCTTGCCAAATTCTAACAGCCACAGCCGAAAGCAAATGGCCATGTGTCAGACCATGTTTTATAAGTACTGGGAAAAGGACTCCCATGGGTTACATACTGTACAGTGTTCAGTGATTAAAGAGTTGTTTTTAAAAGCAAACCAGGAAGAAGCTGAGTTTAGTTAACCATTCACTTCGGAGCCTGTGACATTTACATCTTGTAAATAGGGAGAGGCTAGAGGAACAAACATTTCAGTGGGAACACGTGTGTGTGTAAGTACATAACTTCATGTGGGGAAAAGAGAGAGAGCGAGAGAAAAATAAATGGAGTGAGGGATGTTGGGGGATGTTGGTAAAGCAAGAGAGAGAGAGATCAAAATAAAAGATGGAGCATGCTGTATCAGCCTATCGGTGTTGCGATATGGCATTATACTATAACCCGGCAACAAGCAAGTGCTTGTTTGGTCTAGACATTGGGGTTATGAGAAGCAACCCATTTGAGGAAAAACTATTTAAAAAGCAGCGTAAATAAGCCCGGGCCTGAGGGATTTAAAAATGCAATTATATTTCTTATCTATGAGCACAAGATCAGATTGTAAATAAACTGGGTCTGTGATGTGGAGAGAGAGTGAGCTTCYGGGTCAGCTACAGTAGTCCAGGCCAGCCAGCCAGAGAGCGGTTTATTGGTTGATAGAGACTGGGCTCAACAGTGGGAAGATCCCTCTGTGTGGACAGAGTGCAGGGAGGCGCACCCTTCTGACCCCCAAAACTCCTCTCCAACGTCACTACTCCACAATAAAAGAGAGATGAGGAGTAGTGGAGTTGTAGAGTTGTAGAGAGGAGGACTGTGTGTGAGAGGGTGAAGTGTTAAGGCACGGACACACCGGTGGCGTTGGCCAGCCGAGAGTACTTAGCACCTCTGAACAGAGTGCCGGCCCGTAATTTGCAAAACCCCGACCTAACGGTGAAAGAATGAACCACTCTGACCAGCACTACCAACGCTCCCTGGCCACAGACCCCAGATGGCGAACGGCAGACCATCACTCGGTGCGATGCTTTTTCTCCTTTAAAATGTGTCTGCAGTTTAGAGTTTTGAGGACGCAAGTTTTCACAATGGAGTAGAGGTACAATAGTACGGTCATAGTGCAGGATGGTCATACAATTGCTGGTAAAATGCTGATCCACATTAGCCCAGTAAATGTGTGAGGTAGTTGTTTTACTAGCTTTTGCGTCATATTCTAGACTAAATGCTCAAACTAACAGATGCAACAAATCGATAGGCTAATAAAGTCCTGTTGACGTCGATTTGAAGGTTCTCATTCCAAATGGAACCCTATTCCCTTACATTCCCTTACATAGTTCACATGTCCTGAACACAGGCTACATAAACAATGAGCGAGTGAGAGGGAGGGAGGGAGGGAKGAGTACATAGAAAATAGAGACAGCAGAGACCTATGGACCCTGCTCAAAAGTAGTGCACTATAAAGGGTGCCGGGTTGGGACTCTGAAGAAGTCTCTCACCTAGTTCCCTGAACTCCTGGTTGACCAGCTCCAGCCAGGACACGTCCATGTCATCCAGGTCATAGCGACTGTGGGGCTCATCGGTGGTCTTCATGTCCCTCTGGCTCAGCCCCAGGCCCAGCACACACCCCCGGCCTTGGCCCTGCACAGGCCAGTAGAACGGGATACGCCCCACCTCCGGTAGCATCCTGTCAACACACAGAGAGAGAGCGAGAGAAAACACACCGTTTTAACTTTTAGTCCATTTGTATTTCATTAACTGACAAACATGTACAGTGAAGGATATAAACATTTTTTGAAGGTCAAACATGCTTGGACTTATGAGCCAGTCAAGGAATCGTTTGATCAGGGCCCACCAGGGTTCTGGTCAAAAGTAGTGCACTATACAGGGAACAGGGTGCCATTTGGGACCATGGAGTGACATCCTGACATTCCTACAGTAGACAAGTCCTAACAGACCTCCCTGTCCTCTGTTCAATACACAGGCCCTGTGTTGTGTCGGTCTGCCCAGACATGGGGGTATGTCAGCAGCACACAGGGAGCCCTAGGCCAAGGGGGGGGGGGGGGCATAGCTGGAGTCAATCATCAAATGGGGTCAGGGAACGCCACTTGACCCACTGGGAGGGGAGCCCACATGCGTAAACATTTCTGTAAGGATCTCTCTTCCGTTCAATGGACGGAATTAATTGACACGACTAACTGAACTTTTTAACAAAGTATTTACATTTGTTTTCATTGTGATCTGCTTTGGGTTTGTTTGGTTAACACGAGTTGTTGGGGACTAATATATTTTGAATCCTAATCATTAGTATGCTTGTGTGGAATGGGAATATTGCATTCRGAATGGTTTTACACACGCAGCGCTTTACTGATCAACATTGCAAGACTGAGGTCAAATAGGTTCACTTGAATTATTTCCTGGGCCAGACTATTTTTTCCAGCCCAGTTACCACACACATCAACGCTTGATCCCAGAACGGTACACAACCTAGGGTTTTCCAGTCCTATCAGTGCACAAAGAAACAAAAACACACACGGATGGATACACACACACACACACACACACACACACACACTCGCACACTCGCACCTCGTCATCTCCTCCACCTGTACTCAAATCGTGACCTTTGAGTGAGTGGGAAGCGATGTGATGATGACAGATTCGGTCTCTAATCTTAAACAGGTCATATCCTCAACATCACCATGGCTCCTGCCTCACTGCGTCGGAGGGTGGGTAGTGTACAGGCTGTTTACACAGGCACGCTGTGTGTCCCAAAATGGCACCATATTCCTCGCGGTGCTCAGTCAAAAGTGGTGCACAGTATAGGGAATAGGTTGCCATTTGGGACGCAGCAAACACTTTGCTCTCCACACTTCCTCCACTTCCCTGGCCGACACGTCTGATGTAAAACCATGCAAATAGTGTGAGGCCTGAGAAATCCCCCTACAGCTGCCTTACTGCTGCTAGCAGCCCGTTGCCTCCATCACACACACTGTGATTTCCATCTAAAAAACCAAAACAGAAAAATATAAAATGTGAGTGGTTTACATTCGCACGCGGGGGAGAGAATCATTCCATACATTTTCATACAGAGTTGCTGTGTCTTATTACGCAGGTTATCTTTTCATTAGATAACCCCCTTCTACTGTCCCCCCCCCCCAGCTTCAATAACTATAATTAAATCCGCAGGCAGGACCAGCTAGCCTAAAGGTGTTCAGAGCTACAGGAAGTGTGGATTGTCTGAAGTGGTGATCAGAGACTCACTCGTGGAGTTTGCAGAGACGCAGGCTAACCTAATGCTCCTTTTTCTCCATCATTTCCAGCGTAGTGTATCTATGTACAGTGGCTGACTGTAGATGTCTTGTGAAAGTGGAGGGAAARCACAGGGGTGAGGTGAGAGAACGGTGTGTTCTCTCTGGCCAGGGTCACATGTCCTGAACACAGGCTACATAAACAATGAGCGAACGAGAGGGAGGGAGGGGAGAGTACATAGAAAATAGAGACAGACAGTAAGAGAGGACAGAGAGAAAGAGAAGAGGGGGGGAAAGAGTTGTTCTGGGCTGCCAGACTGGGTGGAGTCACAGCGATGTGGGCAGGAGGGCGAGATGACTCAGGTCAACAGAGATTATGAAACAACAAACAACAAATCCAGACAGAACTAACTCTAGACATGAGGGGACAGACAGTAAAATTAGAGGCAAATGTATCCTAGCTACCCATCTTCAGTTAACTGGAAATACGTCTTCAATAAGCTGACTACGAAGGGAGCTGTAGTAACTGTTGTTATTTTGTTGTTGTGCAATCCCTACAAAGGTATCACTGGCAGACAAATGCATGCTGGTCTGGTGTCGCGTGGTCTAGTTCAGCGTTTCCCAACAGTACACTTTTTTTGTTGTTTTGTAGCCCTGAACAAACACACTTCATTCAGCTCATTGAGGGCTTGACGATTAGTGGACAAGTTGAATCAGGTGTGTCTGTCCAGGGTTGCAATAGAAATGTATACCGTTGAAGGTACTCAAGGACCAGGGTTGGGAAACACTGGTCTAGTTGGTAAGAGTGTGGCGCTAGCAACGACAAGATTGTGGGTTCAACTCCCGCAGTGATCACATGTACTGAAATGTATGCCCTCACTGTAAATGTAAGTCACGTAAGGATAAAAGTGTTTGCTAAGTAGCATATATTATACATTAGTATGGACTAAGGCTATCAGAGCTATATCATTGCTATATTATTGACTAAATCCTAGGTTCCAAATTACCATCACTCCTGTCTAAGGAAGGTAATTGCCCAAGACACGAGTGGGGAAACAACAAATATTTGGATATTCCCTCGCTCTCCTTTGAGTCCCGGCTTCACAGCAGAGGCAGCTTTGATCCTTCTTTGCCCTGTGGAATATTTATCTAGAGCGGGGGGAGAGCTGAATTACACAACAAAAGGGCTTCAGACTCTCAGCTCCTCCATACCAAACACCAGTACATGCTTCCCTTCGCGCCACCCCAGACCCAGAGGGGATGTGGCTTTGGGTTTTATTGCACACTGACTGGCCTTGGGGGATCTGGAGTGTGTGTGTGTGTATCTTGCGGCTACTGTACCCTCCGTGCGAGGCTCAGAGAGAGAGAGAGCTACTGTACAAAAGAGGGGCAGTGTGTTAGGAGTGCTAGTGAGTGAAGAGGGAGAACGGGAGATAGAATCAGAGAGGGCTAGTGTGGAGAGAGAAAATAGAGGGGCCGCAGCATCTCAGGCAGCAGACGCACAAAGCAGACCTTTGTGACCCCCTTTGACCACCGCCCCCACTAAGCCAATCAGGTGGCAGACGCGCCAGGCCCGGGGGCCGAGCCTGTCCAGTCACGGCTGGGTCTGGCCGGGGACGAGAAAGTGGGCGAGCATGTTGCCGGGCCAGAGCAGAGAGAGCTCACTCCATCAGCCTGTCTGCAACCCACAGGAACATTTCGGATGTTACACTGTCAGCTCTCATTTTGTCTTCCTACCCCACACAACTACGGCCTTGTTTGGAAAACTTCTAAACTTGCATCCTTCCTTGAGATGATCACTGATGTAGTCAATCCTATCCAAGGATTGGATAGGTTTTCACACAGCGTAGCTTCCACAACTCTTAACCAATGGCATAACAGATCAGCGATTTCTAAAAGGAAACGAATGGCATATTTTAAAACATGTTTGGACAGGGCCTTGGTTCAAACTTCAGGGAGAGAAGTTTCCCCTAACCAGTGATAGAGGGTTTTATATTTATAATGTACAGTACCAGTCAAAAGTTTGGACACACCTACTCATTCAAGGGTTTCTCCTKATTTTTACTATTTTCTACATTGTAGAATTATAGTGAAGACATCAAAACTATGAKATAACACATATGGAATCATGTAGTAACCAAAAGCGCAAAACAAAWCAAAATATATTTTATATTTGAGATTCTTCAAAGTAGCCACCCTTTGCCTTGACAGATTTGCACACTCTTGGCATTCTCTCAACCAGCTTCATGAGGTAGTCACCTGMAATGCATTTCAATTAACAGGTGTGCCTTCTTAAAAAGTTAATTTGTGGAATTTCTTTCCTTCTTAARGCGTTTGAACCAATCAGTTGTGTTGTGACAGGGTAGGGGTGGTATACAGAAGACAGCCCTATTTGGTAATAGCCCAAGTCCATACTATGGCAAGAAAAGCTCAAATAAGCAAAGAGAAACGACAGTACATTACTTTAAGACATGAAAGTTAGTCAATGTGGAAAATTTCAAGAACTTTGAAAGTTTCTTCAAGTGCAGTCGCAAAAACCATCAAGCGCTATGATGAAACTGGCTCTCATGAGGACCGCCACAGGAAAGGAAGTCCCAGAGTTACCTCTAATGAACTGATCCTCTGCAGCAGAGTTACCAACCTCAGAAATTGCAGCCCAAATAAATGATTCACATAGTTCAAGTAACAAACATCAACTTCAACTGTTCAGAGGAGACTGCGTGAAATCAGGCCTTCATTGTCAAATTGCTGCAAAGAAAAAACTACTAAAAGACACCAATAAGAAGAGACTTGCCTTGGCCAAGAAACACGAGCAATGGACATTAGAACGGTGGAAATCTGTCCTTTGGTCTGATGAGTTCAAATTTGACATTTTTGGTTCCTACCGCCATGTCTTTGTGAGAAACAGAGTAGGTGAACAGATGATCTCTGCATGTGTGGTTCCCACCGTGAAGCATGGAGGAGGTGGTGTGATGGTGCTTTGCTGGTGACACTATCTGTGATTTATTTCGAATTCAAGGCACACTTAACCAGCATGTCTACCACAGCATTTTGCAGCGATATGCCATCCCATCTGGTTTGGACTTACTGGGACTATCATTTGTTTTTCAACAGGACAATGACCCAACACAGGGCTATTTGACCAAGAAGGAGAGTGATGGAGTGCTGCATCAGATGACCTGGTCTCCACAATCACCCGACCTCAACCCAATTGAGATGGTTTGAGATGAGTTGGACCGCAGAGTGAAGGAAAAGCAGCCAAGAAGTGCTCAGCATATGTGGTAACTTCTTCAAGACTGTTGGAAAAGCATTCCAGGTGAAGCTGGTTGAGAGAATGCCAAGAGTGTGCAAAGCTGTCATCAAGGCAAAAGATGGCTACTTTGAAGAATCTCAAATATAAAATATATTTTGATTTGTTTAACACTATTTTGGTTACTTCATGATTCCATGTGTGTTATTTCATAGTTTGATGTCGTCTTCACTCTTATTCTACAATGTAGAAAACACWAAAAATAAAAGAAAAACCATGGAATGAGTAGGTGTGTCCAAACTGTTGACTGGTACTGTATGTGATCATCCCCTCATGGTTGTGATTTAGTTTCGGTGTTGGGTAACCTGATCCTAGACGTCTACCTCGAGGGCAGTTCTCAGCACAGTTAGGCCAGCAACCTTCACCAGGGGTGGGATGTGGGTTGAAGACATGAGGAGAGCTAACGTCATGACCAGAAGGTTGCAAGCGTGTCGCCGCGTTTAACAGACAGTAAATGTACTTCACACCACAGCAAGTGCAAAAGGACCACGTCCCAAATGGCACTACGTAGGGAATAGGGTGCCATTTGGGACTCAGACCAAAACACCACCCACTGATTTGTCATCTTCCTGGATAACATGTTTACCCCCCAACACCTCTGATGTGGATGACATTTCTCAGAGAGGGACAGAAACAGCACAGTGCTTTATTCAACCCGGTGGGGGCAGAGACAAGGCCACCAGCAGGCATGGGAACACCGGCTCCTGTTTCTGTTCTGTTTCTGTTCTGTTCTGTTCTGTTTCTGTCAGAGGAAGGAAAAACACAGTAGATCTATCTTAAGCTAGTCATTTACAGGTGCACGTTGGTGTTTGTTAGGAAATAGAAAAAGTGGAGACTCCCACTCACAGTTTTCACCCAAGTGCTAGACAATGTTAAGAGACTGAACTACAACAGCACAACAGTAAATTGAAATGTTGCAGGAAAACACTGTGGGAAATCTCTTCTTCTCTGCATTGGTCTCACAATACACCCCACCCCCCCCCCCCCCATCTCCATCTTTTCATGCCTCTTTCCCAATCTCTAGTGCCAACTCTGCCAGGATGTATGAGGTTTTCCACTGTGCCCACCCCTGCCCCTCATCCTCAGATGACCCCATTCCCACCCCCACCTACATCCACAGAGCAGCCAACCGGAACAATCAGGCCAGGCTTCCACAGGGCTTCCTACCCCGGAGTGCCAAAGGCAGGGGCACCCATGTCTGGGACTGGCTTAGATGTCTGTGTGTGTGTGTGTGTGTGTGTGTGTGTGTGTGTGGTGTGTGTGTGTGTGTGTGTGGTGTGTGTGTGTTTCTGGTGCAAGGTCAGCTGTTGTTCACCCGCACCCGCCTGCAATTGCTGATAACCCATCTGCAACCACCCAACTATATGTGATGAAGTGAAAATCTGAGGCCCGCACCCGACCCTAACCTGCAAATATAGAAAATGCGTTGTCGGCAAAAAAAAAAAAAATTGACAGAGGGTGCCTGATGTAGATACGTTTCTTCATTATAATTTCAGACATTTTGGTAGGCTATTTGTTAGTCAACATGTCTATAATGAGATACAGGTAGCTTCTCCTTTGTCATTGCACGTTGCCCTAGATGACTAAATAAACACTTACGTCAACAGAATGATGTAATAGAGCGATAGAATGAATGCTTCAATCCAGTTGACATCGGTGAAGTTCTCTCTCATCTTTCACGGGAAAAAAGACYCTTAGGTATTGGGGAGAAAATACAATAAAGCAAAAAAACMGGAAAGATTTTCTGTGGAAAATGTCTAAATGACATTAGTTTGACCGGTTGTAAGGAAAAATATGTCAAAACGACCCAACGTGTTTTGATAAGATTTCAGTCCGGTTTCGATGCATATTTTATGTGCTTGAAATATGATCGGCTTTTATGATGAAGACAGCACCTCTACAGATGATATCTAACTGAGCAAGCAGAAAGAAATCAATTATATTTCTCCACTTCTGTTCCAAAGTCCACATTTTTCCTACATTTGGTGTGAATGCTTCATTCTGCAGGAGTTACTATTAAGGCTATAGCTTATTCGTCGCAAGGGACTAATACTACCAGAGAACATTGGTTATGTACAGTGGCAAGAAAAAGTATGTGAACCCTTTGAAAATACCTGGATTTCTGCATAAATTGCAATTATACGTTTTTTCTTGCCACTGTACATACACAAGCAATTATACGTTTTTTCATATCTTCATTGAACACACCGTGTAAACATTCACAGTGCAGGGTGGGGGYAAAATATGTGAACCCTTGGATTTAATAACTGGTTGACCCTCCTTTGGCAGCAATAACCTCAACCAAACGCTTTCTGTAGTTGCGGATCAGACCTGCACAACGGTCAGGAGGAATTTTTGACCATTCCTCTTTACAAAACTGTTCCAGTTCAGCAATATTCTTGGGATGTCTGGTGTGAACTGCTCTTGAGGTCATGCCACAGCATCTCAAATCGGGTAGAGGTCAGGACTCTGACTGGGCCACTCCAGAAGGCGTATTATCTTCTGTTCAAGCCATTCTGTTGTTGATTTACTTCTGTGTTGTTGTCCTGTTGAGTCACCCAACATCTGTTGAGCTTCAATTGGCGGACGGATAGTCTAACATTCTCCTGCAAAATGTCTTGATAAACTTGGGAATTAATTTTTCCGTTAATGATAGCTAGCTGTCCAGGCCCTGATACAGCAAAGCAGCTCCAAACCATGATACTCCCTCCACCATACATTACAGTTAGGATGAGGTTTTGATGTTGGTGTGCTGTGCCTTTCCCCCCCTCGACACAGTGTTATGTGTTCCTTCTAAGCAACAACTGTAGTTTCATTTGTCCACAGAATTTGCCAGAAGCACTGTGGAAAAACCAGGTGCACTTCTGCAAACTTCAGATGTGCAGCAATGACGTTTTTTTGGCCAGCAGTGGCTTCTTCCGTGGTGTCCTCCCATGAACACCATTCTTGTTTAGTGTTTTAGGTATTGTAGACTTGTCAGAGATGTTAGCATGTTCCAGAGATGTATGTAAGTCTTTAGCTGACACTCTAGGATTCTTAACATCATTGAGCATTCTGCGCTGTGCTCTTGCAATCATCTTAGCAGGATGGCCTCTCCTAGTGAGAGTAGCAATAGTGCTGAACTTTCTCCATTTATAGACAATTTGTCTTACCGTGGACTTTCTTTTAGAAATACTTTTGTAACCCTTTCCAGCTTTATGCAAGGCAACAATTCTTAATCTTAGGTCTTCTGAGACCTATTTTGTTCAAGGCATGGTTCACATCAGGTAATGCTTCTTTTTTTGTGAGGGTTTTTAATAGGGCATGGCAGCTCTAACCAACATCTCCAATCTCATCTCATTGATTGGACTCCAGGTTAGCGGACTCCTGACTCCAATTGACTCCAAGTCATTAAAGGTTCACATACTTTTTCCAACCTACACTGTGAATGTTTAAATGATGTATTCAATATAGACAAAGAAAATACAATAATTTGTGTGTTATTAGTTTAAGAGCACTATGTTTGACTATTGTTGTGAATTGGATGAAGATCAGATCAAAATTGATGACCAATTTATGCAGAAATCCAGGTAACTCCAAAGGGTTCACATCATTTTTCTTGACACTATTTATTACCCCAGAATGTACGCTCAAATTTTTTTATGATGCATTTGGCGATGTTCAATTAATTTGCAGAAAGCGTATAAATGAAAGCATTCACTGTGAAAGTTGATACATGTAGGCACTTCATACAATGCCTTCTGAAAGTATTTAGACTCCTTGACCTTTTCCACATTTTGTTACGTTACAACAAATCCTCAATCTAAACACAATACCCCATAATGACAAGGTGAAATGTATTAAAAATTCTAAACAGAAATGCCTTATTTACATAAGTATTCAGACCCTTTGCTATGAGACTCGAAATTGAGCTCAGGTGCGACCTGTTTCCATTGCTCATCCTTGAGATGTTTCTACAACTTGATTGTAGTCCACCAGTGGTAAATGCAATGGATTGGACATGGTTTGAAAAGGCACCCACCTGCCTGTCTATATAAAGTACCCACAATTGACAGTGCATCCTAGAGCTGGCAGCCCGGCCAAAATTAGCAATCAGGGGAGAAGGGCCTTGGTCAGGGAGGTGACCAAGAACCCAATGGTCACTCTGACAGAGCTCTAGAGTTCCTCTGTGGAGATGGGAGAACATTCCAGAAGGAAAATCCTCTCTGCAGCACTCTACCAATCAGGCCTTTATGGTAGAATGGCCAGACTGAAGCTAATCCTCAGTAAAAGGCACCTAAAGAACTCTCAGASCATGAGAAACAAGATTCTCTGTTCTGGTTTCACCAAAACAGTCTCCGAATGTCCTTGAGTGGCAGGACCAGAGCCCGGACTTGATCCCGATCGAACATCTCTGGAGAGACCTGAAAATAGCTGTGCAGCAACGCTCCCCATCCAACCTGACAGAGCTTGAGAGGATCTGCAGAGAAGAATAGGATAAACTCCCCAAATACAGGTGTGCCAAGCTTGTAGCGTCATACCCAAGAAGACTTGAGGCTGTAATCGCTGCCAAAGGTGCTTCAACAAAGTACTGAGTAAAGGGTCTGATACTTATGTAAATGTAATAGTTTTTTAAATTTAAATTAAATGAATTTAAATTTTTAACTTTGCAAAAATATCTACAAGCCTGTTTTTGCTTTGTCATTATGGGGTATTGTTTGTCGATTGAGGAATATTTTTCATTTAATTTTTGAATAAGGCTATAACGTAACAAAATGTGGAAAAAGTCAAGGGGTCTGAATAATTTCCGAATGCACTACGCGCAGCCCTTCGTTCAATTTACCGAATCAGTTAGTTTTCTTGCTCAAACCGCGAGTAACACCTGTAAAACTCAGACATTTTCTCAAAACACAGAGATGTAGAGTCGCACGGGACTAGTATCATCATAGGACTTTAGTTACCCAAAAACAGTAGTTTATTCTGGTTAGTCAATGTCCAGATTTTAGTTTACTTTTAACCCATCTAAAACAGCAGGCTACAGTCCCCTTGACATGCCATAGCCCTATTCAAAATCCTGTCGAATTGGGATAGAGTCTCATAAATCATCACATCATCTATCCCACTGCTATCATCCTCTTACCACCAACAAATATTTCTCAGACATTACTTTTCTGTCCCTCCCTTCTCTTTATTTTCAACTCACCTTTCGCAGCTTTTGTCTTATTGAATTAAACTTCGACAAATCTCATTTTTGCCTCCGCAGATTGACATGAACTTTTTCTGCCCTTCCCAAAAGCATTATCTGTACAGTTAAACCCTAAAAATGTAGGCTTATGCAGTAATACCAGATAGCCAAAAATAAAATAAAATCCTCAATGTAGCCTATATAAAAATTGCACAATTATACATTAAGGAATTTAAGGTTTTGTTTCTCTTTATTCAACCCGCCCGTCTGTGTCTGTGTGTCTGTGTTTTTTTAACTAGCCGCAACATTGACCTGACCTATGCAGGAGAGGAAGAGAATTATTAGAGACGGAAGACCTAGACAGACAGAGAAACTGAAATCATCAGAAAGATACTGTGATGCATCAGCATCTTCCCCCAGCAGAGTAAAGTCCCCGCCGAGATAGACAAACGGCACAGTGTTTAATGCGAGTCATAGCAACCCTCTCAGTCAGATATGACTTTAAAATGTTCCAGTGACAAAATGGATGAAAGCCCTAGACCCATAGGGCTCTGGTCAACTGTAGTGCAGTATGTAGGGAGTAGGGTGCCATTTGGGAATCATACCGCTAGTGAAATAGCTTGCACTGATAACAGAATGAATTTAGGGGGTCAAGAGGAATTTGTAATTTCATTCATTCTTTGAGGAACCGGGAAATGTAAAAAATAAAAAAATAAAAAAATGACTCTGCACTTTAGATGTTATTGCTGGATAGTCACTTTGAGAACACAAACAATTTAGCCTCTCTCACAATGACAACTAGCCTAAACCGAATCAGAATGTGGGGATCATTTTTTATTTTAATCAAGCACTAGACAAAAGCAGATAACAACAGTGTCTCTTTCTCCGAAGTCGTCAGGCGTGGCACACAGAGGGTTAACCGGAGCCCCGACTGAGTCTTTTTGTGTGCTGCCATTTTGTGATTCCTTCAGATGCCAATGCGGTCTGCCCAGGAATGCCAAGCGTGTTGTCATGGATATGGCTGAGCCTTATTAAGAGCCATATTCCTGTGCCTCCTTACTACAGAGTCACTCACAACAAGAAGAATCAGTCTAGCCGGCTAGGGTTTTACGTTTTACTGCGCTTCCTACTAGCCTTTTTTCTGTTTTCGTCCCCATTTGTTTTCTCTTCTTCTTCCCAAAACTCTGGCAGTTACCCTACACAGAAAAACACTAAATCGCAAGCCCCCTTCCCACTCCCACCCCCCCAAAAAAGGCACATAATAATCCCGCTTGGGGGGTTTTGAAGGGTGGAGTGGGGTAGGGGGAAAAGTGATTTGTGTTAGGGGCTTGGGGAATGTTTTCATTCACATTTTCCACTGAGTCAGTTGCGAGCCAGGAGACAGGGAAGGGAAGGCTGAGAGGCTGCTGCCCAGAGCAGGACTGGCACCGCGCCAGGACCTTACTTCAGGTCTCACAGCTCCCTCAGTGTTTGCATCCACCTCCTCCCTTTTGTCCCCCCCCCCCCTCCTTTTTTGTTGCTAAAACACTGCAGTGTGAAGAAATTCAGCAGAGAGCTAGCTTCCCTATCTGTCCCCTTGATTAGGAAGCTAAAGAGGGGAGTGCCAGGCAAGCAGGCAGGGAAGCGTCGAGCTAGCTGCTAAACAGGCTACACGTATGCTAACAGTCAGGCTGCTAGCTAGCTAGCGCTTAACGGCAGGTTAGTATGTGTTGAAGACACCAACCCTCTAGAGGAAGAACGAATACCTCTTTACATAAACGATTATGCAACATCAGTCCGCAAGAGAAGTGAGAAAGASGGAGAGAAAGATGGAGCGAGGGAGAGAGAGAGAGAAAGGGGAAACGCCTCCATTGTTTTCTGCCAGTTTCAAATCCTTATTGCAGGACACACATACATTTCTGTGTACAGCAGCTGTACAGCTAATTTATATATTTTCCACCATTCATATTCAATCAAACAGGTGGAAGAAAATAAGGGAATGCAAGGCGTTGGAAAACATGTTGAAAGTGGTTTTATCTATCAGCACTGCATGATCTGTGTGTGTGTGTGTGTGTGTGTGTGTGTGTACAGGGTGTTTATGAAAATGAAAGTGTGTCAGTACTTATGTACCACAAGTTTCTATTCAATGCACCTGCACATTTGCGTGTAGTTGTCTAGTGATAGCAAGAGAAAGCAAGCTATTGCTCATGTTCTGAGAGCCCGAGTCCTCATTACATGTATGGACTGTATTCACAAATTGGTGTGTGTGTGTGTGTGTGTGTGTGTGTGTGTGTGTGTGTGTGTGTGTGTATGCATGTGTGTGCACGCGCCTGCCTGTTCGTATAAGTGATTAGGCTACATGTTACAGCTTCCTGGTAGAGATGGTAATCTAACAAAGAAAGACCAGTTCTCAGAAAGCTGTTTTCCCATTATTGCTATTTTCCAGGTAAAGCACCATAAAAACAGCCAGGCAGGCATTGCATTCATCCACCAGTCTCCATCATAAATCATCTCCACACACGCAGAAAGTTGATGAAAATGTATGGCATAAAGAGTGGAGTTATTGAATTGGGCCGTGTACAAAAGTACTGCAACCTGGAATTTTCTACCGCTTGAGTACTGGCACCTCATATAGAATATTGGTTAAAAAAAATACAGGCACTCAAAATGAGTACCGGGCCCCTATGTACCCTGGTCAAAAGTACAGCACTATAAAGGGAATAAGGTAACATTTGGGAGCATCTTGAACCAGTGGAGATTCTCTCAATAATGCTTAAGGCCCCGGGTTTAGCTGGAGAGAAAAGTATTTCTCAGTCGGTGCTGGAAAACATATGGCGTTGGTGAATATTAACTAAGAAGGAGCGCTAAATATGCTGAGCTCTTTTCATTTCGTCATAGTAAAGGGCCTTTGCATGGGACTTTCTGGTGGGAATATCTAAACTCGCAAGAGGCTGTCCTCCTTAATTGCGTCATTGTGAACACGTTAACAACTGGTCAAATCCCTCGGGGAGCACAGGTGGTGAGGACTGAGGAGATGTGTTGACGTTTAAACTGCCATTTCTTTTTTCTCGCTTTTCCGTTAAAACAATAAGAACATTTCATAAAATTCCATGTGAATTTACAATGCAGCTGTGCTGCTGCCAGAAACAGTTTGGGTCTCACGGTGTCCCTTTCAGATGGTTAAGCATTGTACCTTTACTACCATTACAGTACCTCAAGTCCATTTCAGATGGTGAAGCATTGCACCTGTACTACCATTACAGTACCTCAAGTCCATTTCAGATGGTGAAGCATTGCACCTGTACTACCATTACAGTACCTCAATTCCACCTCGCAAAGTTTGCATTTCCTTCTCATTTAACTTTTCAAAGTATTACCATACAGGACTTTGCTGCTGTCACTTGCCTTTCTCTGCCATTTCTCCAACTTTTAATGGATAGTGACGAAGTGGTGGAGAGTCGACTCCAAAATAATTGATTCCTCGACTCCTTGCACGTCGACTCCCGGTGTCGACTTCCATTTATGAGTGTCAAAAGTTGATTCCACTAGGAATCGACTATTTTTGGAACGGAGGAGACTGATGAGTTGCCATACTTCCGAGACCGAACACTTGTATCTTTCATAGTGAGCTAGCGAGGGACGGAGAGGGGAGGGGCACAGTAGAGGCAGGTGGGCCACCAGGCAGACATTCAGAACAGTGCACTAGGCCTATCTATCGGCAATCATAAGCTGTATCTCGCAATGTCTTGGCTTGCAATGCCTCGCAACTTCAGTTAAGCAGGGCCCATCATCAATGAATAGGCTAGGATATTCTACAGACCGAAGACTGAACACACACTGGCATCATTAGCGAAGAGAAAGAGCTGGGGTATAATCATTAGTCCAAACAGTTGCAAAACTAGAATGATTTG
This sequence comes from Salvelinus sp. IW2-2015, assembly GCF_002910315.2. Lineage (NCBI taxonomy): Eukaryota > Metazoa > Chordata > Actinopteri > Salmoniformes > Salmonidae > Salvelinus > Salvelinus sp. IW2-2015. The sequence continues at coordinate 26,164,760 of NC_036860.1, read as the reverse complement.
CAACTAAAACGTGAGTTTCTACTGGACAAATTCAGAATCAGTGTAATGAATACACRACAAGCGAGCCAGCGCAAGGGAGAGAGGGGGCAGGCAGAAAAAAATGTGGTGCGCATACAATGCCTTCAGAAAGTATTCACCCCCCTTGACTTTGTCAACGTGTGTCAAAGCAGAGTTTTGTTTTCAGAAATGTTTACAAATTAATAAGAAATTAAAAGCTGAAATGTCTTGAATCAATAAGTATTCAACACCTTTGTTTTACCAAACCTAAATATGTTCAGGAGTAAAAAWGGGTTAACAAGTCACATAATAAGTTGCATGGACTCACTCTGTGTGAKATAATAGTGGTTAAGATGATTTTTGAATGACTACCCGATCTCTGAACCCCACACATACAATTATCTGTAAGGTCCCTCAGTCAAGTAGTGAGTTTCACGCAAAGATTCAACCACAAAGACCAGGGAGGTTTTCCAATGCCTRGCAAAGAAGGGCACCTATTGGTAGATGGGTAAAAATCAAAAGCAGCATACACTGAATATCCCTTAGAGCATGGTGAAGTTATTAATTACAATTTGGATGGTGTATTAATACACCAAGTCACTACAAAGACAAGTGTTCTTCCAAACTCAGTTGCCGGAGAGGAAGGAAACCGCTCAGGGATTTCACCATGAGGCCAATGGTGATTTTAAAACAGTTACAGAGTTTAATGGCTGTGATAGGAGAAAACTGAGGATGGATCAACAACATTGTAGTTACTCCACAATACTAGCCTACATGACAGAGTGAAAAGAAGGAAGTCTGTACAGAATAAAATATATTCTGAAACATGCATCCTGTTTGCAATAAGGAAAGTAACACAGCAAAAAATGTGGCAAAGAATTTTACTTTTTGTCCTGAAAACAAAGCATTATGTTTGGGGCAAATCCAACARAACACTGAGTACCACTCTTCATTTAGTATTTTCAAGCATGGTGGTGGCTGCATCATGTTATGGATATGCTCGTCATCGGCAAGGACTATGGAGTTTTTTAGGATAAAAAGAAACGGAATAGAGCTAAGCACAGGCAAAATCCTAGAGGAACACCTGGTTCAGTTTGCTTTCCAACAGTGGGAGACAAATTCACCTTTCAGCAGGTCAATAACCTAAAACACAAGGCCAAACATACATTGGAGTTGCTTACCAAGACGACATTGAATGTTCCTAGGTGGCCCAATTACAGTTCGGACTTAAAATCAGCTTGAAAATATATGGCAAGACTTGAAAATGATTGTCTAGCATTGAGCTTGAAGAGTTACAAAATAATACATTTTTAATAAATGTTTAAATGTTGTACAATCTAGGTGTGCAAAGCTTTTAGAGACTTACCCAAAAAGACACACCGCTGTAAACGCTGCCAAAGGTGATTCTACCATGTATTGAATACTTATCAAGATTAGGGCTTTATTTTTCATAAAATCTGAAGATTTAAAAAAAAACTAATTCTACTTTGTCATTTTAGTATGTTGTGTAGATAAAAAAAAGTATACATTTTAATCCCAATTTGTAACACAACCAAACGCGGAAAAGGTCAAGGGGTGTGAATACTTTCGTTACCCCCCCCCACACTGCCCATAACACAGCGGTCAGAAGCAAGCATGGCGGAGCAGGTGGTCACAGACCTAACTGTGTCATCTGATCTGCCACGTTTCCAACTGCCTTAACAAACCAGATTCATAGAAATGGATGATAAGTTATTCAGTATAATGATACAGTAGAGCACACTGTAGCAGCATGACCCCTTTCTAGACCTGGGTTCAAATACTGCTGGAAATCATTTACAATACTTTATCTCAGTGCTTGATTGAGCTTGCCTGGCTTAATGGACTGATAGAATAATCCCAAAACTGCAACCCCTGCCAATCTGGCAGTCCAGGTAGGCAAGAGCAAAATGTAAGTATTTGAAAGATTTTAAATTGTATTTGAACCCAGGTCTGCCCCTCTCCTCACTGCTTTCTCTATTAGCCTCTCATCTCATGAGCTGCCTGGGGTTCAGTCACAGTCAGACGTTCTCAATACCCCACTTATAATGGGGCACAGTAACTAACCCACATGCAGTGTCGTCACGTTGCTTGGTATGTGTTTTTGGTTCCCCCACCCTAACCTCTTCCTATGCAGCTGTGGCACAGCACTCTGTAGCGCGTGAACGCGCACGCACGCACGCCACTCTGCAATACAGTAAAGTGCTAACCGACACCTGGCCTGGCCTGTAGTAAGAGGGGTTGGGGTGGAGGGGGGTCCCACCAGCAGTCTCTGCCCCCTCTTCCTGCATTCCTCTCCCTGTCTGAGACACTTCCAGGCAGCCAGCCCACCAGCATCCAGCCAGCCCACCACACCGGTTTAAAATGTGTTGTTTTGGGGGTTCAGTAACTGAACCCTTTGAGATTAACAAAAAGACCTTACTCGGTGCAGAAGTACTTTTCTATTTTGAGGATCTAGGCTACGGTACTGTATGAACAATAGTGCTGAGCAATTAGTGCTGTTTGAGGTCAGTTCGTTTTCAGTTCGATGATGGAAAAAAATTATCATGGTTTTCGATTTAGATTATCTTTTTTTTTTTTTACATTAAATGCACTATGCATTATGTGGGATGAATGCTGTAACAGAATAAAACAATTAATACAAGCCCTTACTGCTTATCACTTATTAAAGCTGCAATATGTAACTTTAGTGACCTGACCAAATTTACATAGAAATGTGAGTTATAGATATGTCGGTCATTGAAACAAAGTCTAAGGAGCTGTATATCTGTTCTATGTGCATTAGCTTCAAACAGCTGAAAATACAATATTTTTGATTATGGAAAAGATATTTCACAGCGGTTTAGATGGTACAATGATTCTCTACACTATACTTGCTTCCTTTGTCACAAACTGAATTTTAGCAACCAGGAAATGGCAGATCGATTTCTGCATAGCCATCTTAAACAATTTATTCACATTACTTTAACATATTTCAGTTCTGTATACAACATTTGTTTTATTTGATGACTTAACTATAGAGCTGCTTCCTATGCGGTCTGACAAAATCACWATTTTTGTAGTTCAAAGTAAAAGCATACTTTTATGACTGCTGAATACCAACTATCAATCACTTAGATCATGTTTTTCAGGAAGAGATACTGTAACTTGCGAAGCAACAGCTCTCTATCCCTCTCAATCGCACTTCTTCTGTCTCTCTCCTTGTCCGTGTCTGCCCCACGCAGACAAGTAGGCGCACAACGGGTTATGGTCATTGTAGTTAATTAGCATGTTTTCAACGSTAAACCTTGTCGCACAGTTCACGCTTGATCTCTTGAGAAACAGAGCATTGAGCTCACAAAAAAAAAGAACAAAATGGAATTCAAAAGTTAAACTGACGTTGTCAATAGTTAAAAAAAAAAATTAAATAAAATAAAGCTCCTGAATAACATGAGCTTTCTTTTTAAAAAGTTGTTATTTTATTAATTTTTTTACATTGAATAAGCTGAATAGTCATCAATGCAGGTTTTGATTTATTAGGATCCCCATTAGCCGATACCAATGGCGACAGCTAGTCTTACTGGTGCCCGACATTTAACAAAAAATTCATTACAAACAAAATACTTTACAATTGACATAAATGTAAAAACATGAACACGTAGTGTGTGTGTGTGTGTGTGTGTGTGTGTGTGTGTGTGTGTGTGTATCCATCAGCTACACAAACATGCAGTGGCGATTTTAGCATATAAACCTTGGTGGGGCAAACCCCCAAAAACGTTTTGGGGGATGCACGCCAGCAAAGCCTCTACACAACGCTAAACAATACATTAATCGCACTATAACAGTGACAAAGGGTGCCCACAAACTGTTACATAAAGCTGTCCCAACAGCAGAGTCCCAACACCTTACCACTGCTACACTGAGCCTTAACTGTTTTGCTGCCAGACAACTCAGCCTCATTTACTGCCTTAAAAAAAAACATAGCTGATATGGCTCACTTGCTTAAAAAAAAAGAAGGGGTTTCTACTGACAATTGAGACGTACAAACTATGGCATAAGGGGACAACAAGTAGATGAGGCAATCCGTAATTTCAATTAAGATATTAATGAGCGAGCTAGGACGGACGTAGTCAATATAACAATTTGTTCAGCACTTTTGAAATGTACAGCGACAGAACATGGGCCTTTCTTACAGTGTTCTCCCTGTACACTAAGTCAGAACCATAGGATAAATAAAGGGGGCATATAAGCAGACAATGAGAGCTCTTACAATATTCAATGATCACATTTCTCTACAAACAGGTTATAGGCTACACGTGCACCACCAAGTCGGAACAGTAGGCAAAATTAAGGGGAGGGGAAAATAGACCGAATTATTAGCGTGAGGCACATGGGCTACTAACAGCTTACTACACTTACTACACAACATACACTTAGTATTACTTTCTTAGCTACAGTATACATATCTCCTTGACATATTACATAATTTATGCAGCAGCATACAATACATTTTTGGACTCACCTTGTTGTGCTGTGCTCACTTGAACAGGAAGGTGGCACGGCAGTAAATTTTGTCATCAAAGTCTGGCATTCTCTGGATTTATGGTGCTTTCAAGACAACTAGGAACTCGGGGAAAAAACAACGTTGAATCATGACGTCAGTGATCTTCAGGTTGTAGCTCAAGAAAGAGGCCCGAGTTCCCGACTTACAATTCCGAGTTGGATGACCGTTCAAAATGTATTTTGCCAGACTGAGCRCGTTTTCTCCCGAGTTCCCAGTTGTCTTGAACTCAGTGAATTCAAATTTCCAAGTTCCGGGTTAACAGTTGTTTTGAGTGCGGCAGAAATCATGGTGGATTGACAGCATGGCCAATGTCGAATGTTTATCATTTTAAGATTGGGGGGAAGACCCTTTTGTGGTCCCCAGAATTGGGAACACACACTCGCTCCACTGAATAGCATGCTAGTGATTGCTTTGCAATGCTTGCAGTTAGCCACGGATTCCTTCCAAACCATTCATTGTTGAATTTGCGATTTCCAACTTGTTGAGTAATGTTTATGTCCAATGAGCACCGATACATTTTATCTATAATTTCTCTTCATTATTACTCTTCAAATGACAAGGATTAAAAAGGATTTGCCAGTAGATTGTCGACTTGATTCATGATGATGACTGCTAGCTAAGATTTTGAAAGCATGATGTTGACATTATCAGTCCAATCAAAGCTACTAAGTAGATATAACGTGATTTGGCGTGATTTGGCGTTCACTTGCGCTATATAAAAGATGGGAGTTCCATGCACTCATGGCTCTATAATTCCTTGACTTTGTTCTGGACCTGGGGACTGAAAAGACCCATGGTGGCATGTCTGGTGGTGTAAATCTGTGCGTCAGAGCTGTGTGTTGGCTATGCAAACTATTTCGAATTTCCAACACATGAATGTTTCTTATGAAAACAAGAAGTGACGCCAAGAGAGACTGGCATGCATAGTATTAATATTAGCCCTCTGATTACAAATGAAGAGCAAAACGTCCCGCACTATTCTAGGTAGCTGCAGCTTAACTAGGTCTTTCTTTGCAGCACTTGACCTTACGACTGGACAATAATCAAGAGAATATAAAACGAGAGCCTGCAGCAGGTCTTGCTTTGTGGAGTGTTGTGTCAAAAAAGCAGAGCATATCTTTATTACGGACAGACATCTCCCCATCTTTACAACCATTGAATCTATATGTTTTGACCATGACAGTTTACAATCGAAGGTAACACCAATGTCACGACTTCCACCAAAGGTGGCTCCTCTTCCTGTTTGGGCGGCGCTCGGCGGTCGTCGTCACCGGTCTACTAGCTGCCACCGATCCCCTTTTTCCTTTTCTGTTGGTTTTGTCTTATTGGTTACACCTGTTTCTTGTTTGAGGTTTGTTTAGGGCTATTTAAGCCGGTTATGCCCACCTGCTTTTGTGAGGGCTTGTTTCTCTGCTCGGTTTTGTGGATGTGTAATTTTTGTATTTCTCCGGACTGTTGTGTCCTGTTTTTGGGCCGGTCATTTTATGCGCCTGGTGTTTTGGCGTGACCTTTCTTTCACRGGAATAATTACGGTTGTCCTTAACCCTCTGCGCCTGACTCCGCACCCACTACTCCTAGTCACGTAACAACCAAGTAATTTATGACCGACCGCCTTGATTTTGGTATTATGTAGCAAAATTTGAAAATCTTTTTTTTTTTTTTTTTACATTGGATAAAAGCAGAAACACAGAGCTACAAAATGGTATATCATACACTACATTTGAGGAACAATGGGAAAGTAATTCTGCTTAGGATGTTATGTTATCCAGAGCGTTGGTGACTGCAACTGTGCTGCTGGCAACAATTTACGCTTTTTTGCCAACGTTTACTGACACCGACCATATTCAAAACGTGTTGAGCGTTCGTAAATCCGTCAGTTATTCTGCGCTCTGGCACACAGACGAGAATGCACTGAAATTTGCGTAGAAACCCAGAACGATTTTACAAGCCCGTCGTAGAGGATGTACGCAATTAAACTCATCAAGCTGAGCCTGGGAGAACTACAAACTGTTCTTCAGGTCCTGGACCTCTCTGGTCAAGTCGTCCATTCTTTTATTAGTTGACTCCATCAGTATTTGGACAACACTTTACGCTATTTTCTTGTTGTTAACTGCTTGTAGAACTATTTGTTAGTTTAAAAGATCCCTCACCTATAATAGAGACACCACTGTCGCCAACGGTATTCCCGTCGGCTTTGATCTTTGTCATGGTAGCAACATAGGTTACGCTGTTACACCTCATAGTTCCAGACAGGGCACGTCACAGGGAAGACTGGAAACAACAGAAGACATCTAGAGAGCCACAAGCCCAGGACAATCCGCYGTCCCAGCCACGCATCGTGGGCTGTGTTCAAGCCTTCAAAAAAAAACTGCTAGCTTGATAAGCTGCTAGCTAGCAGCTAGGCTAGCTGCTACGCCAAGCAGCTCCTCAGATCGCCTTGGTCGGCAGGATCACTGGACAGATAGTAGCGGTCCCAGCAACTGATGCCAACCGCGTCGCGTTTGGGGTAGGTACCTAGCAAGTAGGTAGCTAGCAAGTAACCAAACTTTTTCAATAGACTTTCAAAACAACAAACTCTCCCTTGTTCCGCATTCAACAGGAAGTGACACAAGGTGAAGGGAGACAAGGAAGAGGAATTGATGCCACTTTCAGACCATAGAGCTGCAACAACTCAAGGAAGGCTGCTGTGTGGCACGCGTTTAGTCTGTCTGGTCTGTGGTTCAGTCCTTCACTTAATTTCTCTGAGAGGAAGGTGTAATTTTAACCACTACCGTCATGCATTTCCTCTGTCATCCCTCGCCCTCTAATATTTCTCCCTCTATCCAAAAACGCAGCGAGAGAAACGGGTCGGTCAGTCGCTTAGAACAAGGTCATCCAAAACAAAGTAGTGGACAACGCAGCAAAACAGAACACCGGAGCCTCCAGCAGGAAGAAGAAACACGACTACGCCACCTCATAGAGAAAAAACACCAAACCTTGAGTGAAGGACGAGAGGAGAATGGGAGGATGAGAGAATAAAGAGAAGAGAAGGAGAGGCTAAACGAAACACTGCAAAGCGGTGCATGGTAGTGTTGGGTGGCTGGTTCTTTAAAAGAGAGCTGAGACGTTGGGGTCTGCTGGGTAACACAGCATTTACTCTCCTTAAAGCGGGGAGGCGAGAGTGACTGGCCAGGGTGCTCTGGCATCCCTGATGAGGTCATTAAAGAGAAAGGCTTCTCSTTGCCAGCTATGTTTTGCTGGATGAGGAAGTGTAGTGAGTGAGTGAGATTTTTTCAGCATAGAAAAAGTATGTGAACCCTTTGGAATTACCTGGATGTCTGCATAAATTTTACATCAAATTTGATCTGATCTTCATCTAAGTCACAACAATAGACAAACTCAGTGTTCCTTAGACTAATAACACACAAATGATTGTCTATTGAATACATTATTTAAACATTCACAGTGTAGGTTGGYAAAAGTATGTGAACCCCTAGGCTACTGACTTCTCCATTGAAGTCAGGAGTCAGCTAACCTGGAGTCCAATCAATGAGACGAGATTGGAGATGTTGGTTAGAGCTGCCGTGCCCTATAAAAAACCCTCACAAAATGTGGGTTTGCTATTCACAAGAAGCATTGCCTGATGTGAACCATGCCTCGAACAAAAGAGATCTCAGAAGACCTAAGATTAAGAATTGTTGCCTTGCATAAAGCTGGAAAGGGTTACAAAAGTATCTCTAAAAGCCTTGACTTTCATTAGTCCACGGTAATACAAATTGTCTATAAATGGAGAAAGTTCAGCCTTGTTGCTACTCTCCCTAGGAGTGGCCGTCCTGCAAAGATGACTGCAAGAGCACTTGCAGAATGCTCAATGAGGTTAAGAAGAATCCTATAGTGTCAGCTAAAGACTTACAAAAATCTCTGGAACATGCTAACATCTCTGTTGACGAGTCTGCAATACCGAAAACACTAAACAAGAAGAATTATGTTCATGGGAGGACACCATGGAAGAAGCCACTGCTGTCCAAAAAAACATTGCTGCACGTCTGAAGTTTGCAAAAGAGCACCTGGATYTTCCACGGCGCTACTGTCAAAATATTCTGTGGACAGATGAAACTAAAGTTGAGTTGTTTGGAAGGAACACACAACACTATATGTGGAGGGAAAAAAGGCACAGCACACCAACATCAAAACCTCATCCCAACTGGAAACTACGGTGGAGGGAGCATCATGGTTTGGGGCTGCTATGCTGCCTCAGGTCCTGGACAGCTTGCTGTCAGACAGAAAAATGAATTCCCAAGTTTATCAAGACATTTTGCAGGAGAATGTTAGGCGATCTGTCCACCAATTGAAGCTCAACAGAAGTTGGGTGATGCGACAGGACAACAACCCGAAAGACAATTAAATCAACAACAGAATGGCTTCAACAGAAGAAAATATGCCTTCGAGTGGCCCAGTCAGTCCTGACCTCAACCCGATTGAGGTCATGCCACAGCATCTCAAGAGAGCGGTTCACACCAGACATCCCAAGAATATTGTGGAACCGAAACAGTTTTGTAAAGAGGAATGGTCCACAATTCCTCCTGACCGTTGTGCAGGTTTGATCCGCAACTWCAGAAAACATTTGGTTGAGGTTTCTGCTACCAAAGGAGGGTCAACCTGTTATTAAATCCAAAGGTTCACATACTTTTTCCAAGCTGCACTGTGAATACAGTGTGTTCAATAAACCACATGAAAAATCAATTGTTTGTGTGTTAGTTTAGTTTAAGTGTTTGTCTATTGTTGTGACTTTATGTCTACAAATTTTATGACTAATTTATGTAGAAATCCAGGTAATTCCAAAGGGTTCACATCCTTTTTCTTCCCCCTGTAAGTGTTTTATTTCCGGTCTGCCTAGGTCCAAACCAGGGGAGAAGGACTGCCCCCTCTCATTGAAGCCAAGAAGTTCAAGGCCGACCGCAGTATTGCAGGCACGGTAGGATCCCCCATTATAGTGAAAGGGAAAATGGCAATATTCGTGTAAATAAAACTTTTTTTTAAGACAACCATGATGGTACCAATAATTGCTTCTATTACACCAGATGAATGTTCTTGAACCGATTATTTTAAAATCACYCACAGAAGAAGTTTAGTTGATGAGACTACACAACAAAGAGTTGTGACCCACTGTGTAAAATTCAATATTCGCTCATTTGAGCAAACTTTTTGATTGTTTCTCATATGCACGATATGCGCATGTGCAACACCCCCCACGCTTCCTTGTCAATTTTCTACACCCCCACTAGAAGTAAACAAGCCAAGCTAAAGATAGCTAGCTAGCCCAGCTAGACAAACTGTGGGGAGAAATACTCTGATGGGGCTTTCTGAAAAGGAGATAGAGAGACGACACTGCCACATAGTAATGACCAGCTTAGAGATTTAATTAAAACAGGACTAAATTGGAGCATTTTCGAGCCTTCGTGCGAGAGGAAGATGTATTGGCGGTCTCGCCAACGAGCTCTGGGGYAAAGTCTAATTTACCAGCTAGCTAGTTCTAGTCTTTAAAAAGRTCGGAAAACAACCTCCAATTCTGACAGTCGTCTCCCGGCTAAAGACTTTAGTGGACGGATGACGAAACCCGCAAAGCAACAGCCCTGGGTCTCAGAGCAGTGTGTGGTGGAAGACAAGAACGCTATACGTGAGGGTGCATGTGACCTTGTCTTCGGAAGTCCGGAGAGCTGGTTGGGGAAGCCTGGGAGAGATGTGTTGGCCTCAATCCTATACAGCTCCAAAATCGTCGGAATCATTGTGGATGAAGTTCATATGACCTACATATGGTATGCACAATGACCTAGAACTGTACTTCAACGGTATATAATAGCACTGCGATGGATACATGTAATGTCGGAATGTAAAGTATAGTGATGACATACCATTGAATGATTGAAAGTTTTGTATTTCTACAAACATAATAACCCTTTGCCTTGATGACAGCTTTGCACACTCTTGGCACTCTCAACCAGCTTCACCTGGAATGCTTTTCCAACAGTCTTGAAGGAGTTCCCACAAAGAATGCCAAGAGTGTGCAAAGCTGTCATCAAGGCAAAGGGTGGCTACTTTGAAGAATCTCAAATATAAAATATATTTTGATTTGTTTAATATTTTTTTGGTTACTACATGATTCCATGTGTGTTATTTCATAGTTTTGATGTCTTCACTATTATTCTACAATGTAGAAAATAGTAAAAATAAAGAAAAACCCTGGAATGAGTCGGTGTGTCCAAACTTGACTGTTACTGTATATCTCTTTATTATYTGTGGGAATACTTTGGAACAGATTTACAACATTTGAAATCACTTGGAGCCAGCTACCACGAAAATGGGGCGAGAAGGGGGTTAAAATAAAATATCYCTTGGAGCTGATTTGCTGATGTTTTTAATCAAACAAAAAATTTGGGGGTCGAATTYCAGGCCGAATTGCAGGTAGACTCCAATCAAGTTGTCAAAACATCTCAAGGATGATCYATGGAAACATGATGCACCTGATCTCAATTTCATGTCACATAGCAAAGGGTCTGAATACATATGTAAATAAGGTATTTCAATTTTTTTTTTTTACATTTCCCAAAAACTTTTCCCCCCCTCCTTTGTCATTATGGGGTATTGTGTGTAGATTTATGAGGGGGGAAAAAATATTTTATACATTTTAGAGTAAGGCTGTAACGGAAAAAGGGAATAGGTCTGAATACTTTCCGAATGCACTGTATATTCTGTACTGTCACCTCATTAAATATTAGAGCTCAAATCCTGGAGTATGTCGGTCAACGACGAGGTTTCCTCTTGACATCCAGCTTTTAGCTACAAACCACAGGATTTGAAATAGAAGTGACTGGTGAGACAAGGGATGCACGATATAAAATCGGTGAGCATATCGGAATCGGACGATATTAGCTAAAAATGCCAACATCGTCAGCGAGACAACTCAAAAGGAGAAATCCATCAACGTCAAGACAATGGAATTCATTGCCCTTGACAATCAACCGTCCTATGTCGTGGATGATGTTGGCTTTCGCCGACTGGTCGAGCCCCGGTACACACAATTTTTCAGATGTTGCCCTACCGGAGTTACACAGTATTGTTGAAACGTACATCTATGAGCTACTGCTATTAACGTCACGACTGACATTCGGACCAGCGACGTCAGCCCCATGAGCATGCTGAGTGAGTCTGACCGCACAGCGGGTCGACGAGGATTTCGTACTGAGGAAAGCCGTATTGCATGCCCAAAAATGTGCTGGTTCTCATACCGCTGCTGCCATTTCAAATGGCATTTGAGAACATGTTTGAAACTTGAACACACTCCTAGCGCCGTTTGAACAACTGACTGGAGAAATAAACTCATCGACTGTGTCTGGAGCAGACGTGATATCCTCCGTCGTGGAATTGAAACGCCTGCTCAACAAAACTGCCGACACAGACCGCGGGGTTAAAACTTACAAAACTACTTGAGGCTGTGAACAAGTGAGCCGGTGGCATTCTCTCGGAGCCTCTTTACTGTGTCGCCACCAGGCTCGATGCTAGGTACAAGGACCGCTACTTCGATGCAGACACGAAACAGAGTTTACGTGAAATGTTACATACACAGCTGGACAAGATGGAAACGGACACAGCGACAGTGCGCACCGAGGAAGAGAGGCCACGGACAGACAGAGCTGAAACTTCACTGCCTGACGTGTGATGAAATCCTGGTTGAGAATGAAACGACTGAACAAAAGAACAACGAAACAGCACAGCAAGTAAGTGAAAAAAAGGTTTTGATGATGTTTTACTGGTAATGGGGACACACGTAAATGCCAACAAAAAAACTTTTTGGGGGTCGGTGGTGTGGTGTGTGTGGTATTTGTGTGCGTGTGTGTGTAACCTTTATTTAACTAGGCAAGTCAGTTAAGAACAAATTCTTATTTACAATTACGGCCTACCCCGGCCAAACTCAGACGACGCTGGGCCAATTGTGCACCGCCATATGGGACTCCCACTCACGAACGGGTGTGATACAGCCTGGATTCGAACCAGGGACTGTAGTGACGCCTCTTGCACTGAGATGCAGTGCCTTAGAACGCTGCGTCCATGAGTAACTATTTAACTGTACTAGAATGCTTAAAAAGCCGCAAAAATTTCAAATATCGTTTTTTTGGGGGACTAGGAAAATATCTGATATCGATATCGGCGCATCTCTAGGCGAGACAGTTGTTTAGGCTTCGTCCGTTTTGCTAACACCTGCTGTGGATTGCTTGGCTTGCTACATGTGTGTAGTGTACTTCTGAGCCTGTGTCTCCCCTAGTCTCCTTCTCCCTACCAGAGATATTCAAAAACAAAAAGGAAAAGGCTGCTGAACCAACGGTCTCCTGGTCCCTGATGAGCAGGAAATAGCGTCATTTGTGAGAAGGAGTGGGAAGTGAGTAAGTGAGGATGAGTCACCCAGGCGAAACCGAGCAGAGGTTGTGTCCCAAAGAGTACCCTATTCCCTTTATAGGGCCCATAGGGGTCTGGTCAAAAGCAGTGCACTATATAGGGAATAGGTTGATATTTGGGACTCAGCCTCTGAAGGTCCTGCTGCCACCTGCAGAGCCCGCAGTGGCCACAGCTATTGGCATGAGGGGCCCCTCACCAAACCACAAAGAAAAACACCACAGAGACATGCACCACAGGGCAGCAGTGGAACTGATAACAACGGAGCTGCCTGTTGTTTCATGTGGGATGATCAACAACTAGAGCTTTCCCCCTAAAGCGGTCTGTATGTCTGAGGTGGCAGGGTGCACAACACGTGATACATACATGTAGACAGACACACAATGAGCTCGCATAGAAACACACATGCAGGCACAGGAGAGAGGGCAGGCAGATGGAAGTTCGTAGGGAACCCTTTAATGCCCCAGATGTTGCTCAGCCCACGATGCATAGCACACAGCTTTGATCCGCCACACGGGTCCAACCACAAGTACTGGTGTGGAGGGTGAGTGTGTGTGTCTGTAGGCTGGATTCATAGCTGTGGCATGCACACTGCTTTTGGTGGGAGGACTGCTTTTCCTTGCGAAGAGATCCAGCTGCACCACCCAAGGGAGAAATAACACACACACACACACCCGCGCCCAACTAACGCACAAACACATACAACCCAAGGGACCACTACTGTAAAACACACACACACAAGCCCCCCCCCCCCCCCCCCACACACACACACACACTGGGACAGCTTATACACACATACATCCTTTGGAGAATGTTGTGCTTAGGATGTAATACAAATGACTTAATAGCCTACTTCAGTGATCTATGTGCTTACGATTCCAAGCACAGCTCGCGTGGATTTCATCTCCCGTTTTACTAAACCGGTCTTCAACTCAATAGGTGGTGTACCACTACAGGCAGGTCTACTAATCCACTGATGGGTTACTGGCGCATAGAAAAAAGGACCAGAGAATCCAAACCTGAGCATATTTACCTTCGTATTGCTTAAAATGATCCATTATTTTCCGTGCATAGGGGGTAGGGCAAGGGGTGGTTGTGGGATTGAACCAGAGTTCACCAAGCCATAGATAAGACAATGAAAGGAGAGGGCGTCCCTGTGACATAGTTAACAGGAGAGTATAGGCCTAGAAGTGATGGCGCCCCTCCATCCAGCCACCCTGGTGAGTGAGCTTACAACAGCATGACTGGACTCTTACAAGCCTGTCTGCACAGCAGCTCTGGAGAAAAGGAGACCACACCTGGGTTCAAATACTACTCAAAACCACATCTAATACTGCAGCTGGGCTTGATTGAGCTTCCTGACGCATTATGGATCCCATCCCCAGCACTCCAGGCTGACTAACGCAAACACAAACTATTTTGAAAGTTTTCAAAACAGTATTGAACCCAGGTTTCTCTGAAACTGCAGGCCTGCAGGCCCAGGCACTGGGATTAGACAGACAGCAGGCAGGCTGCGGTCCGAGTACCATTACCAAGCCAAGCAGAGCCAGGCCAGAGAGCAGGCAAGCCAAGCTCCAGTCAATCCTGAACCCAGTGACCCAGGCCAGGCAGAAACCAGTCAGTTTGGTAATGATGTGTACAGAGCAGTGGGTTCTTAAAACCTCTTTGACCCATGCTCATCCTTGGCCGAAAGCCTGCTCTTTATAATGTCAATCATCATCATAGAAGGAGTCTTGCATGGAAGGAGTTTGGGAGTTTCAGTTGTTGAAGTGGACATAAAATAGTGTACTGTGACTTCAAGCCTGGTCTGCTGGAAAGGATGCAGCCTGAGCTGATCAAAGGCTCTGGCCACAGTTAGTGCACATACGAATAGGGTGCCATTTGGACTAGCCTAGGACTGAGATGAGGTTGTTCCCTGGGGAAGCAATGCTAGTTTTCCTAGGTCAAGGCCCTGCTCCTCGGCTCTCTAGACCTCTGAACCCCAAAACGTATTTTATCTCCCCACTGAGCCACCAAGCCATGCACTCGCCGCCCTTTTTCTCAGCTACTGTTCAGTTTCTCTCCTCTTCCCCTCAGGCAAACCAAAAGACAAAGTCTTTTCGAAGTATGATGGTTTCCAGTATCCGCCACCACAGTCAACAGAGAAAAATAAAAAAAAATTGCCTTTGCTGCTGCTGCGTCAAGCCTTTTCTCATTAGGAAAAAGAAGTTCTCATACATGTAATGATTTCTTTCCCCTGCGTTTTCAATGGGGACTGAGGCTAAAGAAGACCGTGCCAATTCGTCATTCTCTGTCTGCGAATGAGACTGTTATGCAACGGCTAATTACTTCCACTTGGCCAAGGGAGGGGGGGGGGGTCTCTCTCTCTCCGAAAAGGAGCACAAACACAGGGACCGAGCCATCTCGGTCTTTCTCTTCGACCATTAAGTGTTTATCGGAAACCACGACGGCACAGTGAGCTCGTACAGACAGAGCGAGGGCCGCACAGTGGACGAGAAGAGGAGGACTGCGAGCCCGAGAGAGAACGCAAGGCTAGCTGAGACCGACAGGCCCTGCAGCTTTTCCTTTCCACAATTCTTTGGAAGATGTCATTATTTTTAAGTGCAGTCAACTCACTTATTATCTACCATCTATCCTTGCATCTCCCCACATTCTAAATAAATCAATCAATCAAGACAAGCACATGCTAATTTGTGAATTTTTCCATCCAGTTATCTAGTTATCCTCATCTGTTCCTCTCATAATTTGTACCTTTTTTAATTCATATTTATTTATATTTATATTTATATAACTAAGTCCGTTAAGAGCAAAATCTTATTGACAATGACGGCCTACCGGGAACAGTGGGTTAACTGCCTTGTTCAGGAGCAGAAAGACCGATTTTTACCTTGTCAGCTCGGGGATTCGATCCTTTCGGTTACTGGCCCAACGCTCTAACCACTAGGCTATCTATCCAGGTCTACACACAGCTTATCTATCCAACCCATCTTTGCACACTGTGTTTCCTGCATGACCAGAAGGAGAGTAAAGCACTGAGGTTTGTTGATGTTTCCCTGTGACCCAGTCCCATTGGTGTGACTTCTCTACCCCCCACTTTACCTCTGCCTCACTCCGTGAGTCTCTATGTAGGTGTGTGTGTGTGTCACCGCATGAGTGTGTGTGCGTGCGCCCCAGTCTCCCATCCTCACTCTGGGAGAGGAATAAGCCTACAACCCAGTCTGTGTAGTTCCCCCCCCCCCCCATCTGACGAACGCCGACCAACATCTCCATGTTCCCAGATCCTATGAACCCTGGTTGGTGTGTGATCCTACGATCCCTGGACACTGAGCAGCACTTAAGGGCCCACTACAAACCCTTTCTCACAATGCAGCTGACCTGACCTCTAGAACACATGGTGCTGCTGTGATCACTTCCAGTAAAACCTGTCAAATGTGTGTGGTGGGGAATGGGGCATGTGTGTGTGTGTGTGGGGGGGACTCCGATACTGCCACACGCCCGTCTGTCTGTGGGAGATGATGATAGCCAAGAGCCAGGCAATGCAACATGCTGCAACGTTACACTGAAGCTAAGCACACAGGTCTGTGTGTGTGTGTGTGTGTGTGTGTGTGTGTGTGTGTGTGTGTGTGTGTGTGTGTGTGTGTGTGTGTGTGTGTGTGTGTGTGTGTGTGTGAGAATGAGATTGTGTCCTCTGCAGTGTTTCCCAACGGCGGTCCTTTTAGTGTGTGATTGGGCACATTGTGTTTCCTGTATGAGCAGGAGAGTAAAGCACTGATGTTTGTTGATGTTGCCCTGTGACCCAGTCCCTTTGGTGTGACTTCTCTAACCCCCACTTTACCTCTGCCTCACAACCACACACACTTCACCTATCAGAGTTGTATCAGAATAAATGAAAGCATTCAAACAGTGTTGTTGGTGTGTGAGGGTTCAGAGTGTGGTTGTTTTTCCTGGTTGCACTGTATCAGAGCAGTGAAAGCATTCAAACAGTAGGGCCCTAAAAATGTGGACGGAATCACAAAAAAATGGAATTCAACAATATTCAAAAAATGTATTGAACTTAGTATTGAATAAACTAAATGAATTGAATATTTTTTTTAAATTTGCCCAAGTCTGTCATAAGATACGAACAGAATGTGATTCCTGCAACTTTCTGAATAGGCAAACAGAATTTCCCCGTGCAGCTGGCACTTTGTGTAGTCATCGGCAATGAGGCTCATGAAAAATATTCTGGTAGATGGAAAGGCGTTCCCAAAAACCTTGTCAATTAAATGTGACATACAAAGTAGCCTATGCTTACCTTGCAGAATGATATCATGATTATTTGCATCCAGTGGCTAGTTTTGTTTTGCAAACTCTACCATCTCATATAGCGTTACAAAAACAATCACTAAAACGACAGCCTCTTGCTAGGTGTGCAATGGAATTCGTCTCACATTTTCCCTATAGCTCAAAAGTAGTCTCCTGATGTGGTTTAAACATTGTTTTTCTATTGAAATTTTGGGGGGGATTTTGAAAGCGAAAACCTAACAAAACAGAACCCTGGTAAAAACAAAATGGAGTCAGGTGATTTTAATAGAGCCCTCAAACAGTAAACATCCTCCCTACCTGACGACAGGTTCTGGGATGGCGTCTACGCTGGCGGGGACCTGGACCCCCTTCTCCCACTCCTGTCTCCAGGGGTCAGACAGCACGTAGAAGTCATCAGGGCCCAGCTGGGCCGAGTCTGGCAGCTTCATGGCCGTGATGAAGTCCGTCCGGAACACCTGACCGGAAACGCACACAGACAGAGAGAGTTTCAGTCATACGGACACCATTCACAACGCAAAGCGAGAGCGTTTGAGTCAAATGATTATGATAACAATCATTTGCATCTGTATAGCAGTTTGAATTTGAGAAAACATGACAGGTTTCAGGCTAAAAACATTGCAACCTAAACATTACCATCACTCAGGCTGCCCGTTGTATGGGGGGCAGTCCATTTAGGTCAACTTTAGGGTGATATCGTGAGCACAAAAAAAGACGCAATGACATAATTTGGCGAACTAAGTATTGTCGAAGGGGGTGTAAAGTAGCACAGGTGAAAGAGCCTTTACAATAGTGCTGAGTGATTAGTGTTTGAGATTGGTTCCGTTTAAAAAAAWTAAAATAAAAAAGGAAATGACAGAAAATATTTTACAGCTTTTTAATGGAAATTCCAAAGCCAAAAATAGTGAACATTCAATTGCCAAAACATTGAAAATATTTCATTGTCTCTGTCAGGGTCACATTGGGTAGACATCAATAGAAAAATTGGAAATGACTATGAAATAAAATATTTCTGTGAATATTACTTACTTTTTATTTAATTACTTTATTATTTGATTACTTTATTATTTTTCATCATCGCATCTCTGCTCAGTCAGTAGCAGCCAGCCAGCCAGACCATCTAACGTCATCTCTGTGCTCCCCATACTGTACTGTCTTTAGTCATCCTATTTAGCTAGGCTAGCCTGCCTAAGTATGCTGCAGAGCTGACGAAATCATTTTACTAGCTCTTCAAAGTAGATAAGGCATACTTTCACAAACCTTCTCTAGCTCTCTCCTCATTGTGTTGTGTACATTCCTCTTTCATGCGGTCTGTATGCAACCTAACGTAGCAGGCGTAAGTGTGTCCGTCTCTGTCCGAGCCGGAAAGAAAAGGCGCAATGGATTATTGTCATTGTAGTTAATTATCACGTTTTTTGCGCTGAACTAGGTTGAATACTTGCTTAATGAAAATTACATCTCCCTTCAAACCAGTATCCCACATAGTTCTAGACTTAATTTCTCTCATGAATGATTCGATTTCGCTCTAGAGAGAAACGGCACATTGGGCTCACAAAGAAACACAAACTAAATAGAATTTAAGTAACTGAATCGACATCGGTCAATTAGTTGTTTAATAACCGAAAAACTATTATTTCAGTTAATCACTCAGCACTACTTTACAACTAACGTTATAAAGAACACCTGACAGAAGACAGCGAGAGAAACAGGGTTTCACTCAAATTGACACATGGAAAAACAACAGAAAGAGTTTCAGTCACTGTCAAATTATCATCATACCAATCATTTGCGTCGGTATAGCAGATCTCAAACTCAAAAAGCATCGTCAACAGGGAATCCCCATTGTACGTGTGTCACTGTGTGCATCCCAAATGACACCCTATTCTCTTTATAGTGCACTACTTTTGACCAGGGCCCTATGGGTAGTGCACTATAAAGGGAATAGGGTGCCATTTGGGACAAAGCCCCTCGCCTCACACCGGGCTCTGAGGCACAGAGCATCCTGATGCCCAGCTCTTTCTTTTCTTTTATATTTCCTATGAAATCTGACCAAGTTGTTGGTCTGCCGGTGGCCTTTTGTCAAATGTTGAAATTGGCCGTTTTTATGCAGGCTTTGCATACACAAAGACTGTGTAGCGTTAGTTGTAGCGGTTATTTGACCTGGGCTACCGGATATCAACACCACTGCCACCTGCAACAGTACAACAGTGATCGCCATGTGACTTTGGCTTGTTTTGTGCTTACAATATAAGTCTAAAGGACTGCCCTTTCATACAACGTGAAGCCTTTTCCCCAAATGGCACCCTATTCCCTTTATAGTGCACTACCCATAGGGCCCTGGTCAAAAGTAGTGCACTACAAAAGAGAATAGGGTCCCATTTGGGAWGAACCCAGTGGGTCTCAACCCTGTGCCCTGGCGGGGACCTGCGGGGCAACACTGATGTGATCAGTCCCATAAGAAGCACTGATCCCCAAACCTACACCAACCTTCCTCAAGGACAACAGGCACGGGCCCACCATGCCATGCAGAGCATTATCCAACCAGGCTGGCAGATCAGCTTTGACACCCACTTCATTATACACGTTATCATTCCTTAAGAAGCCCCTGCTTTATTAGCTCGCTGCCTGTACCTATCCCTTCCTACATCCTTCCATCTTCCCTCCCTCTCGCCGTTATCCTCCATTCCTCCGCTGATGCTCTCACTAGCATAGATATAACCAAGGACTCCTAGTGCGTTTCTGTCTTCTTACTTCAGAAACAGGGGGAGGGATACTGGGCGTTGATAAACAGAGAGAGGGAGGAAACGTGTCTCAGAGCGGGAGCGAGCGAGTTGAAAGACAGCTGAAAGAGAGACTGGAGAAAGCTAAATGAAGAGGAAGGGAGAAGATAGAGCGGGAGTAATGGTTAGGTCACAGGGGAGTTGACCTTTATGACCGGAGGGCAGGAAGGATAGATTTCTCTGGATGAGTCCCAAATGGCCCCCTATTCCCTTTTTAGTGCACTGCTTTTGATCGGGGCCCATAGGGCTCTAGTCAAAGGTAGTGCACTATACGGGAAAAAGGTGCCATTTGGGCCTCACACCTTTATCTAGAAGAGCTCTTTCTCTTCGTGGGATTAATGTGGAGAAACTGAGAAAGCGAACGCAGCAGCCCCAGTAAGTGCTAGGCTGTATATGAAAAGGCCATATGTAAAAACCCAGGCAGACAGCCGGGTGAAAGTCGCCTTGGTCGACCAGGGTGTCTGCCAGCGCAAATAAATAATGCAATGTAGCGAGTGTGTGTGAGACAGTGTGTGGGGGACGGAGAGTGTGTGTGTGGGACGGAAAGTGTGTGTTGGACAGAGAGAGCAAAGAGAAAGTGTGTGTGTGTGTGTGTGTGTGTGTGTGAGATGTGTGCATGCGTGTGTCTCAGACAGTGAACCGAGGCCAAGATGAATCCTCCTCCCCTTCAGCAGAGCAGAACTGGGGGAGGACAGTCAGGATGATCTCCTGTTCGCTCTCCAACACCCAGCAGGAGAGGAGAGGGTGTGTCAGTGATTCATTTTTACTGCCGTGTTTATACAACCCAACCACAGCTAATTAATGTCAGGGAAACAGAATTACAAGGTCCCTGCTTTTAATGTCCACTCCTCCCTCCCTCCCCCTTTACCCCATCCATCTCTACTTCCACCCCACCCCTCGCCCTCCCTCCCCCATCCATCTCTACTTCCACCCCCTCCGCCCCCTCCCCCTTTACTACATCCATCTCTACTTCCACCCCTGTTTCCTCTCTTCCCCTCTCCCTTTATTCCCCTTTCTCTCCCTTTCTTATATCAAACAGTGTGTTGTGGAAATCAAATAAAATGTTATTGTCACATACACGTGATTAGCAGATGTTATTGAGGGGTGTAGCGAAATGCTTGTGCTTCTAGCTCCGACAGTGCAGTAATATCTAACAAGTAATATCTAACAAAGTACACAACATATACCAACACAAATCTAGTAAGGAATGAATTAAGACTATTACATATGGACGAGCGATGTCGGAGCGGAGCGGACTAAGATACAGTAGAATACAGTATACACATACGAGATGATGTATGTGTGTTTACGGCTGAGGATGAGCGACTCCCTGGCAGGGGCTTGTCAATCGGCTATGATAATGATGACAGGAGGACAGTGTCGTTCCCAGCACTCGTCCTGTACACAGCAGTAACGGTCAGGGATAGGGCACCTCAATGACCTACAGCTACTTACGTCAGCATCATCAGTTAAAAACACACACACAACCTCTCTGTAGCGGAGTGAGGATGTAAACTCCTATCCATCCTGGGTTATGTTTTGTAGCGAGCAGGGTTCTCATTACCTCCAATCTAGTGCTTAAGTGATGACATGGGGGAGGGGATTACAAATCAGAGAAAGAGAAAGAGAGAAGAGAGAGAGAGGAGAGAGAGAGAGAGAGAGACTTGAACAGCCTCTATGACCAGGTCCACCTCTACAAGGCAGCAGTGCCCACCTTTGCCCGGACTCTAAAGGACATCGCTCTCAAACGAAGCCCCAACACTTCACACAGGAGCAACAGATCAATAGACACCCCACCCAGACCAGCGAGACACCCTCCAAGACCTCCAGGACCCCCCCCTAGACCTACACACCCCCCCACACATACACATGCCCACACCCAATTTGGCCCCCTCAGATCAGACCCATGCCACTCCTGCCCACCCCATGCACCCCACCCCCGCAAAGAGGGCATCAACATGGAAGTCACACATACGCCCAGGTAGTGAGCGGGCAAACTGGCCCAACCCCCACTCTTACACTCGCCCAAGCCAACGGCATGTACCAGATGCTCAGCAGGCTCTGCTCACACTTACTGGCCTGAGGCCAAACCCCGACCAACAACATTGGACACTTTATGGAACAAAAAGCCTTCACTATATCATCCTGGAATATCCAAGGTCTGAGGTCATCTGCCTTTGGCCTAAAGAGCAGGAACCCGGACTTCACCAAAGAAATCGTAATGCAGACATTGTCATCCTGCAAGAAACATGGTATAGAGGAGACGGACCCACTGGTTGCCCTCTAGGTTACAGAGAGCTGGTAGTCCCATCCACCAAACTACCAGGTGTGAAACAGGGAAGGGACTCAGGGGGAATGCTAATTTGGTATAGAGCAGACCTAACTCACTCCATTAAATTAATCAAAAACAGGAACATTTTACATTTGGCTAGAAATTCAAAAGGAAATTATCTTAACAGAGAAAAATGTCCTCCTGTGTGCTACCTATATCCCCCCACTAGAATCCCCATACTTTAATGAAGACAGCTTCTCCATCCTGGAGGGGGAAATCAATCATTTCCAGGCCCAGGGACATGTATTAGTCTGTGGCGACCTAAATGCCAGAACTGGACAGGAACCTGACACCCTCAGCACACAGGGGACAAACACCTACCTGGGGTGACAGCATTCCCTCCCCCATATGCCCACCTAGGCCACACTATGACAACATAACCAACAAAAACGGGTCACAACTCCTGCAGCTCTGTCGCACGCTGGGTATGTACATAGTCAATGGTAGGCTTCGAGGGGACTCCTATGGTAGGTACACCTATAGCTCATCTCTTGGCAGTAGCACTGTAGACTACTTTATCACTGACCTCAACCCAGAGTCTCTCAGAGCGTTCACAGTCAGCCCACTGACACCCCTATCAGACCACAGCAAAATCACAGTCTACTTGAACAGAGCAATACTCAATCATGAGGCATCAAAGCCAAAGGAACTGAGTAACATTAAGAAATGCTATAGATGGAAGGAATGCAGTTTGGAACCTACCAAAAAACAATTAGGCAACAGCAAATTCAATCCCTTTTAGACAACTTCCTGGGTAAAACGTTCCACTGCAATAGTGAAGGTGTAAACTTGGCAGTAGAAAATCTTAACAGTATATTTGACCTCTCAGCTTCCCTATCAAATCTAAAAATCTCAAATAGAAAACCGAAGAAAATGAACAACAATGACAAATGGTTTGAAAAAGAATGCAAAAATCTAAGAAATAAATTGAGAAACCTGTCCAACCAAAAACATAGAGACCCGGAAAACCTGAGTCTACGCCTTCACTATGGTGAATCACTAAAACAATACAGAAATACACTACGGAAAAAGAGGAACAGCACGTCAGAAATCAGCTCAATGTAATTGAAGAATCCATAGACTCTAACCAAATCTGGGAAAATTGGAAAACACTAAAACAAACAACAACGAAGAATTATCTATCCAAAATGGAGATGTATGGGTAAACCACTTCTCCAATCTTTTTGGCTCTATAACAAAGAATAAAGAGCAAAAACATATACATGATCAAATACAAATCCTAGAATCAACTATTAAGACTACCAGAACCCACTGGATTCTCCAATTACCTTGAATGAGTTACAGGACAAAATAAAAACCCTCCAACCCAAAAAGGCCTGTGGTGTTGATGGTATCCTTAATGAAATGATCAAATATACAGACAACAAATTCCAATTGGCTTATTAAAACTCTTTAACATCGTCCTTAGCTCTGCATCTTCCCCCCAGTCCTGGAACCAAGGACTGATCACCCCAATCCACAAAAGTGGAGACAAATTTGACCCCAATAACTACCGTGGAATATGCGTCAACAGTAACCTTGGGAAATACTCTGCATTATCATTAACAGCAGACTCGTACATTTCCTCAATGAAAACAATGTACTGAGGCAAATGTCAAATTGGCTTTTTACCAAATTACCGTCAACAGACCATGTATTCACCCTACACACCCTAATTGACAACCAAACAAACCAAAACAAAGGCAAAGTCTTCTCATGCTTTGTTGATTTCAAAAAGCCTTCGACTCAATTTGGCATGAGGGTCTGCTATACAAATTGATGGAAAGTGGTGTTGGGGGAAAAACATACGACATCATAAAATCCATGTACACAAACAACAAGTGTGCAGTTAAAATTGGCAAAACACACACACATTTCTTCACACAGGGTCGTGGGGTGAGCAGGGATGCAGCTTAAGCCCCACCCTCTTCAACATATATATCAACGAATTGGCGCGGGCACTAGAACAGTCTGCAGCACCCGGTCTCACCCTACTAGAATCCGAAGTCAAATGTCTACTGTTTGCTGATGATCTGGTGCTTCTGTCACCAACCAAGGAGGGCCTACAGCAGCCCCTAGATCTTCTGCACAGATTCTGTCAGACCTGGGCCCTGACAGTAAATCTCAGTAAGACCAAAATATGGTGTTCCAAAAAAGGTCCAGTCGCCAGGACCACAAATTCCATCTAGACACCGTTGCCCTAGAGCACACAAAAACTATACATACCTCGGCCTAAACATCAGCACCACAGGTAGCTTCCACAGAGCTGTGAACGATCTGAGAGACAAGGCAAGAAGGGCATTCTATGCCATCAAAAGGAACATAAATTTCAACATACCAATTAGGATCTGGCTAAAAACTTGAATCAGTCATAGAGCCCATTGCCCTTTATGGTTGTGAGGTCTGGGGTCCGCTCACCAACCAAGATTTCACAAAATGGGACAAACACCAAATTGAGACTCTGCATGCAGAATTCTGCAAAAAATATCCTCCGTGTACAACGTAGAACACCAAATATGCATGCAGAGCAGAATTAGGCCGATACCCACTAATTATCAAAATCCAGAAAAGAACCGTTAAATTCTACAACCACCTAAAAGGAAGCGATTCCCAAACCTTCCATAACAAGCCATCACTACAGAGAGATGAACCTGGAGAAGAGTCCCTAAGCAAGCTGGTCCTAGGGCTCTGTTCACACACAAACACACCCCACAGAGCCCCAGGACAACAGCACATTAGACCCAACCAAATCATGAGAAAACAAAAAGATATTACTTGACACTTGGAAAGAATTAACAAAAAAACAGAGCAAACTAGAATTCTATTTGGCCCTAAACAGAGAGTACACAGTGGCAGAATACCTGACCACTGTGACTGACCCAAACTTAAGGAGCTTTGACTATGTACAGACTCAGTGAGCATAGCCTTGCTATTGAGAAAGGCCGCCGTAGGCAGACATGGCTCTCAAGAGAAGACAGGCTATGTGCTCACTGCCCACAAAATGAGGTGGAAACTGAGCTGCACTTCCTAACCTCCTGCCCAATGTATGACCATATTAGAGAGACATATTTCCCTCAGATTACACGATCCACAAAGAATTCGAAAACAAATACAATTTTGATAAACTCCATATCTACTGGGTGAAATTCCACAGTGTGCCATCACAGCAGCAAGATTTGTGACCTGTTGCCACAAGAAAAGGGCAACCAGTGAAGAACAAACACCATTGTAATACAACCCATATTTATGTTTATTTATTTTAACTTTGTGTGCTTTAACCATTTGTACATTGTTACAACACTGTATATATATAATATGACATTTGTAATGTCTTTATTGTTTTGAAACTTCTGTATGTGTAATGTTTACTGTTAATTTTTATTGTTTATTTCACTTTTGTATATTATCTACCTCACTTGCTTTGGCAATGTTAACACATGTTTCCCATGCCAATAAAGCCCCTTGAATTGAATTGAATTGAGAGAGAGAGAGAGAGATCTGCATAGCAGAACACTGTTCACCTCAGTAATGTAAATCTGCCTCACTGCAACAGGAATGTGTGCAGGTTTGACTGACTCACCTGGTCTCGCTCACCTTTATAAATCATCTACATTAAGAAGGTAGATGTGAATTGAGAATAGTGACGGTATGGAATGGGAAAGTGGCTAAATGCACACCTGACCAAGCCGCACCAAGATGTCCCCAAAGGCACCCTATGTAATGCACTACTTTTGTAGCCTGGTCCCATATCTATGTGTGCTTTTGCCTACTCCATAGTCATTGTCAAGCCAAACCATTTTTTTTGCATGACAAGTCCATAAAGTGTTGTCAAGAGAGCAGAAACAGACTAGAGAACACTTTGTCTGCAGAAACATACGCATACTTGAATGAAAAGCGACATGCAAACTGGCCTCTCTCGAAGCTGAGATCCGCGAAAGGTGACTGGTCATTCCCAGGCGCATTTTGTTATTGTTTTGAGGAAATTAGCATTCAGCATTGTGGTAAAAGAATAAGTGGAATTGTTTGTTTTCTTTATAAAAAAATATATAAAAAAATAAATAAATACATATATAAAAAAATCGGACCCGTGCCATAGACTTACAGTAATTATGACAACTTCCAGAGGACGGCCTCCAACCTATCTTGCAGAACTGAATCTAGTACTGAAAGCATAAGCTACAGCTAGCTAGCACTGCAGTGCATACAATGTGGGGAGTAGTAGACTCAAGAGAAAGATAGACAAACAGTTTTGAACAAATTGATTTCTTTAAAAATGAAGGCGAAGTAAGAGAGCGAGAAAGAGCTAGCTACGTATATTTCGTTGTATTTTTAGCTATCGAATGCAACTAGCTAGTTTAGCCTACTTAAAACACCTGGCTCAAACAGAGAGGGACGCTATGTTAGCTAGCTGGCTAAGGCTATCCAACACCAACTCTTCCAAGTCAAGCTAAGCTTTCGGATGTATTAATTCAATGCCGGTGTAACTGCTAAACTGCTTGCTGACCGTACACTGTACTGCATGATTGTAATGGGTTTACAAACTCATTAGTTCTAGTAGCTATGTCTGCTATGAATATGAATATGGTGGCAGCGATGTAGGCTGTGTATGTAGCAGTTAGCGGATATGAAATGAAGGTTTGGCTTGGGAAGGTTTTTCACCTGGTCACAGACAGCTGATGTGTTGTGCACTGAAGTCCACAAGCGAAGGGTAAAGGTGAGCGTGTAGATGCGAGAAGGAATTATACAACAAGCTAAATTATCATGCTATGAAAGTGAACTGTGTTTGCGTGTGATCAGGGGTGTATTCATTCTGCCGATTGTGTTAAAATGTTTCTTAAAAACAGAAGCAAACGTAACAGGGAGAAACATACTTTTGTAAATATAGTGTATGTGGACACCCCTTCAAATTAGTGGATTTGGCCATTTCAGCCACACCCGTTGCTGACAGGTGTATAAAATAGAGCATACAGCCATGCAATCCCCACAGAAACATTGGCAGTAAAATTGACTTACTGAAGAGCTCAGTGACATTCAACGTGGCACCAGCATAGGATGCCACCTTTCAAACAAGTCAGTTTATAAAATGTCTGCCCTATTAGAGCTGCCCCGGTCAACTGTATTGCGAAGTAGAAACGTCTTGGAACAACAACGGCTCAGCCTCGAAGTGGTAGGCCACACAAGCTCACAGAGCGGGACCGCCGAGTGCTGAAGTATGTAGCGTGTAAAAATTGTCTCTCCTCAGTTGCAACACTCACTACAGAGTTCCAAACTGCCACTGGAAGCAACGTCAGCACAAAAACTGTTAGTCGGGAGCTTCACGAAATGGGGTTCCATGGCAGAGCAGCCAAGCCTAAGATCACCATGTGCAATGCCAAGCGTCGGCTGGAGTGGTGTAAAGCTTGCCGCCATTGGACTCTGGAGCAGTGGAAATGCGTTCTCTGGAGTGATGAATCACGTTTCACCATCTAGCAGTCCGATGGACAAATCTGGGTTTGGTAAATGCCAGGAGAACGCTACCTGCCCCAATGCATAGTGCCAGCTGTAAAGTTTGGTAGAGGAGAAATAATGGTCTGGGCTAACCCCCTTAGAATCATCTAGAATGTCATTGTATGCTGTAGCGTTAAAATGTCATTTTACTGGAACTGTGTGTCCAACTTTGTGGAAGACCCTTTCCTGTTTCAGCATGACAATGCCCTCGGGCACAAAGCCAGGTCCATACAGAAATGGTTTGTCGAGATCGGTGTGTAAGAACTTGACTGGCCTACATAGAGCTCTGACCTCAACCCCATCGAAAACCTTTGGGATGAATTGGAACGCAGACTGCGAGCCAGGCCTAATCGCCCAGCATCATTGCCCGACCTCACGAATGCTCTTGTGGTTGAATGGAAGCAAGTCCCCGCAGCAATGCTCCAACATCTAGTGGAAAGCATTCCCAGAAGAGTGGAGGCTGTTATAGCAGCAAAGGGAGACCAACTCCATATTAATGCCCATGATTTTGGAATGAGACATTGGACGAGCAGGTGTCCACATACTGAATTTGTCCAATAGAAACTCTCGTTTTCAACTGTTGGACTAAGGATTACACCCTAGATCAATTATACTGAAGAATAAAATAAAAACTCAACATACAACAATTTCAAAGATTTGACTGAGTTACAGAAATCTGTCAATTTAAATAAATTAAATTAGGTCCAAATCTATGGATTTCAAATGCCTGGGAAGGGGCGCAGTCATGGGTGGGCCTATGGGGGCATAGGCCCACCCACCTGGGAGCCAGGCCCAGCCAATCAGAATGAGTTTTTCCCCCCCACAAAAGGACTTTATTGCAGACACAAATACTCCTCAGCACCCACCCTCCCCCTCCTCAGACAATCCCACAGGTTTAGAAGTCAGATGTGGAGGTCCTGGGCTGGCGTGGTTACATGTGGTCTGCGGTTGTGAGGCCGGTTGGATGTACTGCCAAATTCTCTAAAGTGGTGTTGGAGGCGGCTTAGGGTAGAGAAATTGACATTAAATACTCTGATAACCGCTATGTCGGACATTCCTGCAGTCAGCATGCCAATTGCGTGCTCCCTCACAGCAAGACATCTGTGGCATTGTGTTGTGTGATTAAACTGCACATTTTAGAGTGGCCTTTTATTGTCCCCAGCACAAGGTGCACCTGTGTAATGATCATGCTGTTTAATCAGCTTCTTGATATGCCACACCTGTCAGGTGGATAGATTATATTATCTTGGCAAAGGAGAAATGCTTACTAAAAGGGATATAAACAAATTTGTGAACAAAATTTGAGAGAAATAAGCTTTTTGTGCATATGGAAAATTTCTGTGATCTTTTATTTCAGCTCATGAAACCAAAACTTTGTTGCGTTTATATTTTTGTTCAGTATCGATGCAGGCAAGTGTGAAAAGCGTTATTGAATGTCACTGTTTGTCAACTTGATTACTCAAATTGTTCTCTCGACCGTTGTAAACATCCATTCATAGGCTAGGTTGTAGCAACCTCATGATGGGTATAGGGAACATTTGAGTATCATGTAGTAGCCTAAACCTATCAATGTTACATTGAGCTGGGTGAATGGAATATGAATGACAGTCATCCGATATGCTGTAATAGAAGGCCGTGCTCATAAAAATTAAATAATAACATTGTCCTGCCTCATCTTAAACGTCATTTAACGTCACTGTAGCAGCAGCATGAAACTGCTGCTGCTACAGTGCTGCTGCCCGCATCAAGTCTCAAGGCCATTTAGGATGAGAAAAAAAAAAACACGACTTAAGTAGAGGGAAAAACAAACTGACAACTTCAACGGATTTAACTGAATTCTGAAAGTGTCGTACATTTCAAAAAGGCTCATGTTGACTTTAGGCTACACTACAGGAGGCTGGAGAGCGAGGGAGAAACAGAGATACAGAGAGAGAGACACAGAAAGCTCAAGAGAAGACAGGCTATGTGCACACTGCCCACAAAATGAGGTGGAAACTGAGCTGCACTTCCTAACCTCCTGCCAAATGTATGACCATAGAGGCACATATTTCCCTCAGATTACACAAATCCACAAAGAATTTAAAAACAAACCCAATTTTGATAAACTCCCATATCTACTGGGTGAAATACTACAGTGTGCGATAACGGCAGCAAGATTTGTGACCTGTTGCCACAAGAAAAGGGCACCCTTTTGCACTTTACTTATTCGCACATCGTTGAAACACTGTATGACATGACATTTGAAATGTCTTTATTCTTTTGGAACTTCTGTGAGTGTAATGTTTACTGTACATTTTTATTGTCTATTTCACTTTTGTTTATTATCTACTTCACTTACTTTGGCAATGTTAACATATGTTTCCCATGCCAAAAAAAGCCCTTCAATTGAGTGAGTGAGTGAGTGAGCGAGCAACAACAAATTAGCACTAGGAGCCATGACTACCTCCTTCAGCGTCATGACAGATGTCCGCAAGCAGAGAGGCGGCTAATTTTAGCGCCCGCGTGGCTTTAATGATTGGTGTTTTTGACGGTCTGGAGGATTTATGGGGGGGGGGGGGGGTCTCGCCATTTACACTCACCCATTAGCCTAGTGACTCACGGCCCAGTGAGAGAGGACCAGCAGGGAGAGGCACAGCAGGGGTCATGAACCACACTGGAGATGAATCTAACACCTCCCCAACCAACCACACACACACACACCCCCTTTCCTCTATCCCCCACACCTCACAGACACACTTCAAGAGCGTTCCTCCATCCCCCATCTCTCAGCTGAATCCAGACAGGTCTGTCAACAAGGTTGGTCACCTCCACCTCCACACCAGTCTTGCAGTCTCAATGCCAAACTCTACACCAGTCTAAACCAGGATGGCACAATGCTGTTGCCCTCTGCCAACACACACCAGACTGGCCGTCTACAGACAGAAACCTGCGTCCCAAATGGCCCCCTATTCCACGTGTAGTGCAAAACATTTGACCAGGGCCGATAAGGCTTTGATCAAAAGTAGAGCACTATATAGAGAATAGGTTGCCATTTGGGACGCATCCAAACCGTGAGCGGCTGTCCACTACTCCCCAGCCGACTCAGGCCAAACGACACAGCAGCATCTCCACAGACCACATCAGAACCAGGCATCTCCCCTTTCCTCACTGGAACTACACATGAAGCCATTACTTCGAGACCAAGAGAGATCATGAATAGGATGGTTGTGGACGAGGCGCCGTGTTTAGGGAGGGATTGTAGGCTGTCCCATTGCAGAGCAGCCAAAGCCCAGAATAAAAATGGGTTGGACTCAAATTCATTTGATTAATTCAAATGTATGTTTTAGCACGATGTTCTAAATTCCTGTAAATCGCAAGAATCAAGGTTTTTATACTTGTTTGTTTTTTTAGAGGCATTCTACATCTTTTTAGTCTCCTTCACCCCTTCTGTCCTGCATGCACCTTCCCACTCGCACAGACACCGAGCCCCTCCCCCTGCCACTCACAACAACGACAAAAGATAACTGCTTGTTGTTAGGGAAGAAGTTGAGACTCGCTATTTGCATTTGAGGTTTGGGCCAACAGAAAATAAATATTAAATTTAAAATAAAAAATACATTAAAAATGTCTTCTTTTTTTTAAATATGTTTTTTTTTTCTCAAATCGGTCATAAAAATTGGTCATATGAAGATTTGTTAAGTTATTTGGATTTTCACGAATTATCTTTGAAAGACAGGGTCCTGAAAAAGGAACGTTTCATTTTTTACTGAGTTTATTTGGATAAAAATCATTAAAGTGGGTCTTATGGTTGTGGAAGGCTTTATAGTTAGCCTAGGAATAATTTTACATGGAGTGTATTGACCTTTAAAGTGGGCAACAAAACTTATTTAGAAAATGTAATAAATAAAGTTTGGAGAGAAAAAAATCGAGATATGATTTTTAGGCCATATCGCCCAGCCCTAACTCAAATGGCAGCAAATGTCTTGAATGGATGCTCCCATAGATGATCCATATAGGCCTATACCATGTCAATTTGAACAGCCCCTCGCTCCAGTTGTAGTTCACTGTCCAGTCCAACCCTTCCTGAAACTATTCCACATCCACACAAAAATCACACAGTGTTGTCACGATAGCATAATTTGACTTTGATACAGATACCAGGTTTAGTATGGCAATATTGAACACCAAAACGATACCGGGGGGGGGGACACTTGACCCAGACAGATATTTTGAGTTCAATATCATTACATTTGAAATTAGATTTTTTTTATTGTTACGAATGCATTAATGAACCAGTTACACAAACAATTTTTTTTTTTACCAAACTACATACTGGTAAATCTCTAGTCTATTAATACACTGGGTAAATCAAGATGTAGCCTAGGCCAAATACAGGTGAATGCATATTCAATAGGAGTATTGAGTTATTGAGCTTGTTTTGGCTCATGTCATGGGGCTACAGACATTCCCTACTTTATTGTACTGATCAACAACATTTCCATAGAATAAACATATTTTATAAAATAAAGTGTGCGCTGTCTCTTTAAGACCAATGACATTTTCACACACACAGTTCGGTGCTCGAGCAAAGATGATCTTGACTGGGAGAGACGTGAGGCGGGGGAGATTAAATGAATGAATAATATTTTTGGTGGCAATTAGGGTTGCACATTTTGGGGAATATTCAGAGGTGGAAACTTTCTGTGGGAATTAACTGAAATATGCAAATTAATATTAATACCATTTAAATGTTGTTATTTTGCATTGGATATATTTACCATATCATATAGAGCCAGAAACATAAACCTTTTACCTTATCATAAGCAGACATAATTGCAAATGATTAAATCCTTCCAATAGAAAAAAATAAATAAAAATGTATTACGAATTTAACTTTAATTAAATGAGTTGAATCTTCACATGGGATGATTTCACTGAACAACAAAAGAAAGGGAATATTAAATGATCCATCGCATCTCCCAACAACATTTTCAACGTACATCTGTAAAATGATAGTCTAGAAAGTAAAGCTTTGGTTGTCTTCCTCTCAGGCTTCCATGTCTTCTCCCTGGACCTCCTCAATGTCCACCTCTTGAAAGTCAGACTCTGAGGACTCATCTTCACTGTCACTTTCCAACCTTGAGGATGGCTCATTGTCAGGCTCAAAAAGCCTCAAATTTGCCCGGATGGCCACCAATTTCTCAACCCTTGTATTGGTCAGCCTATTGCGTGCTTTGGTGTATGTTCCCAAACAAGGACCAGTTGCGCTCTGAGGCGGCTGATGTTGGTGGGATTTGAAGGATGATGGAGGCAACGGGGAAAGAGCCTCAGATTCACAAAGTCCCTTCCACCAGGTGGCTGATGAGATATGTTGGCACGACTGCCATATTGCATCTCCATCCCAAAGCCCTTGCTTGGAAGTGTACTTCGCCAGACTGCCAAGAACCTTGCCCTCATCCAGGCCAAGGTGGCGAGACACGGTAGTGATGACACCATAGGCCTTGTTGATCTCTGCACCAGACAGGATGCACTTGCCAGCATACTTGGGGTCCAACACTTACGCTGCAGCGTACATGGGCTTCAGAAGTCATCACGCTTTTTGATGCATTTCAGAACTGCAGTTTCCTCTGCTTGGAGCAACGGTGAAATGGGCAGGGCAGTACAGATTTCTTCTCTTACATCTGCAAGCAGATTCTGAACATCAGACCGAATGGCATTGTCTCCCCCAACCCGTGCAATGGCTACTGCTATAGGTTTCAGGAGTTTCAGGCTGCCTACCACTCTCTCCCAAAATACATCATCCAGGAGGATCCTCTTGATGGAGCTGTCCATAACGGCAGACTGTGATATGGCCATTTCTTGGAGAGACTCCTTCCCCTCCAGGAGACTGTCAAACATGATGACAACACCACCCCAACGGGTGTTGCTGGGCAGCTTCAATGTGGTGCTCTTATTCTTCTCACTTTGCTTGGTGAGGTAGATTGCTGCTATAACTTGTTGACCCTTCACATACCTAACCATTTCCTTGGCTCTCTTGCAGTGTACACATTTTTTTCAGTGCCATGATGTCCGTGAAGAGCAGATTCAATGCATGAGCAGCACAGCCAATGGGTGTGATGTGAGGGTAAGACTCCTCCACTTAAGACCAAGCAGCCTTCATGTTCGCAGCATTGTCTGTCACCAGTGCAAATACCTTCTGTGGTCCAAGGTCATTGATGACTGCCTTCAGCTCATCTGCAATGTAGACTAGTGTGTCTGTTGTCCATTGTGTCTGTGCTCTTGTAGAATACTGGTTGAGGGGTGATGTAGTTAATTATTCCTTGTCCACAAACATTCAACCACCCATCAGAGATGATTGCGATACAGTCTGGTTTTTCTATGATTTGCTTGACCTCCACTTGAACTCCGCATCCAGCAAATGAGTAGATAAACATGTCTGGTTGGAGGGGTGTATGCTGGGCGAAGAACTTTCAGAAATCTCTTCCGATACACACTGCCTGTGAGCAGAGGTGAACCAGTCACATACAGCTCGAGCAAGACATTCATCAGCATTTCCTCCATTGATTCAAAAAAACTTCTGATTCCACGAGGACCGTGAGCTGTTTCTATCGAAAAGGTGTCTGATTCATAATTTTCACCTTGAATAGAAGTAGAGGGACTTTTGTCAGCGATTTCTTATTGTGAGCACTGAGGGAACTTTATGCACTTGGCCAGATGATTCTGCATCTTTGTTGCATTCTTCACATATGATTTGACACAGTATTTGCAAATGTACACAGCTTTTCCTTCTACGTTAGCTCCAGTGAAATGTCTCACATCAGAAAGTGCCCGTGGCATTTCCTGTAAAGATTTTTTATTTTTTATTATTATTTTACGTGTAAAAACAAAAACAATTCCATGTAAAGATAAATAGTTAAGCAGTTAGATTAAACTACTCCTTTGTAAGATAAATGTTTTAAAATGAAATATGTAAGGAATCAGGTGAATTAACACTCCTCAAGCAAGCTAAACCCACATGGTAGCAAAAACTACTAGCAGAAATTGTTAACAAGTTAGAAATGATTTAAACACACTTTGCTGTAGTCTACTATTTACTAGTTAACAAAAAATGTCATATGAAATATATTCACCCCACCCAGTATTACTTGTAATCAAAACTTACCAGAAAGCATGTAGTCCTTGGCTCAGACAGTGTAGTAGTGCTCAATAGCATCTCATTAGTGTGCAAGATCTTGAGAATCAGCTGTACATGATGGAAGAGTGCACTGCACATGTGATGGAAGAATGCACTGTGCATGCAGAGGCTTGCAATTCTATTGAATTGGGGATAGTTTACACAAAATATGCCACAAGACCTAGAATTTCCTTGTGTATCCCACAAAAAAAGGTTAACTTTAAGCAAAAAATGTAAGCTCAACTTCCCATGGAAAAATTCCAGAAAAAAAGTTTACGACCCTTTGCAACTCTAGTGACAATCAAATTTGAAATCAGCAATATTTTGTATCATGGTTTGCATATTATCCTAAACAAGGTACTAGGATAGTGAATTGATGTAAGCTTCAGCTGTAAGCTATGAAGGAAACCTGGACGCTACCAGTATCTTCTTGCATAACCGTTCTAGCCTGTAATGGACATTGTTCCCATTATGAATTACTCAAGTGTGTTAACTTCTGTGCAGCATAAGTGGTGATGCAGCCCAGACTCCCAGTGAGTGTACTGGTTCCTCGGGACAGGCTAGAGCTAGGAATGAGGAAGTGGAGCAGCCACGGTGCCCTCGCGCTATAAGGGGACATCGGATGTGCTGATACAGACTTGATTCTTTATCAGTAGACGACGTTGCCTCCTGAGTGGCGCAGTGGTCTAAGGCACTGTTTCGCAGTGCTAGAAGCGTCACTACAGATCCGGGTTCGATCCAGGGCTGTGTCGCAGCCGACCGTGACACCCATGCAGCGGCGCACAATTGGCCCAGCGTGGTCCGGTTTAGGGGAGGGTTTGGCCGGCCGGGATGTCCTTGTCCCATCGCACTCTAGCGATTCCTGTGGCGGGCCAGGCACATGAGATATCTAGCTTTGGATGTGTCTCAATCCACCGCATCCGCCGATGTCGCACTTCCACATCTGCGGTGGAAGGTGGCAGAGCTCGAGTGGTGTTTGTCTTCTCACGGAAAAGTGCCCCCCACCCCTAACAGCTATCCAAAGCGGTAGACAAGTAGGCCCTACGTGCAGCGCACACAGCAGGTCTCCACATTCAGGTCAATTAGCCAGTGACAACTTAAAGCTACTGGCACAAATGAAAAAAATAAAAATACTGGCCCGGGTCAAGATATGACAGGAAATCAAACGATGCACGCATAATTTCAACAGCAGGTGATTCTCTCTTTCATTTGCGGGCCGAGCAAGTAGCCTAAATATGGTTCATACTGACATTGGCAAGTCAAATTCAAGGTCTTTCAAGGAATTTTCTAAGGACCTACATTTTACATTTCATTGTTGTAATAGCCTATAGAAGAAAACCAACCCCTCCCTCAAATGTATGCAATAAAGTATGCATTACCACTACAGGAATATATAACCTACACAATGGCATTATACATTGACATTCACATAATTTTTACATTCTAAAATATGTCAGAATAATGTGGGCATTGCCTGACTAATTAGACCGCATTGCTCCCGACAAAAACACACTAATGAAGTCTGTCCATTTGGTAGCTAGTCAGTCTCGCCATTTGAGACGTTGAAGAGTTACTGAGGGTTTACTGTATCATGTTTTAAAACAAGAAAAGCGACAAATGTGTTCTCTTTGTAATGGAACACTAACCATATAAAACCCTGTTAACAAAAATAAATGTTTTGAATTTGTTACCTTCCTAAAATCAACTGATTTCAAATATAATTGACCTCAACTCTGGAAGCTCCACATGCCTCAGAGCAGGCAGCATACCCAGCCCCCCAGGTCCCCCTCCCTGGCCATTCCAGAGACGATTAGGGCCCTGCCGCTCCAGAGCAGCAGTTGAGAGTTGATCCTCAGTTGCTGGACACATCTGACCTTATCACGGAGCCGCAGGCCCAGGCACCAGGGCCGTCTTGGCGTCAGTACCCAGCAGAGGAAGAGGCCAGGGCCAGGACCAGGATCCTCCACTACACATGGCCGGCAAAACCCGCATTTGATCATGTCATAAAGAACAAGAGAGAGCGAGACAGCGGGAGAAAATAAAATTCCCTCTTTCCCAAGACAAACTCCAACTGGGAAGCTTCACTGCCTGATGTTCTTCCAATAACTTTCCTTCTGTGTGTAAACCACAGCAAGCTCTTGGACATGGAACAGAGTATATGCCGGGGCAGGGAGACAGACAGTCAGAAAAAGAAGGGACTGCTGAGACAGCATGTTCGCCGGGTTGGGTTGCTGTGTGCTCTGAACCGTCCCTGAGATCAGGAGAGTCCGCCTTTTCCCGTTCCCAAGGTGAGGTTATTCCCTCTGGAGAGGCAGGGAGGATTTCCTCTGGCTCACTGGATAACCCCTGGCTCAGGGTGGATGTGATGTGTGTGTGCGAGTGAGCTGAGAGATCAGCTAGGCTATAGCTATATCCTTTACAGAACCACAGAAGAGCATGTACTGTCGGACAGAAAAGCCACAGTCACCAGTGTTGACCCTATATTCATTTAGCAGCGGCGCCCTCGCTTAATTATTATTATAATGTTTTGCAGAGATGCGCTTTTAAAGGGATAGTGCGATATTTTGGCAATTAAGCCCTTTTTCGACATTATTCTAATTCTGGGTACCATTTTTTATGTCTGCGTGCAATATGAAGGAACACTCCCCTTAAAAAAGAAAAAAGGTCAGAGTGACAAGTTACAAGTATATTTGTAGCAAACAGAGCGAGCAGTGGTGGAAATGAGAGCCACGAGCAAACAGCCACCACTTTGCTCCTCATCTCCCTATCAGTTATATTTCTGATGGTGTCAACACATTTACATTTTCATGCATTTTGGAGTAGAATGTCCTTTTTTTTTTTTTTTTTTTTTTTTTTAGTAAGAGTTGACCTTCTCACCTTTGTTTTCAAAATAATCCCCCAAAAGCACTGGGGGGGGGGGGAAAATACATTAAACATTTTTTAAATAGTTTGATTTAGTTTCATTTCTATAACAATCCACTTCTGAAATGAGCCCATTTAGTCTTCTTCAGTGAATGACAGGCTTCTTCACAAATCGCTGTGAATTATGGTTGACTGAGCAAAGCTCTTCTAAATCACTTTAATTGTTAGCCTCATTCAAAGGTCACGTCCTTCAGTAACACAG
This sequence comes from Salvelinus sp. IW2-2015, assembly GCF_002910315.2. Taxonomy (NCBI): domain Eukaryota; kingdom Metazoa; phylum Chordata; class Actinopteri; order Salmoniformes; family Salmonidae; genus Salvelinus; species Salvelinus sp. IW2-2015. The sequence goes on along the minus strand of NC_036860.1, from coordinate 26,126,597 downwards.
TAGCCTTCCTGTATACGGCTCTTTGACAGCATGCGCAATTCAAACAAATCCCAATCGTCAACTCCCACATTCCCTTTTCTTTTTTTTTAAGTGCATCAAAAGAGACAGAGGTACAACAATGTACAACAATGGGCCAATATCCCACACAACACAGGGAATGCAAATATCATCATGCGTAATATGTCAACACTGTCTGCATTTTCTAAAATTGCATTTTTCTTGTCCTGAAAGCAAAACTGAGCGATTTCTCTTCAGATAGGCCAGCAGCAAAGTCAAAATTGGTTGGGTTTAAAAATCTGATTTTATGACTTTGTGCCTCCAGAACAAGATTCATAACAAAACAAAAAAAACACTAACCTACTTGAAATGAGGGGAAGATTACCTACTTAACTGGAACAACAAAAAAACAATTCTGCCCAGATGGTTGTACCAAGTTTGGTCTACCTTTTAACCAGTGATGTATGGTATAAAAAAAAAACTAAGACCAACTAGTGGGTGATCGAGACAATTTTTATTTTACCAGGTAAGTTGACTGAACACATTCTCATTTACAGCAACGACCTGGAGAATAGTTACAGGCGAGAGGGGGGATGAATTAGCCAATTGGAAGCTGGGGATGATTAGGTATGAGGGCCAGATTGGGAATTTAGCCAGGACACCGGGGTTAACGCCCTACTCTTACGATAAGTGCCATGGGATCTTTGGTGACCAGAGAGTCAGGACTCCCGTTTAACATCCCACCTGAAGGACAGCACCCTACACACAGTGCAATGTCCCCAATCACTGCCCTGGGATATTATATATATATATATATAATATTTTTTTTTTTTTTTTTTTGACCAGTGAGAAAAGAGTGCCTCATACTGGCCCTCCAACACTACTTCCAGCAGTATCTGGGCTCTCATCCAGGGACCGACCAGGACCAAGTCTGCTTAGCTTCATAGGCAAGCCAGCAGAGGCAAGCCAGCAGTAGGATGCTGCAGACAAACAACTATCGATATAAATTAAAACATATGACATTTTTTAGAACTGTACAGGTTCTCAAGGGACCCCAGATGGGACCCTGACCCCAAGTTTGGGAACCATTGTACTAACCCCTCTAATCTGCTTGCTTGAGTTGTTACCTCTTTCTCCGTGTCTCCTCTGCATGCATTGCAGCCTGCCTCAGCCTCAGCACAAATAAAAAAAGGTGTGTAAACGGCGTTCACCCTCCACTAAATTCCTGCATTTAACCCAATATCAAGCGTCAGTGACGTGAATGTCGGCCAACTCAACTGTCCCGAAGTTTGGCAAATCAAATACACAAGCACATAGTTAGGGCTGACTGCATCCTAAATGTAAGCTATGAAAATACATGGCAAGATGCTGCAGAGACATCCAATGTCAACTTAAATGTCTTCCGTTTTTGCTTTTCTGGCTAAGATTCAGTTGCCACACCACTTTGTCTCACTAGTACCCTCTGTAAAGCAAAGTTATGATGAACTTAGTAACCTATATTTTGCTCCTGCAGAGGACTGTCTCCATTTAACGTTAGCTTCATACTTCGTCACGCTAACCACAGCCCCACCCCTAAACTCAATGTCTGTGGCCCGGTGGAAATCTAATTAGCATAATAAATAGAAAAATCCCATCAAAATCTATTTGAATTTATTAGGGATGCCCATTAGCTGCTGCCAAGGTAGCAGCTACTTTTCCTGGGGTCCAGGAAACACATTAAGGCACTTACATCATACATAAAACAAATGACAAAACAGTACATCAACAAAATAGAAAATCTGCTTAAGCTAGAGATATCGTTTTTTTGTGTGGGCTGCCTCTCAATCCACGACATCCACCAATGTCGGCCTCCTGCATCTGCGGTGAAAGGTGGTAGAGCTACACTGTTGTTTGTCAGACCAGAAAACATCCAAATAAATAAAATTGGGGAAAAAATAATCAAATAATGTACAAATCGGTATTCTCACGAAAATGTCTGTAGTGTCCGAATGGTTTGGGCTACAAACTAATATGGAAAGATCAGACTTTTACAAACACAATGGTGTTTTGCTGTGCAAACCCCACAAGTATCTCGTCTGAACGTAACCGTGTACCGGGCTGAAAAATGTATGGAAGTGAATGGGGCATTACCACGTCAAAAAGGTATACGGATAATTCCACGGTAAAACATTTTATCTTTTTTCTGAGCATTCTCTCAGATATAGGACAGACATTTCAAAACGTACCTCCTTTTGATACATTTTTTCAGACTGTTTGATATGTTATTCAATGCATTTCTATGGTCTAATAGCAGTAATACGAATTTCAAAAAAAAAAATCGCTAAATGATCCTTGGTATAACCATCTTAAAACAATTCCATATGTTAGCTAAGTAAACCCTACCCTGGGCCTTTAGACTTTATTAGCGTTAGCTAGCGCAGTGCTAATAGAAGTCTGCTGGCAGCTAGCCACCTGGCTGACATAGCCTATAAGTGCTTATTTACCAGTTGTGCATTCATTCTCAGAGAGTTCGGTTTTTTGTTGCCTACGTCAGGCATCTCGCAAACCCACGATAGTCTGTCAGCGGTGTCTATAGTTCCCTTCTTGTATAGCCAATTGCCGTCGGTCTGTTGTGCCTGACTCCGAGCCGGGCTAGTTCCTTTCACGTCTCGCTGGCCCACGGCGTTACTAGCGAGAGTCCAGAGTTAGCCGTTTGAGAGAGTGGTGAATGTGCTGCTAACAAGGCAAACCCGGAGGACAAATCCAGGGGGTGCAGGCGAACAGAACATCACTGACATTAAGGTAGACCAACTCAACTGTCCCAAAACAGGTTTGGCATGTCAAATGCATGAGGCCCATAGTTAGGGTTGACTGCATCCTAAATGCAAGCTATGAAAATACATGGCAAGATGCTGCAGAGACATCCAATGTCAACTTAAATGTCTTTCCTTTTTGCTTTTCTAGCTAAGATTCAGTTGCTCTATAAAAAGTTCCTTCCATAAACTTTCAATAAAACAGAGATTAAAGAAAACTCTGGCCCCTTGAATAGCTCACAATGTCCTTGAGAGTGGCCAGTGCAGCAACAATGCAGAATTGGCTGAGGGAGCATGATTTGCACTTATCAGAGAGAAACAAAGAGTTGAGCCTCTTCTGGATCAATTAGGCATGCAGAGCCAGCAGTACCGGGAGGGAGATAATAGCACAAACATTAGGCCACTTTTCCCCTATAGATACCAGGTCCTGGGTCAAACCTAGACTACCGCTTTGAAGAAGCTGTTTGTGGCACTCAATGTGCCAGAACCCTTTCTCTTTCTCCATTTCCCTCTCAGCACCAAAAAGCCCAGCCAGAGCTGCCTACCCCACCCAGTTATCCAACCATCAGATCTGTTGCAATGAAGATCGTGGAAAACTGCAGAGTAAAATAGAGGTGTCACGCATGACCGAAGAACAAAACACACTGCGCGATTGGATGTGTGCACTCGGATAAGCATCTCCATTTTACCAGTGAGTGGGGCTTGGCTTGCCTGCGCCTGAGAACAGAGAATCTAGGCTCCTCGTCCATCTCTAGTCTTCTTGGCATCGGTTGATGATTTCAGATGGTTTCTTTGCAGCAGTAAGGATTCCTCTACCTGGCACCAGACCACAGTGCCTACATTGATATTTTAATAGGGCGGCTGGCGGGGATCTTGGAGACCGTTTCTCTTCCGGTTGGTGTCGACATGCGAAGCAGCGTGGACCAGTGACATCCAACCAGCTAGGCAGGCCACTCAGCCATTCACTGGGCCTGGCACTGGCAGCAGGCAGAGCCCGCTAGCTCGCTCACTCGGGGGGGGGGGAACAAGGCACCCTTATCTACGCATTCCTGCAGCTGTTTGCATCTGGTTGCCGTGGACCTGCACAGCTGTTTCTACCCGCCTTAATGAGCTCCAGCAGCTGGGCGACTGTCGGAGACTCGGACACCCCACCCAACCCTTCCCCTGTGTGAGCGAGTTTCACACCTGCATGCTCTGCAAAGGCAACTTCCTTCCTCTGGGCGTAGAGTGGGAGAGATCTTGTTTCCTAATATTAGTCATTCTTGAGCACGAAGCACACGGAAACTGAACCCTACTGAGCCCTAATAAAAATCTACATAACGCAAACTAAACACGTTCCCACCTATGGACCTCATTCAAGACAAAACAATCCTTTACTCAGCATGACAATAAATTAGAACCTGGTCATTTACATTTACTCAATCATGACACACACACACACACACACAGGATGACAACATTGTCATTACATTTCCATATTTTAGCCAGCAGCTATTTATCAAGCGGTAAACAAGCAAAGTTCCCCGAAGAATCACAAATGAACATGAGCCATATGAATAAAAACATGATTTTTTTTTTTTGTTCAGTCTGTAGAACTGTTAGAGCCTGAGGAAAGGCTGTGTGTGCCCTTGCCGATGTTGGTAACGTGTTGACAACTGTCACAGCATCCTCCAGAGACACAACAAAGGGATCTAGCTAAAGCCCTGATTTTGAATTGTCAAAGCCAGTCAACACACGACTGGTTCACACTGTCCTTGCTCCAGACTAGTCTAAGGAACGACACTTCAAATCAAATCCCTCCGAAACAATGACAAGATCCTTGCATAATAACATGGCAACACAACAGATGGCACAAATATAGTCTACTGTTGTAATTTGAATTTTTTTAAAAGGACTTGTATATTCTTTTTCATATTCTTAAAATTATGGAGAGCTCAAAAGTCTCCTTCCTTCTTAAAACAGACTAGTGCAAGTGTAGTTGGGGACTATTTCTCATACCATCCTCCACACTTCCCAAGCCAAACATCTGATGCAAAAAGTAGGCTAACAGGGCTCAGCTTTGACTGCAGGAGAAACCTTGTAATTACTGAGAGTGGCTTTAATTTCAGCAGCCTACCCTGTGGTGAGAGAGCGCTCCTTAACATATCATCTGGAAGGAGACGTAGATATTGCTTTTTAGGAGGCTCATGCCATCTTTCTATTTAGGGGGCTTAGTCCCAAATGGCACTCTATACCCTACATAGTTCACTACTTCTGACCGGAGGTCTATGTGGCCCGGTCATTTAAAATCCCATAGTGTCTACCTTTCATGGACCTATGGGTACCCAACCTGATAATTAGCCAGCAAACCCATAATCATGTCATCACTGGATTCACTTGGTTTAGTCAAATTGTTAAATTGTTAGTTTTTAAACCAAAATATGAAGTGGCGGACATTCTTCGAAAAAGCAAGGCCTACTGCAAAGGACCACCCAGGTAAGTCATGGGATTACATCCCAAATGGCATCCTTTTCACTCATTGGGCTTTGGTGAAAAAAAGTACACCATATAGGGTTTATGGTTCCATTTGGGATGCACCCATGGTGTACAGATTCCAACACATCCCACAATGCACAGCTCACAAGGACATCTACTGTTGGAACAAACACTGCATTATTGTACTGTCATTACCATACGGTCATTATCCTCAGTGGATTATCATTGCCTCAATGGACCCACCACACCATAAACACCAGTAAACTCACGAGGACATCATCGACCATTATCCCACCACCATTACAGCAACAGGCTCACAACATAAAATCAGCAATCAATCAGTCACATTATCATTACCTCATGGGACTCCAACAACCTAATCACCAGTCACAGTCAGTCAGCCATTTCCGGGAGAGTACGCTGGCGTGCTTTGGCTACCGCTTATCCTCTTGAAACTTCGATATTGTTCGCTACTTAGTGTTAATCACTGTGATTTTTGCTTAACAGTATTTGTTGCCTAATAGTTCCACCTTTTGATGCCTGCGGAGTCTTGCTTGCTGAGCGTTAGTTTGTAAAAAGCCATCCGGTCCGTTTACCTGACTACTACCAACTAAACCTTCATTTGCGGGTTGTCTACAAGCAGAGTTGCCTTCCTTGGATAACTATACAGTTAGATCCCACACGTTTTCTGCATCTTAACCAAGTTATTTGGACACTAGCCAACTGGATGCTAACTAGCTTGCCAGGAGCTATCAGTGTGTTTTTGTACAGTGATGTGGATTCTACTACTACTACTGCCTTGGCTCCTCTGCTGTGGGGAGGGATCTACTGTACCCCAGGATCATTCACTGGCCTGCCCCATGCCTGAAAGGGGATGCAATCATGACACGGATAAGGTACTCCTTGCCGAAGTCTACCACTTTCAGTCTGCCCGGTTTAAAGCCGGTTTAAAGTTTTCCCTACGGGCGCGCCACGACCTAGGGATTGTGCGTCGGGATGCCTACTGCCATAGTGCTCGCGCAGAAAATACACACACAGTGAGTCACTGAACTGTAACATGAACTGCCCTGGTGCAAATCTAAGCTGCCTTAAAGCTTTGGCTAAAGTGGACAGCTCTGTTCACCATGCCTCCTCCTCTCCTACCCAATACAGCTCGTTTGCGCTGTTCAGCTTTCGCTCTCTCCAATAACAAATGACTGTTGGTTTATGATGCTATCATGGATAAAGATATCGACGTGATGTGCTTAACAGAAACCTGGCAGCAGCCAAATTACTTTCTGGTGCTTAATCAAGCTACTCCACCAGGCTGTGTGTGTACCTACAAAAACCTCGCTCTGTGGGTCGGGCGGGGAGCTTACTGTTATCCATCGTACAGACTTCAAAGTGCTTCCCATACCGAATGCCACATCTTTTGAACGTCTGGAATTTAGCATGGTTGGTCCTCAACCTCAGCAAGTTGTGCTTATCTCCCGCCCTCCCAAAACGCTCCTCTGTGTTAATCTCAGAGGTCCTCATGTCCGTCTGCTCCATGTCACCTTCTACCCTACTGTTGGGTGACTTCAACATCCATGTCAACTCCAACAATAGTGGCTTTTCTGCCAAGTTCCTGTCTCTCCTGGACTGTTTCAACATTACACAGCATGTAGTTTTCACTGTCTCTTATACACATCTAGATGTGTATAAGAGACAGCTCCTGGACTGTTTCAACATTACACAGCATGTAGTTTTCAACACATTGACAAAGGCCATGTTCTGGACCTCGTGTTCGACAGGCTTTACACCCTCCAACCTGCGTGGCCTGGATCTTTCCAAGCTGCGGCAAAAACGGACCATTACATACAGGAACAATAAAACTGTCAGCACATCCGGCCGAGGAAACAGGCTTCAAAAACACAACAGCCGCGATCCTCTTCCGTCCTCTGCCGTGGAGCTCGTGTCTCACTATGACACACTCCTCTCTTCCAGCCTTGGCTCTGTTGCACTTCTGATAACTCGGACTGTGTCCTTCTCCTTCTCTGCTCCCTGGTTTACCTCTGAGCTGCATTCTATGAAGTCCACTGGCCGACAACTGGAAAGGGTCTATAAAGAATCTGGTCTCACAGTTCACTTAGAGGCTTACAGGGAGCATGTCAAGGACTACAAGGATGCTCTCTCCCAGGCAAAATCAGTATACTACAACCTCATCAATAACTGCCAAGGCAATCCTGGAACCCTTTTCTCAAGTATCAGACTACTCCAGCCCCTGGATTACTCCTCCATCAATGGCTCTCTTGAGGTGTGCAATATGTTTCTGGACCTTTTTCAGTCAAAAAATATATTCCATTTACCAGCAGCTTCAGTTATCCCCCACCCATCCTAAAGAAACAAGGATTGGACCCCGATAACTTGAACAATTACCAGCCATGACATGTATGAACCTCTTCAACTCAGGGTTCCGGGCCAAGCACAGCACAGAGACTGCACTGGTAAAAGTGTTCAACAACCTCCTAATTAGCGGCGACTCTCGCCACTTCAATATCCTTATCCTACTCGACCTCTCTGCTGCCTTTGACAACTTCTGCATCCTCCACAACCGCGTGAATACGGTCCGAACGCCACAACTGGTTCCAGTCCTACCCGGCTACCGGAAACAGTACTTGTCCTTTGGAGACTCCAAATCCCCCCCCAGCCCCTGTCAACCAAGGCGTGCCTCAGGGTTCCGTGCTTGGACCCCTGCTGTTCATCATATACATGCTTCCCCTGGGCCACATCATCCGCTGCCATGTTCTCAACTTCCACTGCTATGTGGATGACACCCAAACTTACATCCACACCAAACCCACCTCTGACCTCCCTCCCCCGTCTCCAGGATACCAAAAACTGGATGACATCCAAAATACTCAAACAGCAATAAAACCGAGGTCATGCTGGTGGCTCCCAAGACTCCCCTCAAGAAAGTGTGTGACCTCATGATGTCCATTGACAGCTGCTCCATCTGCCCATCAACAGAGGTCTGAAACATGGGTGTCATCCTGGACCCCACTCTCTCCTTCGAGTCACACATCAAGTCCATCACCAAAATCAACCGTCTTCCACCTCAACATCTCCCGACTCCGACCATCCCTCATACATGCCTTTGTTACATCATGTCTGGACTACTGCATTGGAGTCCTATTCGGGGTGTCCGGGCAAAGCCCTATATAGGCTCCAGTACATCCAGAACTCCACTGCCAGGGTCATCACACACACCAAACCCTGGGAACACATCAGCCCCACCACCTTCACTGGCTCCCTGTCAAATTCCACATTACCTACAAGATCCTACTCCACACCTACAAGGCACTCCATGGCCTTGCCCCTCATACCTCTGACCTGCTGGACTACTCACCATCCCCGAAACAAGACTGCACACCATGGGGTCCGGGCTTTCAGTGCTGCTGCCCTCAAACTCTGCAACTCTCTGCCCCCAGCCAGTCGCAACTGAACAGGGCCACAGTATCCCACGATCCCTCCTGGGTTTCTATATAAGCACTTTGACAACCGCTGGTGTAAAAAGGTCTTAATAAATAAGTGTGATTGAGTGATTGACTAAAAACCGACTAGTTCAGTCTGGCTTTCCCCAATTACTCAGCTTTAGCTAAGTAGCCAGGGATTTTTCTGCCATTGAAATCCTTGGGCGGGCCGCCTAAGGGTGTAAAATATCTGTCTGTGTCTATAATTTTTTTTCGGGATAGAAAACGCTTTCAGTGTAAACTTAAAACGACTAAAACCCAGATATAAAGTATCTAGAAATGATAATGGACCCTTAATACTTGAAAATATTATAATCTTTGAGAATTAACAATCCCCAAAATAAAAGCTAGACAGTCAGGGAGATTTAAATATTCCCAAAACAATTAATTTCGTAGTATTGATTTTGTTGTTATGTTTGAGCAAAACACAGCATTAGACAAATGCATGAAATAGATTCTCAGCGCCATCGCAGAATGTGTGATATTGCAGAAGATTTGCTTTAAAAATGCAGCACTCCACACCGCCAAGAGGAGGGCCTCTAAAATTCATCCATGCTACAGGCCGACCACACCCATTGCCACGCCCCCGGACACCACCTAAGCTTATTTTTGATCCAGAAAAAACCCTGTGTAGCTTTTATTTCTTTTTATCCTTGTTTTGTTTTTTACTCTCTTGCTGTACAATCACCTTGGATTTCTTAAAAAGGCACTTTAAATCCCATGTATCATTTATTATTAGTCAGTGTCTGCATCCCAAGTGGCACCCTATTCACCAGGGCCCATTATTCCCTATATAGTGCACTATTTCTGACCCTGGACAAAAGAAGAAGTGCACTATAAAAGGAAATAAGGTGCCATTTGAGACTCACAAGTGAGTTGTGTATAGCATGGAGTTGGCAGTCACTCACCTCAGACGGTTTCTTGTGCTCCTGTCTGACCCAGGTGCTGCTGGTCCCGGTGTTCTTGGAGGACCTGGACCAGGAGGTCACTTGACCTGCAAACAATGACACGGTAACGGTTACATTTCAGATTTACATTTTGGTCATTGAGCATCCATTTAACTTATCCAGAGTGACTTATAGTCAGAGGAGACAGGAGGCTGCCATTTTCAAATCACTGAGCACAACTTAGAGCCTCTGAAAGGCTGACCGACTTGCCTAGATATCATAATTAGTTTGGTTCAGTAACAACTGACAGGTGGATGGATAGAGATGGTGATACAAGCAGATAAGACTGAGAACAGAGAGGCACAAGGTCATAGTCACTAATGGGCTGAAGAACCTTTCAACAACAAGTTAGATTTGGTCAGCATCACTTACTAGAAGGAATCTAAGTACTGATATTACTGTATTTTAGGTCAATATATATATATATATACACACACACAGTGGGGAGAACAAGTATTTGATAACCTGCAAAATCGGCAGGTTTTCCTACTTGCAAAGCATGTAGAGGTCTGTAATTTTTATCATAGGTACACTCCAACTGTGAGAGACGGAATCTAAAACAAAAATCCAAAAAAATCACATTGTATGATTTTTAAGTAATTAATTAGCATTGTATTGCATGACATAAGTATTTGATCACCTACCAACCAGTAAGAATTCCGGCTCTCACAGGCCTGTTAGTTTTTCTTTAAGAAGCCCTCCTGTTCCCCACTCATTACCTGTATTAACTGCACATGTTTGAACTCGTTACCTGTATAAAAGACACCTGTCCACACACTAAATCAAACAGACTCCAACCTCTCCACAATGGCCACGACCAGAGAGCTGTGTAAGGACATCAGGGATAAAATTGTAGACCTGCACAAGGCTGGCTAAGGCCTACAGGGAAAATAGGCAAGCAGCTTGGTGAGAAGGCAACAACTGTTGGCGCATTATTAGAAAATGGAAGAAGTTCAAGATGACAGTCAATCACCCTCGGTCTGGGGCTCCATGCAAGATCTCACCTCGTGGGGCATCAATGATCATGAGGAAGCTGAGGGATCAGCCCAGAACTACACGGCAAGACCTGGTCAATGACCTGAAGAGAGCTGGGACCACAGTCTCAAAGAAAACCACTAGTAACACACTACGCCGTCATGGATTAAAATCCTGCAGCGCACGCAAGGTGTCCCTGCTCAAGCCAGCGCATGTCCAGGCCCGTCTGAAGTTTGCCAATGACCATCTGGATGATCCAGAGGAGTAATGGGAGAAGGTCATGTGGGCTGATGAGACAAAAATAGAGCTTTTTGGTCTAAACTCCACTCGCCGTGTTCGGAGGAAGAAGAAGGATGAGATACAACCTCAAGAACACCATCCCAACCGTGAAGCATGGAGGTGGAAACATCATTCTTTGGGGATGCTTTTCTGCAAAGGGGACAGGACGACTGCACCGTATTGAGGGAGGATGGATGGGCCCATGTATCGCGAGATCTTGGCCAACAACCTCCTTCCCTCAGTAAGAGCATTGAAGATGGGTCGTGGCTGGGTCTTCCAGCATGACAACGACCCGAAACACACAGCCAGGGCAACTAAGGAGTGGCTCCGTAAGAGCATCTCAAGGTCCTGGAGTGGCCTAGCCAGTCTCCAGACCTGAACCCAATAGAAAATCTTTGGAGGGAGCTGAAAGTCCGTAATTGCCCAGCGACAGCCCCGAAACCTGAAGGATCTGGAGAAGGTCTGTATGGAGGAGTGGGCCAAAATCCCTGCTGCAATGTGTGCAAACCTGGTCAAGAACTACAGGAAACATATGATCTCTGTAATTGCAAACAAAGGTTTCTGTACCAAATATTAAGTTCTGCTTTTCTGATGTATCAAATACTTATGTCATGCAATAAAATGCAAATTAATTACTTAAAAATTATACAATGTGATTTTCTGGATTATTGTATTAGATTCCGTATCTCACAGTCGAAGTGTACCTATGATAAAAAATTACAGACCTCTACATCGTTTGTAAGTAGGAAAATCGGCAAAATCGGCAGTGTATCAAATACTTATTCTCCCCACTGTGTGTATATATATATATATGATTTTCATTTCATAGCCTAAGGGTGAAACGATAATCATTTCCCACCAACTAGTCCATTCTTGTTTCCCTCCACATCACCCCAGAACCGAATGTTAATTAACCAGACAGAAGACAATTAAGCCATCAGAAGAAACTGATTTGTGATAAACATATTCCTAATCCCTCCATAGCCAACATGCTAGTGGTGGGTAACGTCCCAAATGCCCTATAGTGCATTACTTTTGACCAGAGCCCTAAGGGCCCTAGTGCATAATGGGATAGGGTGCCGTTTGGAAAGCAGCCAATATCTAGGGATGGCGTTAAACAGGGCTGGAGGCCGACCGTCATTCCTGTCTTCAGAGTCACTCTGTGATGAGTGGGTTTAAGTCAAAGGCCTAGAATGAATCCTCCGCTCGGCTGTACTGTGACGGTGTGTGTGTGTGTGTGTGTGTCCACGAGTTAAGACGAACAGGCAGGTGGAGAGAGGTGGTCGTCATCAAGTCATTGTATTTATAGACCAAGATCACACCTCAGCCAGCCACAAAGTCCCTTGCAGCAACACAGGAGAGAAGAGAGACACTAATCTCCTCAATAACTGACATTTCCATTTGTACACGGTGACAGGTTGTTATTTTAAATGTGTGCTGTTCCAACTACCAGGAGGAAGTTCAGAGCCACATCATTATGTAATCTCAGTGTGTGTGTGTGTGTGTGTGTGTGTGTGTGTGTGTGTGTGTGTGTGTTGGGATGACTATGAATGGTCCACACGCTATGGCTGTGGTGTGGTACCTCCACACATTGCAGAGCGACCGCAAATCAGAGCTACCCATCAAGGCCCGTTTTAATGACAAGCCCCAGAGGTAGCACAGGGACAAAAATGATCATTGGGATCCTTCAATTAGAAACATGATAACCCAAACCCATGTGGAACAGATGCAGGCTAGCCCGGGACACTGGCGTGTTACCGGCACTCAGAAGCACTGGTTGTTTAGGGAGCATCACGCGGCGTAGCCCCCGGGCACATGGCCCAGAGCTAAGGCCACTGGTCCAGCGGTAGGAGTTGCCCGTAGGCACACATCTCAGATCACCTCCCCATATCATGAATAAATCAAATTGGGGACAAAAAAAAAAAAACAGCTAATCTGACCTTAGATCAGAGACGAGTGGTAATTTCATCCTACTTCTTCACAAGCATACATATGTCCATCACTTGGCCACCAACATTGTGGCTCACAGTGATCAGTCAGTCAGTTAATGGACGAAGCCGTTGTGGTGATGCAGGCGTAAACATCTAGACACTGCCTCTGTCTTCGATCTGAGCCCAGGCCACTACAAAGAGTCAGGGATGCAGCGAGCGGAGAAAACAAGATGACAAGCAGCAGATTGTCAGAGTAGTAGAGAGGAGGCCAGGCTACTGACTGTTCCAGCCATCGGCAGTGTTGCAAATGGCATCCTATCCCCTACAGCGCACTACTTTTCGACCAGGGCTCATAGGGTGCCATTAGGGACAGAACCGAGGCCAGACTAGTGACGGGTCCTGCCCCTGAGAATGTTCTGCCAAGCTGCTCTTTAAGGCCCGTAGTTTATTCCGCCTGTTTGTTTCGTGTTTGGCTGCAGAGCGTGTGTCGGCCCTGTCCTAATCTCTCCCGTTTAGTCAGAGTACAGCTTTCATGACTCACTCCTAACTAATTGGTCTCCAATGGTGACAATCCCGCCCTTCTAGCTCTCCATTAACCTCCCCCCGGTATCCCCCCCCCCACCACCCTCACTCTCCAGCCCTTTTTATCATCTCTAACTACATAAGTTTCAGCTCACTGTCAGTGGTGTCCGAGTCATTGCTGCTGGTGGAGTATTTTCTTCTCTTCTTCTCACTCTCCATCTGTTAGGGAAGAGAAGAATCCAATACAGAGACACATCAGTATACAGCAGCAATCACAGTACAGGCTACAGTTACTATATTGCTACAGAGTCAAACTAGACCACTGAGTGAGTGAGTGAGAAGCTGAACTAGAGAGAGAAAAAGAAGCAGAGATGAGCAAAGAGAGAAAGCAGCAGAGAGAGAGACTGAGAGCGAGACAGAGCGGTGGTTATAACACAGGGGAAGGGCGAGACTTTATGAGGATATCTGCTCTGTAGATATGCATGTCTGATTCCCCCATCAATCCACAGAAAGAGTACAGTGAGCCAGCAAAAGACAACTAGAGGAAAAAGCAGGTTATGGCCTTCAGTGACTGAGCGCAGATTTATGTGGCCATAAAACAGGGCTTTTCCCTCTTATATTGGGCTCTTCCTGTTGCCTTGCTCAGCCCGCCGTAAACTTTACTAGTGACATTTAGACATCCAAATAGAGCTGCCTCTCATACTCCCTGTGCTTTAGAATAACTTGCTACGTAGTGGTGAGTACATAATGGACTTCCTCTGTCTGGCTTCGCTGGAGGTTCAGTGACCGAGGTATCCCTCAGGGATGTGTTGTTTTTCCTTTATTGTTTTACCCTCAGTGCCGTATCAAAGACGTAGAGAAAGCAATAAAAGTGGGTGGTGGGAGTCATGTTTCATACTGTAGGTTGAAGACAGCGACTCATCGCCTCCCCTCCACATCAGAGGGGAAAAACACTGGCGTGTCTGACCGACAGCTTTTCAACGGGGAAGAAAACCTGTGTGATTTTCCCTTTCTCACTCCCCCCCCCCATATTTTTCTCCATCAAACAAAATCCTTGTTAAGATTGAGACATTTCCATGGCCATGGAGAGGAAGAAGTCTGTGCTAGGTGCCAAAGAGGAATAACAGATGTATAAAGAATGCATTTTCCACTTTTTTTATTTTTTTTATTTTTTAAATCCAATGTGAGATCCATTTTCAGTTAAAACTCTTAAAATGCAGAGCAGGATTCCCCCAGAGGTGCTGTACTGTAGGAATGGAGGAACAGTTCTGCAGGAGGAGTCCCCTTGGTGACGACATCGCACCATAAAACAAATGAAGTGCTCCACAGCACAGAGAGATCTAAATCAAACTGTATTTGTCACATGCGGCGAATACAACAAGTGTAGACTTTACGGTGAAATGCTTACTTACAAGCCCTTAACCGACAGTGCAGTTCAAGAAGAGTTAGGAAAATATTTAACAAATAAAAGAAAAAAATACTTTTTTTAAGTAACACAATAAAGAGGCTATATACAGGGGGTACCGGTACCGGTCCATGTGCCAAGGGGTACAGGTCAGAGGGTATTTGCACATGTAGGTAGGGTGAAGTGACTATGCACAGATAATAAACAGCGAGTTGCAGCAGTGTACAAAACAAAATGGGGGGGGGGGGGCAATGTAATAGTCAGGTGGCCATTTGATTAATTGTTCAGCAGTCTATGGTGTGGGGTAGAAGCTGTTAAGACCCTTTTGGACCTAGATTTAGTGCTCAGGTACCGCTTGCCGTGTGACTGGAGTCTCTGACAATTTTATGGGCTTCCTCTGACACCGTCTACTATATAGGTCCTGGATGGCGGAAGCTTAGCCCCAGTGATGTACTGGGCCGTACACACTACCCTCTGTAGCGCCTTACGGTCAGATGTTGAGCAGTTGCCATTACAGGCGGTGATGCAACCGGTCAGGATGCTCTCGATGGTGCAGCTGTAGAACTCATTGGCATACCATGCCTTGCACAGTGGCCAAGATGGATTACATTACTGCTCTGTGACTCCACAACGGCCCCCTTTTCACGCATGCCTCAAATCACCTACTTCCGAATGGCGGCACGGCATTGCAAAACTGGCAGTGCCACTCCATCTGTAAGTGGTAATGGGAGTAGTAGTGGTGGTATTGTGCTCTCCTGCGCTCTGCTACACAGAGAGGAGAGCAGATGGCCAAAACAACGCCGGGTCCTTCCCACGACACAGAGGTCCCCCATGGAGTCACCACACAGGGCTGTCTTAGCTCTGTGCCCTCTGGTCTCATTGGCCTGTGCAGGGTGGTGTGGGTGCAGAGCCACCCAATCTCCAGACCCTCACAACACACACACACACCTCTGACTCACTCACTGGGGAGGGCTGTGATGACTGAGCTGCATGGATGGAGAGGCCGCAGCTAAAAAGGCTGCATCCCCAAACTGTCTGCCAGCTGCAAAGGGGCTGCCCGGTCATTTCCGTGTGTGTGTGTGTGTGTGTGTGTGTGTGCCTGGTCTTTCAGAGTGCTGAGAGATGACTGCCAAGCCCATTAGATGGCTAATTCTGACACCGAGGCTCTGAAATGGTACAGTTACTGTTCCTGCCTGTCCTCCTGCCTGCCTGTCCTGCCTGCTTGTCCTCCCTGTCTTGCCTGCCCGCCTGCCTGTCCTCCCTGCCCTTTCTTTCCCATCAACAAGCCACTTTCAGGTCATCAGGGATAGAGGGAGAGGATGCCTTGGCATTTACAGCACTAACAGTCAGGCAGCTGATATGTCATTAATAACAGGCACCAATCTGCAATTACCACACACACACACACACAGAATGACCAAGCATTTGTTCAGAATCCGGTAGGTCAGGCTGTTTGATGAAGAATCCCTGCATTTAAATTGCTTCATAAACAACATCTCTCTGAGGCTGACTGTTTCTGAGGCTGGTTTGTGACAGCCAGTGTGTGTGTGTGTGTGTGTGTGTGTGTGTGTGTGTGTGTGTGTGTGTGTGTGTAAGGGGGAGATGCAGCAGTGTCATTAGGCTGTTTTAAACAAGATGCCAATGTGTAAAAAGAGCCACTGGCAAAACAGCCAGAGAGCCAGGCAACCAAGCTCCACTCTCCCTCGTTCTTATTTTATTGACAGTCCTTTTCCTCCTCTCTCTCTCTCTATGGAAAAAGCGGAGGGGAGGGGAGAGGAGAGTGCATGCAACATGAGTGTTGGGTGCATTGTGCAGTGTTAATGCTGTGTGTACAAAACAAGGCAGCAACAAGGCAGGCGAAGAGGGAGCAGTGTATCACTGCAGTACCCCTGGGAGACAGATCCCCGCCCGCCTCTGCCTCCCCGGAACGCAACGAAACGGCAAGTCGGCTATTTTTGGAGAAGGAGAGGGGTGTAGTGAGGACAGATGGGGAGATCTAGCAGAGAGAAAGCAAGCGTGAGAGAGAGGGATGGCAGAGGTTGAGAGAGAGAGAGAGCGAGCGCACGCATGTCAGTGGAAGAGAGAGAGCAGTGTGTTCGTAGTAGTTGTGGCGTAAACCACCCTGTAGCCCAGCAGGGGTTGTGATGCTCTGCGAGCCTCTGAATGAGGCAGCTATGGCTCTGAATGACATGATCACAGGCACAGCTGTGCGGAGTCATGGAGTCTTTACCCCAGCTAGAACAAACACACAGAGAGAAAAAGCAACAACAAAATAACACACAAAAGCATACAGACGAACACACATACAGTGCACAAGGTGCGCACGGTAGACACACACGAATATGAATTAAAGATAAATACTAGATCATATCTAAAACCCTCATCTCTCCTCACACACCAACGAAAACCTAGAAGGAGGAAAAAAGCCTAGGGGGGGGGGGGGGGGCCCATTCAGAGAGCACCCAGCACACCTATGTCGAATGAAGAAAAAAAAATACACAAAATAAGAGGTCTAAGAACAAGAAAATGCACTTGAACTATTACTGGTACACACGGCAGAAGAGGAACTGAGACGGTACAAGAGCTCCGTGCCAGCATTATAAACGAGAGCAGTTCCACAGTTGGGCTGGGCGAAATATTTGTTTTGGCGCGATCCAGTACTTTCAGAAAGTATTCAGACCTCTTAACTTTTACCACATTGTTACATTACATCTCATTCTAACATTTCTTAAATCGTTTTTTCAACCCCCCCCCCCCCACCCCTCATCAATCTACACACAATACCCCATAACGACAAAGCAAAAACTGGTTTAGAAACTTTAGCAAATATATATATTTTTTTACAGAAATATCACATTTACATAAGTATTAAGACCCTTTACTCAGTACTTTGTTGAAGCACCTGTGGCAGCAATTACAGCCTGGAGTCTTCTCTCATTCTTCTCAGCAGATCCTCTCAAGCTCTGTTAGGTTGGATGGGGAGCGTTGCTGCACAGCTATTTTCAGGTCTCTCCAGAGATGTTCGACCGGGTTCAAGTCCAGGCTCTGGCTGGGCCACTCAAGGACATTCAGAGACTTGTCCCGAAGCCACTCCTGCGTTGTCTTGGCTGTGTGCTTAGGGTTGTTGTCCTGTTGTTAGGTGAACCTTCTCCCCAGTCTGAGGTCCTGAGCGCTCTGGAGCAGGTTTTCATCAAGGATCTCGCTGTATTTTGCTCCGTTCATCTTTCCCTCGATCCTGACTAGTCTCCCAGGCCCTGCCACTGAAACACATCCCCAAAGCATGATGCTGCCACCACCATGCTTCACCGTAGGGATGGTGCCAGGTTTCCTACAGACGTTACACTTGGCCATTCAGGCCAATGAGTTCAATCTTAGTTTCATCAGACCAAAGAATCTTGTTTCTTGTGGTCTGAGAGTCCTTCGGTGCCTTTTGGCAAACTCCAAGTGGGCTGTCATGTGGCTTTTACTGAGGAGTGGCTTCCGTCTGGCCACTCTACCATAAAGGCCTGATTGGTGGTGCTGCAAAGATGGTTGTCCTTCTGGAAGGTTCTCCCATCTCCACAGAGGAACTCCAGAGCTGTGTCAGAGTGACCATCGGGTTCTTGGTCACCTCCCTGACCAAGGCCCTTCTCCCCCGATTGCTAATTTAGGTCGGGCTGCCAGCTCTTGGAAGAGTCTTGGTGATTCCAAACTTCTTCCATTTAAGAATGATGGAGGCCACTGTTCTTGGGGACATTCAACGCTGCAGAAATGTTTTGGTACCCTTCCCCAGATCTGTGCCTCGACACAATCCTGTCTCGAAGCTCTACAGACGATTCATTCAACCTCATGCCTTAGTTTTTTGACAGGTGTGAGCTTTCCAAATCATGTCCAATCAATTGAATTTATCACAGGTGGACTCCAATCAAGTTGTAGAAACATCTCAAGGATGATCAATGGAAACACGATGCAACTGAGCTCAATTTCGAGTCTCATAGCAAAGAGTCGGAATACTTAGGTAAATACGGTATCTGTTTAAAACATTTGCAAAAGAATTCTAAAAACCTGTTTTCGCATCATCATTATTGGTTAGTGTGTATATTGCTGGGGATTTGTATTTTATCCTTTTTAGAATAAGGCTGTAACGTAACAAAAAGGTAGAAAAAGTCAAGGGGTCTGAATACTTTCCAAAGGCATTGTATTCCAAATGCCTGGATTGCAAGAATCAAGTTACTTTATTTATTTATTTATTTTTTAATCCTTTTTCCTCCCCAATTTCGTGGTATCCAATTGGTAGTTACAGTCTTGTCTCGTCGCTGCAACTCCCATACGGAAGAGGCGAAGGTCAAGAGCCGTGCGTCCTCTGAAACACAACCCAGCCAAGCCACACTGCTTCTTGACACAACGCCCACTTAACCCGGAAGCCAGCCGCACCAATGTGTCAGAGGGAACACCGTACACCTGGCGACCATCTAGTCAAATGGCTACCCAGTCTATTTGTATCTCCACACCACTGCCACGCTCTGTTGTTATCATCTATACATAGTCACTTTAATAACTCTACCTACATGTACATACTACCTCAACTCACCGGTGCCCCCGCACATTGACTCTGTACCGGCACCCCCCTGTATATATTGTTATTTTTTACTGCTGCTCTTTAAATGACATATCTCTTATTTTTGTCCGTATTTTTTTTTTTTTACTGCACTGTTGGTTAGGGGCTTGTTAGTAAGCATTTCACTGTTGTATTCGGCGCATGTGTCTAATAAAATTTGATTTGACCGTGTCAGCGTGCATTGCGCCCGGCCCTCCACAGGAGTCGATAGCGTGCGATGGGACAGGAACATCCCTGCCTGGCCAAACCCTCCCCTAACCTGGACGGCGCTGCGCCAAATGTGCGCCGCCCCATGGGTCTCCCGGTCGCGGCTGGCTGCGACAGAGCCTGGACTCGAACCAGGTTCTCTAGTGGCACAGCAAACACTGCGAGGCAGAATCAAGCTTTGTTATTTTTTGTTTTCATAAGCATTTATGTCCGCTTCTTCTCATGTTGTCTTTTTGGTCTCGTCTCCTTCTGCTGCGACTGTGCACCTTCCCATTCTCTCTCTCACACCCCCCAACGAAGATGAGTGATCACTTCCTCCTCTCTGACAAGCGGTTTCAACTTGTTATTTGTATTTGAGATTTTGTCCAACGAAATCGATCATACGGACACCGAAAGACAAAGATTATTTTACTGTAATAGAGAAGTTACCCTTTTTATGTCTCAACTCCTCAAACTGCGTGCAGAACAGACACTACTTAAAACAGGAGTATCAATGAACCTTCATTCTGGAAAATGTGTGCTCAGTTTGTTGCGTGCAGCACTGCTGTACAGCTAGCTACATTTTAGCCAAAGACTGTTCATACTAGCTATCTAGGCTGTGTTTTATAAATGTGCAATAAGCATGAAACAATTACATAAAGGAATTTCCAACTAATTCTCATTCTGAGAAATAAGGTAGCCCAAGTGACTTCAACATCTGAACAAATTGGACAGGCTAACATGCGGTTCAAACAGTTGGAGAAAGACAGAAGGGTCAATTCATAACAGTTCAAAATGTTCTACCTTGTTAGCTAGCGAATACATACATACACACGACACACACTTGAAATATAAAAATTTGCTGGTTACTCACTAGCATTGTGCTTAAAAGATTGTTCATGAGACCGGTGTTTTATTGCTATTGAGACACAGCCGTGTGTAGTTAGCTTCTTCATCAAACCTCTAAATCCATCTTTGTTGCTCATTTTGCTTGCTGCCTGCTCCCTAGGGTGCATTTGGTCTGTGGCCCTTCCAGGGCTACATTGTGTTTCATAGTCGTAGGCTACTCTCCCATGAGGATTCTGCTGCTGTTTCAAATGGCACCCTAATCCCTATTTAGTGCACTAATTTTGACCCTAGCCAATAGGATGCCATGTTGGGACACAACCGTACCCTCACTGAATGACATTTACATTTACATTTAAGTCATTTAGCAGACGCTCTTATCCAGAGCGACTTACAAATGACCTCAGTAGCGACCCCAGGGGACCAGCCCAACATATGAACAACAAAAATATCATGGATTTCCTTTAACATCACCTTCACGGCTCCGGTCCAGCCACAGGTATTAAGACAATATTTATTGATGCTGCTGCATTATGGGAAAAAAATTAAATAATAATAAGTAAAAAGATGTGGAAGCGGGAAGGGGGGGGAGAGAAGGCCAGGACCAAATCATTTTCTACAGAGTCTCCCTCTCTCTCTCTCCTGAAAGTGCTGACAAACAATGAAAGGGACCTGAGTGCCAAAACCAGGGAAGAGGAGGGCTGTTGCAGGAGGAAAAGAGGAGATTAATCCCCCTGCTCTCACCTCCCCTGCCATCAGGAGTTCATTAGCCCCAGTGAGGGATGGAGGAGTGCACATTGCCCTTCACTCACACTAACACGGGCCCAGCTACCGCCCTGTTTATCTTCCTCCTCCCACCACCACCCTGTTTACCCCCCCTACCCCTCATTTACAACAGGGGCCCAAGCAAGCATATGTCTGCATGTCCAACCATTTAAGTTTCCTGGCTGGACACTTGTGTTACCTTGAGGTGAATAAAGAGTTAAAACCTAGGGGACCGATTGTTGTTTATCGTTTCCTTTCATTCCTAAATTGTGGCCTTGACCATTTGTTGCCATCAGAGAATGAACGCTGCTTTTTGGATGTTTATCCTTGTAAAGGGTTGGTGTTGTGTTTATTATTAGCGGACAGCAGTAAATACAGATACCAACCCAAAGCTTGGTGCTTTTTAAAGACGACTTGCTTTACAGAGGCTACTGACTGGTGTAATCAGGCACTGCCGGCAGGCATAAAAATGGACCGTTTTTCAAGCCTTTTCATGTGCCGGGAAACTAGAGATGCTGGGTAATCTACCTGGCTTTGATGCAAGGTGAAAAGGGCAGGGGGAAAAGACAGCCACGTGACAACCACCTACTGTATCACCATCAGCAAAGCCTCCGATTACCTTCTTGAACAGGCTGGGGACTTGCGTTCCCAATGGCATCAATTTATATCACACTACTTTATTTTATTTTATAAAGGGCCCATAGGGCTCTGGTCAAAAGTAGTGCACTATGTAGGGAATAGGGTACCATTTGGGACATAAACAGTAGTTTGACAAGTATCATTTGTTCAGTACCACTGACTGCCACAGGAGCTAGGCTTTATTATTTCCCTTATTCAGAAGGACAGTGTCAAAGAAAGCATGAAAAGCTGTTATTCCAAAAAAGCCTTTTGAAATGTGTTGCATGTATGTTTGTTTAGCCTGTGTGTTTTGTGTTCCAATCCTGCCTCACAGCCGAGGGGAGAAAATACAAAAAAATAAACTACATTTTCCATTCCTCCTGCATCATACTCTGCTCCGCAATTATATTTCAATAACAATTCGTGAGTCACCGGGCCGGGTGAAAGACATTCATCTCCTGGCGTTTCCAGAGATTTCATCCGCCCTCTGCCCACTGAACAGCAGGCTCCCACTGAGACCTTGACAGGCTCAGTTAATGAGCATCCATTCCAGGCCACAGCAGGGCCATCCGCAGCAGAGAACACACACACACACACACAGAGAGACATGAAAGCACACACACACACACACACACACACACACACACACACAAACATTCTTACATAAACATGATGCATGCACACGCTTACACACAAACAAGCACAAACATGCAAGTACATGGTCACACACGCACAGGCTACAACACACACACCGCTACACATGTAAGGAGATAAACAGCCAGGGACGATGAAATGAGCTCAAGCCAACAACCATTCCTATTCATGAGGATGCCTTACCAAGAGAGAAAAAAAACATACAAAATAGGGACCAATTCGAGGTAAAAAGGAGTTGGAGCACCCCACAAAAAAAAAAGGTTAACAGCTGACTGACGTTGACGTCACGCTGATGTCAGTTTGTCGTGGAAACGTCAGTCACCTGTTCACATCGGATACAATGGATTAGCGTTGGACAGGTAACCGAAAGGTTGCAAGATCGAATCCCCGAGCTGACAAGGTAAAAATCAGTCGTTCTGCCCCTGAACAAGGCAGTTAACCCACTGTTCCTAGGCCTACATTGAAAATAAGAATTTGTTCTTGGGGTACCCCCCCCTTCTCAATTTCCGCCTAAAGACATACCCTAATCGAACTGCCTGTAGCTCAGGCCCAGAAGCAAGGATATGCATATTCTTGGTATCATTTGAAAGGAAACACTCTGAATTTTGTGGAAATGTGAATTGAATGTAGGAGAATATAACACAATAGATCTGGTAGAAGAAAATACAAGGAAATAAACATACGTTTTCAGTTTTTTATTGTTGCTGCATCATCTTTCAAATGACCAAGAACAGCCAAACATACAGATAGGATTCTGTGGATGATTTGAATGAAGAACATAAGATGGCAACAATAGCTGAGCAAAGTTTTAGACAGATAACTTCAAAAATGAGCGAGCTACATGACATTGAGCATGAAGTCACCCAGGTGTCCCACACAAATGTACCCAAGTGGCCGAATTGGTACAGTGATACATTTTGAAGGAAATAACTAAATACAAAATACATATATGCTATTCGAACACACCCCAAAAAAATAAATATATATATATATACATGAAAAAAATCATTTAAAAAAATAATAATAATAAACAAACAAATAACATGGTAACTATTTACACATTTTCTATTTACAATATTGTGAAGACCCTCAGTCATCTACACAATATTGTGCTGCTGGTGCCATGGCCCATAGCAGTCTCTTTCTGCTGTAAAGCAGAGGCTTACTGAACAGGTGGTGCAGGTGATGGGGCATTTCCTGTGACAAAGGGCACAACGACGTCTCCCTACTGTGCCCTTTTTGCCCTGAGGCACATTCATGCCTGCAGAGATGAATCTGGGCAGGTGAACACCACTGGTTGGAGCAGAAGGTGCTGCAGTGGACTTGCTGTAGCTAGCAAGCTCCTGGATGAGCAGCTCCCTGAAGGCTAGCTGTGAGATGGGGGGCTGTCTCTATCAATTTCCTCTATAATTTGGGTTAAATCTGTATACCTAAACTTTGTTTTAGCTTTTCCTGATTTATTCGCCATAATTTAAATATATAAACTTGTTGAAAATGCTATTGAATATGTACTGCTATGCGTAACACTCGTGGCTCCGTCAAGTAGGATTTGCAATGGTGAATGAACCTCTTTTACGCCAGAGTTTACGACAAAGGCTGGTCTTCAAACGTATAACCATTACATATTGCCGTTTACCTCAGCTCATTGGCTATCTTCCAAGCTAGYTTTCAAGATGATCAGTGGTCATTGGGCCAAAATACAGTCAATCAACGATAGACCGGTCCTACCATTGGTGCGTAATGAGGTCATTGATTGGTGTCTTCAAATCGGTTTGTTTCGGTTAATACGCCCCGGGAAAAGAGCCATCATGTATGGTTGTGTTAGTAACAACCAGAGGATTTCAATGAAACCAACCATGACTGGATAAACGTGTGTTTAGTGTGTGTAATTACCACGAACGCTTCGTCCAAAGTTGAATGAGACGGAAATCACGACGCAACCGGCTTACAAATGTTTCGTGTTAGGCTATAAAAATGGATTTTATCAAACAAAACGAACATTCACTGTGTAGTTAAAACACTTGGCATTGCCACCAGAGGAAGATCTTCAATGGTAAGCGATTTATTTTATTGTTATTTCTGACTTTCGTGACGCTAATGCTTGGTTGGAAAATGCTAGTAATACTTGTGTGTGTGGGGCGCCGTCCTCAGAAAATCGCATGTTTGCTTTTGCAGTAAACCTTTTTGAAATCTGACACAGCGGCTGGATTAATAAGACGTTCATCTTTTAAATGATGTAAGATACATGTATTTACAAGAATGTTTAATACAACGAATGGTGTATTTAAAATGTTAGCTCTCTGCAGTTTCACCGGATGTTGGCCTGGTGGGACGTTAACTTCTCTAGGGTAGGTGAGATGCTAACTGACTTGCCTAGTTAAATAAAGGTTATAAATAAAAAAAGGGAGCATAAATAAATCACTTCCTCTTCCTCTTTCTTTGCTGAAGCGCGAATGCCCACCTGAACTCTTAACCTTCCTATTCCTTTCCCCCTGTGTGGATGTCATCTCCCTCCCTTGACACCTAGCAGCAACACACACACACTGCTTGGGGAGGTTACTGGGGCGAGTATGTGTGTACAGTTGGAGATGTTAAAATGACATGAGCAGCAGTCAGTGACTCCATTCATGAACCCCCCGTGGAGTAGCTGCTAATACCATACTGCAGATCATGGGAGGTCCTTGCCCCCTTTTTTCAACCAGTCAGAGAGTGCTACTAACACACACACACACACACGCAGATTAGGAGCCCGCCCACACACGCACCTACCTGTAACATAGATTACCAACACACATGTACACACTCCCCCCGAGCGACCCCCACCCCCCCTCTCCATGTAATCAACTGTGTTTTTCTAGGTAAGAGTATCTAACCGAGAGAGGAGAGAGAGATGCACTTCCTAACGTCCTGCCAAATGTATGACCATATTAGACACGTACACAATATACTCACACACAAAAGTATGTGGACACCCCTTATAAATTAGTGGATTTGGCTATTTCAGCCACACCTGTTGCTGACAAGTGTATAAAAATCGAGCACACAGCCGTGCAAACTCCATAGACAAACATTGGCAGTAGAATGGCCATACTGAAGAGCTCAATGACTTTCAGCGTGGCACAGTCATAGGATGCCACTTCTCTAACAAGTCAGTTCGTCAAATTTCTTCCCCGCTAGAGCTGCCCCGGTCAACTGTAAGTGCTGTTATTGCGAAGTGGAAACGTCTAGGAGCAGCAACGGCTCAGCCGCAAAGTGGTAGGCCACACAAGTGCACAGAACTAGACCGCCGAGTGCTGAAGCGCATAAAAAAATAATCTGTCCTCGGTGGCAAAACTCACAACCAAGTTCCAAACTGCCACTGGAAGCAACATCAGCACAAAAACAGTTCGCTGGGAGCTTAATGAAATGGGTTTCCATGACCAAGCAGTCGCACACAAGCCTAAGATCACCATGCGCAAAGCCAAGCGTAGGCTGGAGTGGTGTAAAACTCGCCACCATTGGACTCTGGAGCAGTGGAAACGCGTTCTCTGGAGTGATGAATCACGCTTCACCATCTGGCAGTCCGATGGATGAATCTGGGTTTGGCGGCTGCCAGGAGAATGCTACCTGCCCCAATGCATAATGCCAACTGTAAAGTCTGGTGGAGAAAGAATATGGTCTAGGGCTGTTTTTCATGGTTCGGGCTAGTCCCCTAAGTTCCAGTGAAGGGAAATCGTAACACCTCGATCACACCGACCGCATCACTGCATTTTGGTACACCAGAAGTACATTAATTTCCAATGGAAATCTGCGTTTGCTTTGCAGCATTGCGTTGCAGAGGCAGTTGCAGTGCGTTCTGTGTGGTGCATACGTTGGATTTATCGAACGTATGTGTAGACGGTTTGACAGAAATCAGAGCAGAAAGTGAATGTTGAACTTTTGTTGCACACATTTTTATTCATTTAACTTGGCAAGTCAGTTAAGAACTTCTTATTTACAATTGACGGCCTAGGAACAGTGGGTTAACTGCCTTGTTCAGGGGCAGAACGACAGATTTTGACCTTGTCAGCTGGGGGATTTGATCTAGCAACCTTTCGGTTACTGGGCCAACGCTCTAACCACTAGGCTACCGGCTACATATCCAGATGATGCTGCGTACTATTTTGCGCAATGACTGTCGGTGTGATCAAGGCGTAGCACTACAGCATACAATGGCATTCTAGACGATTCTGTGCTTCCAACTTTGTGGAAACCGTTTGGGGAAGACCCTTTCCTGTTTCAGCATGACAATGCCCCTGTGCACAAAGCGAGGTCCATACAGAAATGGTTTTTCAAGATCGATGTGGAAGAACTTGACTGGCCTGCACAGAGCCCTGACCTCAACCCCATCGAACACCTTTTGGATGAATTAGAACGCTGACTGCGATGCGAGCCAGGCCTAATCGCCCAACATTAGTGCGACCTAACGAATGCTCGTGGCTGAATGGAAGCAATTTTCCAATATCTAGTGGAAAGATTTCCCAGAAGAGTGGAGGCTGTTATAGCGGAAATGGGGGGGAACAACTCCATATTAAATACCCATGATTTAAAATGAGATGTTCGACAAGCAGGTGTCCACATACTTTTGGTCATGTAGTGTATTTCCCTCAGATTACATAGACCCACAAAGAATTCGAAACACAAATCAAATTTTGATAAACTCATATCTATTACCACAGTGTGCCATCACAGCAGCAAGATGTGTGACATGTTGCCACAAGAAATGAGCAACCAGTGAAGCACAAACACCATTGTAAATACAACCTATATTTATCAGTTTATTTATTTCCCCTTTAGTACATCAACTATTTGCACATTGTTACAACACTGTACATAGCCATAATATAATATTTGAAATGTCTATTACTTTGAAACTTGTGAGTGTAATGTTTACTGTTCATTTCAATTTTGTTTATTATCTATTTCAATTGCTTTGGCAATGTAAACATGTTTCCCCATGCCAATAAAGCCATTTGAATTGAAATTCAATTGAGAGAGAGCCTCTTATTCCCCCACACCATGACTCATCTCCTGTTTCATGGGGGGGGGGGGGGGGTAGAGCTGTCACAACTGGGTCCCTACATGAATCAGACTTAATTGATTCAAGGAAGGGACCAGGTCAATTACATTTGTGCAATAAGACGAGCAGGATGGATTGCACAGTCTACTATTCTAAATCACTGGAGGTAATGGATTGTAAGAATTGTTTACTTATTTGTTTGTTATTAAAGAGGGCCATAATACATAAAAATAACATTTGAATGTACTCGAGGTTGTGCTGTAAAGTAAACTTCACATACATTGGCACCCCCCATAATAAACCAAAACCCCTCTCCCAATAAGAACTGAAAATATAAATGTGAGCCCCCCAAAACTGTCAAAGATATCAGCGCGTGGCACTTACGAGTCTCAATGTGTAATTCAAAACACTGGAAATATCTTGATCCCAAATATATCTGATTATGAACATCAAGTTCTCGTTTCTTAAAATGGGAACATCAAGATGCTGCTCTGTCCCTCTACTCGCCATGCGCAGCACCAACACCAGGCCCACCCCCTGATCTATGAGCACAGAGTTTCTGAAGGTAAACAATAGCCACTCCCCCTACAGTTAGAACTGCACAGTGAGAGCCAGGGAGGGGAGAGGAGAGTTAACAAGCTTGTTCTAATTCTTAGATAGGTGCGTGCTTAGCCTTCCGAAATACACACTCCACTTCTTGGGAACGCAATTGGCATTCACGTGCGATGTCAAACCCACAAGCGAGCGACACTGGATGGCAACAGTAACTTTAGACAAATCCAGTTTTATAGCGCAATCGTTATTACCAAAATTCTGCTCATTTGATATTTTCAACGGGCAGATAATATCCGATCACTCGTCATTAGCCCAGCATGTGCATTTTCAGCGCCATATGTTGGCGAGACGCGGTCCCTCCTCGCGACACACATACACACTTGCACGACTCTTGCATAAGTTCTCAATAATTTCTTCGAATTCAACAAAATTATTAATTAGCCATTTGTTTCACTGAAGCATGTTATGCAAGAGCACCTCAGGAAAATCCCGCTACCAAAATTATTTCATAACAGAGGTGAACATAGCTATGACCGCCCGCCTGTAAATAATACTCGCTGCGTAGTTGGCGTTGCTAACATTGCTTGTGAACTGGGACCTGACATTTTCATATTTTAGAAAATAAGAAGTTGCAGTTGAATGATCTTCTCGTGTTAACTATTTGTCTGGCTATCACAACCATCTGACCCACATGCACTAACGTTACACATTTCACTACCAGCTCTGGAAGTGTGCTTTTCCCCCTGTGCTAACGTTACATGCTACTACTGTACTTCTTGGGGGAAGAAACCAAAATCTAACCTACCTTTTTACCTTGATTGCAGTCAGCTTCCGATGGCGAAAACGTCCTCGACTCTGGACGATGAGAAATCACGAAATCATTTGAAGTTAACCACATGTAGTGACAGTGAATTTCACGGTGGTCAAATTCCAGTGCAACTACCCAAGCTAGTTAGCTAGTTAACGTTAGCCCACCGACTATCCACGTTGGTGACAGGACGTGCCTGCGAGGCTGTGGTGACAGCACGTCGATCAGATGCTCTCCCAAGAGAGTCAAAATAAAAAGTAGCAATTTACAAATTTAATCCATTATAAAGTCTATCCGGCAGCATAACATTATTCAACAAAACTGCGATGGCCGCCTTCGCAGTTCTCAGCTAAATACAGTTAATGTAGCTAACTGTTAGCTACCTTTAGCAGACTTTAGGAGTATCATCCGTAAATCCAAATTGTCTAACGGCTTGCAAGATAGCCTCGAGCTGCAGCCAGCAAGTCAGTTCTAATGTAAGCTAAAGCTATGCCGGGTACAGCACGGTAAGCTAACAAATATAATTTTCAAAGCCATGTCGCATTTGAAAATAGTCCAATGTGATATCCCCCAGATCCCGATTTGTCACGTGAGTGTGTTTTCAGATCCAGTAGGAAAAGAATATGCTTCATTTTCAGGGAATGAAATGTTGCAAGCTAGTTTCGAGACGTTCTGCCGAAAAAACATCGCCTGCCCATTCGCTTCCCCTCTTGCCCGCTCATGTTCTCCCTCTTGTGCGAGGGTTCTGCAACCTCACAACAAAATAAGCTCATACTTTAAACTCTTTTGGCGCCATATTAATGACGTACTTTAAATTTGCCGTTACTGAAAGCCGATTCAAATATCTTTACGATGGMTTAATTTCGCAAAACGGGCTAAAACCTGAAATAGAAATCAAATGGAATTATATTCTTCACCTATCACTCGTTTGAAAGTGAAAGCCACCGTTTAGTGTAAGCGGTTTGTTTAGTCGGGTAATATCTGCTCAATAATTGGCCATTTACCGAGAAAAAACTTGGCTATTCATATTTCCTTTCATAATAAGAAAGACATTGAAGAAACATGGAAATAACGTTAGGCTTACTTTCAACACTCCAAGCCATGCTGTTAGTTCACACAGACAAGTGATATCAATTCCACAGCATTTACTACTTTCTATTAGGAGTGATCTGTATTTTGTCGGATCTCCACCAATCTAGGTTGAAGCTAAAAAAGGGAAATTGTACAATTCCCATGCAGAAGCGTTCGAAAATAAACAAATTCATTGGACCTGGGCCGGAGCGAAATTGAATGGAAGTGAATACCATTACAGAAAGTTCGACATCAAACGCTCTGCATGGAATTATTGGATTGTCTTAACCTTAGTATATTTTACAGCTAGTCTCCGGTGAGGGTTACTGTGTATCTGGTAGTAATCGCACGCACCTTCATGTTATTGCGCGTGGCCACCCAGCCAATGATGCATGGCAGTATTTTTTTTCTATATCAATGATTGTTGCAGTGTTTCTGACATCATATATTTGCACCCTTGGCACGCATTTCAAAAAAAATAATAATAATAATAATAATAAACAAGAAAATACAAGCGGTGCAGGCCTTTCTTTACCCATCTCACATAACCGCGGGTGAGGGAACAGGTATTTTTGAAATAAATATATTTTTTCACATAAGTAGTGCACTGGGCATTTAATAGTCCTGTATTAGAGTACCAATTACCCCACCCCCCCCCCCCCCCCCCCCCCCCCCCCCCCCCCCCCACCCCCCCCCCCCCCCCCCCCCCCCCCCGTGAAATGAAAGACACACTAGCTTTTTCTGGCACAGATTCAAATGTGCTGTAGCAGCCTGCCTGCACCACAGGTGGGTTAAGTCCCTTGAGAAAACATACAATGCCACTCCATGGGTATTTGATTGTACTGACTGTTAATTTACTGTCTGCTGGACTCATCGTTTATTTAGCAGAAAATTCAGCCATGCTGCAACATATATCATGTCTGTCCCAAATGGCAGACTATTCCCTATATACACTTTAAAGGGGATATGGTGCCAAATGGGATGCAACCCTCCTCTCATTAGAAGGGCCTGTGGTTAGTGTAAGTTGTGGTTCTCTTTCATTCAAGGTACAGTATGTCCTTTCGGTTTGATTGTGGCATCCAATAGGTTTTTGATCAGGCCAGGGCATCCAAATGTCAGCTACCTACATCAATGCCACTGTATCTCATGATGGAACAAACTGCTTGTCGGGACTGTAGTATTGGTGCTGATTCTGATAGTTCAGAGGTTATTTTAGGGCAGCCTGACAAACCTGGGAGACTGACAGACTGAAACGCCTGCAGAAAGAAAGACAGATCCTCAAATTTGTTTCATTATGGTCTAGACTCCTAGAATTATCTAGGCCATCCGTTGATTTTTTGCATTACAGCCCTTTCATACTTTAAATCCCTATAGAGATCATCAGCACAGCAGAATTGTATAATGATATGGCACAGCCTTAAAAAAAAACAGTGATTTAAAAGGGTGCAATGTTTTAAACCGAGGTATGAAGATGTAATCATTGTCTCCTGAGTCAGAAGCCAATGATTGAGATCTACTATCTCCATCTCTATTCAATTCAAGTCATCATTTGTTTTCCTGTACTTCTCTCATACTTGTCCCATRTGCGAGGCATTGACCTTCTCAGCCTGCGTCCCAAATGGCTCCCTATTCCCTATATGCTGCACTACTTTTGACCAGGGCCCATGTGATATTGGAGTGGGGGTAATACTTCTTCCTTGGCTCATTCCCAGCATGCTGCTGAAAAGGCTACCTGTTGTCTCCATGTCTCCCAATTACAGTTTTCTCTTGACTAAGCATACATTAGATGACTCATCAAAAATATGTGTTGCCAAGCCTCTTGGAACAGTGTATTATTTCAGCATCATTGTGTATTTTATGCTGAGTGAAGAGGTGCGCTATGTGGCTATAAACAGAATGGGGATCAAATGGGGACTTATATGGGTTGTAAGCTGCCCATATTTAACAATCAAGATTGCAGATATTTTTGATGGAGTTTGAGATAGGAATGTGTGCACCTCATTGTATTTTAACCACTGGGATTCCCCCTTCTAATGAGTGCACACACACCTACAAGCAGAAGTGGCAGAGGAGCGCCTTACGGTCGGATGCCGAGCAGTTGCCATACCAGGTGGTGATGGAACCGGTCAGGATGCTCTCGATGGTGCAGCTGTAGAACTTTTTGAGGATCTGGGGACCCATACCAAATCCAATACCAAGTCTCCTGAGGGGGAAAAGGCATTGTCATGCCCTCTTCATGACTTTCTTGATGTGTTTGGACCACGATAGTTTGTTGGTGATGTGGACACCAAGGGATTTGAAACTCTCGACCCGCTCCACTACGGCCCCGTTGATGTGAATGGGGGCGTGTTCAGCCCTCCTTTTCCTGTAGTCCACGATCATCTCCTTTGTCTTGCTCACATTGAGGGAGAGGTTGTTGTCATGGCACCACACTGGCAGTGTGGTGCCAAACAAAATGCTTTAGGTGGCATAAATTGTCATACCAGGTACACCCCCCCTACATATTTATTTAACTTTTTTGACCTCCCTATAGGTTGTCTCATCGTTGTCAGTGATCATGGTGTTGGAGTCGTGCTTGGCCACGCAGTCGTGGGTGAACAGTGAGTACAGGAGGGGACTAAGCACGCACCCCTGAGGGGCCCCTGTGTTGAGGATCAACGTGGCAGATGTGTTGTTGCCTACCCTTACCACCTGAGGGTGGCCCGTCAGGAAGTCCAGGATCCAGTTGAAGAGGGAGTTGTTTAGTCCCAGGGTCCTTAGCTTCGAGATGAGCTTTCTGGGCACTATGGTGTTGAACGCTGAGCTGTAGTCAATGTACAGCATTCTCACATAGATTCCTTTTGTCCAGGTGGGAAAGGGCAGTGTGGAGTGTTATTGAGATTGCGTCATCTGTGGATCTGTTGGGGTGGAATGCGAATTGGAGTGGGTCTAGGGTTTCCAGGATGATGGTGTTGATATGAGCCATGACCAGCCTTTCAAAGCACTTCATGGCTACCGACGTGAGTGCTACGGGGTGGTAGACATTTAGGCAGGTTACCTTCACTTTCTTGGGCACAAGGACTATGGTGGTCTGCTTGAAACATGTTTACATGTTTATGTATTACAGACTCGGTCAGGGAGAGGTTGAAAATGTCAGTGAAGACACTTGCCAGTTGGTCCGCGCATGCTCTGAGTACACGTCCTGGTAATCCGTCTGGCCCCAGCGGCCTTGTGAATGTTGACCTGTTTAAACGTCTTGTTCCCGTCGGCTACGGAGAGCGTGATCACGGAGAATA
Source organism: Salvelinus sp. IW2-2015 (assembly GCF_002910315.2). NCBI lineage: Eukaryota > Metazoa > Chordata > Actinopteri > Salmoniformes > Salmonidae > Salvelinus > Salvelinus sp. IW2-2015. Next base: position 26,093,370 of record NC_036860.1, on the reverse strand, counting down.
ACCCAAAACGACCAATTAATATCAAATATTTGACACTGTGAAGGGGAGACTTCTCAAGATGTCAAGTGAAGTGACACCCTCCTCATAGCAAATGAAGGGGAAGACCTACCTATATGTTCTATTACACTTTTGCCTTCATCCCCTGTCTTGTTCCATTCATACCTGTCAGGATGCTGTCCCAACCTGTTCATGTAGACAGAGTGAGGTAGGGTGGTCTCCCTCAGAACTGACGGGATTGTAAAGTATTTCTCTCTGATCTTGTTCCTGGCATGTCTGTAAGGGGGCCCTGGTCACATGAAGAGGCAGCCAAGGATGTGTCAGTATGTTCTTGGATGGTTTCCATTCAACCCTGCCTTTGAAAAAAAAGGCCTTTATTTATTTTGGCTTGTAGCCTGGTAGTAAACCTGTAACCTGAGTTTGGGGTTGGGAAGATATCATCATTTATTTTTGATATGTCACAATGTTCATTTATAAAGGCTTTCTTTCTCTAAGGTCAAGTGACAAAATAGAACATAGGTTCTTACTGTATCTGATGTTTTTTGGCAAATGGGTAAAGGAGTGATGTATGAGTGATACTGTATATAGGTCACAGACTCGCAGTCCAAACAAAATGCTTTAGGTGGCATAAATTGTCATACCAGGTACACCCCCCCTACATATTTATTTAACTTTTAATTTTGCTCTATACTCCAGCATTTTGGATTTTAGATCAATTGTTGTATATGAGGCGACAGTACAGAATTTCAGCCTTTTATTTTAGGGTATTTTCGTACATATCTGTTTTACTGTTTAGAAATTAAAGCACTTTATGTATCTAGTCCCCCCCATTTGAAGGTGCCATAAGTATTTGGACAAACTCATTTGTAGTGTATTAAAGTAGACAAAAGTTTTGTATGTTGTCTTATATTCCTACTCTCTTAGAAAAAAAGGTGCTTTCTAGAACCTAAAAGGGTTCTTCGGCTGTCCCCATAGGAGAACCCTTTGAATAACCCTTTTGAGTTCCATGTAGAACCCTTTACACATAGGGTTCTACATGGAACCCAAAATAGTTCTACCTAGAACAAAAATGGGTTCCTCAGTCTATGGGGTCAGTCGACGAACCCTTTTGGAACCCTTTTTTCTAAAACTGCATTTCAGTTTGTTTTGGTTGTGTTTCAGATTATGTTGTGCCAAATAGAAATGAATGGTCAATTATGTATTGTGTCATTTTGGAGTCAGTGTTACTGTAAATAAGAATATAATATATGTTTCTGAACACTTCTACATTAATGTGGATGCTACCATGGTTATGGATAATCATTAATGAATTGTGAATAATGATGAGTGAGAAAGTTAGAGGCATAAATATCATACCCCCCCCCCCCCCCCCCCAAACAAAATGCTGTGACATTAGCATCTGTAACTTATTTACTCATCATTATTCACGACTCATTCAGGATTATCCATAATCATGGTAGCATCCACATTCATGTAGAAGTACTCCGGAACAATGTATTCTTTATTCTATGCTAATGTATAGAATTTATTATACAAGAGACAAAATTCACAAATTCTACAGCACAATGGCAGAGTCATGTCTTCAGTGTAAAACTAAGAATGACTCAATAATCCATGCTTMCTGGGAATGCTATGAATTAGAAMAGGTCACACAATGCTTATGTGTCCCCCTAACCCACAGGTATCTTCTTAATTGCATTGCAGAGTTGAATTGGATAAATCTGTTGAAATAGAGTGGGAACAGCTGAAGCTGTGTTTGAACCAACAACTTGGCAAAGTCAGGGCAAGGGTGTTACATCATGTGCTTAAAAGGTCCATATTTATTAGCAGAGGCTACAGGGTGGCAGGTGCACATAAAGCAGGGTATATTTGTACACAAAGTAGGGAGTCAATTTAATGATTTCCAAAAAATCATCCAGTACCAGTCAATAGTAGTGCAGACATTTTGCAAATATTGTTCTCTGTTCGGTCACAGGATGGCGCTGTAATAAATACTGGTACCACAGAGTTTCTAAACCCAGAGGCGCAACATCGCGAAACTTCCGGGGACGCTTGCGAAACAGACTTAACGGGGTTTGGGGTTTGAGAAGTCAATGAGAGAAGTGACAAATTCTTCCTTAGTTGTTAATTTCCTCGAAATCTAAAGGCACAACCTAGTTTCGAGCCAAAAAGTATTTAAATATGTTATTACTCCAACCTCGTAAGTGACAAAGTGACACGTTTTCATTTTCGTAAAAAACGACTTTATATCGAAGGAGTGCCTTTGATTTGACAGTTTACACATGCGCAGTTTGGTGCGAGACGACCGTTAGACCCGAGGACGTGTTCTACGCATGAGTTTTGCTAACCAACGTCGCCATGACATCGCCTACAAGTGTGGTCAAGGATATCTATTATCACGAGAGGTGGGCTTTTCTGCTGTTCTTCTGAGGGTCAGTATGAGGTTGTACTGAGTCTCACCTGATTTGAGAAGTTTGATGTGTCTCTTCGGAACATGGCACCCCTCAAGAGGGTAATATCTGGCGTTTCGTGGGAAGTCGATGTTGCAGAGATTAAAAATATTCCTGGAGTGATTGATGCTCGTCGGATGAATCGTGTGTTGAATGAATAAAAAGTGAAGAGCCTGTCTGTTATTTTGTTTTTTATATGGAGTCTTTCAAGTGCAAACTAAAGAGTCAGAGCATTTATTCCAAGACCAATGCAGTGTTGATCATTGTAAAGCTTTTGGAAATGTTTCAAGTGTTTGCAGAAGGGAGAACCTGAGATGTTCAACCTGTGGAAAAGATCATAGCATGTGTTTTAAAAGTGATGAAAATGTGACATGTTGCAATTGTGGTTGGAACCATGAAGCCATGTCTTTGGGAATGTTAAAAGGGATGAGGGTTCGAATGGTGCTCCTGAAGAGTCAAATTGTGGTGGATAGGCCTTCACTGAAGGCTGCATGGGTTGCCATTCAACACAGGACCCAGATATGTTAAAGGTTAAGAAGGTGGTCTTTATAGCTATGGTGATGAATGGCACTGTCAAGGTGGGGAATATATATAATTATGGATGTGGTGGAACGGTTCCTGGGACTGAAAGACTTCTCAGGGGAGTTGCATGGAGGATTGTCACAAGCCGTACCACCCTCTCAGGTCGTAGAGCCTGAGAAGGGAGATATGGAGATTTGAAGGAAGGAAAAAGCGGGAGGTTTTGGCTTTATCAATGTGTTTTTTTAATAGTTTTATTTTGGGTGGATTAATTTAGTTTTCCCTATCACGTATGGGTTTTATTTGTACCTTGTTTTTTTCAACCCCGTCCAGTTGGTGCCGGTAATACACGTTTTGGGGTTGTAATCTGCCATAAAACCCATAGAAGAAGGGGATTTCTATCGGAAGCGTAGTTTTTAAAAATTTTGAAATATATTTTTTTATTAACAACAAATCAATACAGAAAGTACATAAGGGAACACAAGTATATATAGATTTATTGGAGACGTAGTTTTAGCCGATCTACAAGCAGGCTTTGACGTGCTGGGCATTGCTGTATAAACACAACTTTTCACCTCATAAATGTTTTATATGGAATAATGGGTCGATATTCGATAGAAACAAGATGTTATTTTACCGTAACTGGTTCTCGAAAAACATTATCCTTGTCAGCCAATTAGTTAGTATTAGTGGGAATCTATTTACACGGAGAGAATTTATGGAAAAATACAACTTTGAGGTTTCAAGCAAGGAATATGACACTGTTATAAAAGCTATACCTAGTGGGATAAAATATTTACTTCAGAATAATGCATATTTTGTGACATCTCCTATTGCAAGCGATATTTAGGTGAATGGCATAGGTTTACTAGATAATAAATTCAATAATTGTTTAATAAGGTATACTTTCTACAGAAATTCTATATATATATATATATATATAAATTCTATAAATGCTATATTTTCTTAGGCTTCATCATTTGATGTGAACTGGAGCCATGCTTAGCTCACTTCACACAAGCTATGCTGACCAATATATACCTGATGTTACAAGTGAATGAATCTATTGAACACTTATTGTGTAATTGTTTACATAGTGYGGTGTTCTGGAATTATGTAAAAAATATATCTTGGCAACAAAAGGCATACCACCATTGAAATTTTGAAAGTTTGACATATTAGTTCACTACACTGATTCCACAATTGAACTCCAGTATGTCATAAATCTATTTATTTTATTAGGAAACATTCTCATACACAAACCAACATTTATGAAGAAAAAGGCCTATACATTTTTTTTATTTAATCTGATTTGGAAAACTATTTAGAATCATTAAAACGTATACAAAACAAAATGTAAAAAAWAAAWAATAATCGCTACATGTCTATATTATTTCTCTGTGTAATCCCTCTGGCTGTTCTGGTTTTTGTGTTTTGCATGTTACTGTTTAATAATAATAAAAAATAAAAACAAGTTTTAGCTGATCTTCATACTGTACTGTCTTTGCTGGGACTTTCGCACGAGCTTCCTGCCTTCCTCTCTGCAAGACGCATTTTGTAATACGGAAGCGTGGGTTACTAGTCGAAATGGCCGAGATGGAAATCGAGGAATTCATTGAACAAAACAGGCATTTGGCCACGCTTGTAGATACATATCGTGGCATCTCAGAGAGTGAAAAACACTGGAAGGCCAGGAGGGAATTCCTATTTAGAAATATAAACGACTTTGAAGAACCACACATTGACCAGCTGCTAGCATTGTCCATGGTATGGGCCAACAACGTGTTTCTTGGCTGTCGGTGAGTAAACAATAATACACTTCACGTGCATTGACTACCGGTACTTGAGTTGTTATTTAGCTAAAATACCTTCTAGCATACCATCATGTAACTAATGTATGGCATGCAACTTCTGTTTCTGCATGCTCTCTCAGATACAGTCCAGACCTCCTGGAGAAAATGAAGGAAATGGCTGAAGGAATTGTGGTGGAGGATGCCCCTGTTTTCAAAACCAGAGATGAGATAATGAAAAACCAGGTAAATTCTATTTCATACCAAAATAATTTCTCATCTTTTTGTCTTGTCTTAGACTAGTCCTTCCAACATATCACTTTCTCCTATCCACTTCATTCAGGTAAGTGATCACATACACAGAGGCAAGGTAACACTGTTAGGACACACCACAATAACCATTCTCTCTCTCCCTCCTTCAGAAACGATGATTGGAGGACCTGGTCTGTTATGGATGGATTACCTTACTGTCCAACTTTCCTTTTTCCAGATGCATATGATTTTTAAATGTTGTTTTCTTAACATGCAAGCTTATTGTTTTTTAATTAGGTATTACAACAAACGTAACATAAGCAATAACTTTTGAAACATTTTATACATTAAAATAATTGTAGTTGATTGGCCTGCTTCAATATCTGATGTACTTGACAATGGCCATTATCTGAATACCATGAGTGAGAACATGTTGCAAGAATAAACATTGTAAGGCCAGAAATATGCCATATGATGAGTTACGATTTTTACATAATCTCCTGAGAGCCGTGTACCTCACATTCAAATCAAGGGAGGGGTACAGAAAAGGGCTTTCCACGTGGTCTTCACACATTCCTCAGTTCTCCCTAATTATCCCAGAGTGAACTATCCTTGATTCCATGCCTTGCCTCCTCAGAACCTCAGATCTTCTGCTCCAATGTGCTTTCTGAAGTCTATGCTGGTATATGGTGCTTGCTCACTGAGCAGTAAGGGAAACACTGCCCCCTGCCTGCCAGGGATGATCCAGACCAGTCTGCTCTACTACTAAAATATAAACGCAACATGTAAAGTGTTGGTCCCATGTTTTATGAGCTGAAATAAAAAATCCCAGAAATGTTCCATACGCACAAACCGCTTATTTCTCTCAAACTTGTTTACATCCCTGTTAGTGAACATTTCTCCTTTGCCAAGATAATTCATCCACCTAACAGGTGTGGCATATCAAGAAGCTGATTATACAGCATGATCATTATATAGGTACATCTTGTGCTGGGGACAATAAAAGGCCAAAATGTGCAGTTTTGTCACACAATGCCACAGATGTCTCAAGTTTTGAGGGAGCGTGCAAACTGACATGCTGACTGCTGGAATGTCCACCAGAGCTGTTACCTGAGAGTTGAATGTTAATTTCTCTACCATAAGCTGCCTCCAATGTCGTTTTAGATCATTTGGCAGTATGTCCAACCAGCCTCACAACCGCAGACCATGTGTAAACATGCCAGCCCAGGACCTCCACATCCAGCTTCTTCACCTGCATGATCGTCTGAGACTAGCCACCCGGACAGCTGATGAAACTGTGGGTTTGCACAAAATATTTCTGCACTAACTGTCAGAAACCATCTCAGGGAAGCTCATCTGTGTGCTTGTCAGGGCCTGACAGCCGTTTGGCGTCGTAACCGACTTCAGTGGGCAAATGCTCACCTTCGATGACCACTGGCATGCTGGAGAAGTGTGCTCTTCACGGATGAATCCCGGTTTCAACTGATACGGGCAGATGGCCGACAGCATGTATGGCGTTGTGTAGACGAGCGGTTTGCTTATGTCAACGTTGGGAACAGAGTGTCCCATGGTGACAGTGGGGTTATGGTATGTGCAGATGTAAGCTACAGACAAACACAATTGCATTTTATTGATGGCAATTTGAATGCACAGAAATACCGTGACGAGATCCTGAGGCCCATTTTTAAGGTATCTGATCAACATCTGTATTCCCAGTCATGTGAAATCCATAGATTAGGGCCTAATGAATTAATTTCATTGACTGATTTCCTCATATGAACTAACTCAGTAAGATCTTTGAAATTGTTGCGTGTTGTGTTTATATGTTTGTTCAGTATAGTTGTGCAATACATTTTATAGATAAAAGGATAAGTAGGGTATCGTTTTTTAAAATGTGTGCATGCTTTTCTCCTTCGAGAAAACCGCTCATTCAAAGGGGTGGACAGATCTTAAAATTCTTCCGCGAAGGACTCAGGTAGGATACTCGTGGTTTCTCAGGGGGAGGCGAGGACACTCCTCCGTTTACCTACTAACTTAACACTCTTCAACCACTTATCGGTTTCCGGGTCACAGAGGACTGTCTTTTTCCCAAATGAGAGTCTCCCCTAGTTGCCTGGTACTGCCCATCGAGGTTGCAGCAGATGAGGTTTATTTACCCTAGTCCATAATACTATCAAAGACAAAACAATTATACATGCCACAGCTGCACTCTTCACATAAGAAAATTGAGCTGAAATCAAAATCATCACAAAGTCTGAAAAATGTTTTATTTTGTTTACACAGCATATGAGTACACATTTTCAGTGAATTCACAAAAATGTATAACATATCCCTTCTCCATATAAGGTTAAATAAACCACTTGCCACTATGACCCATCCTGTAAAAAATATATATATAGCAAATCAAATGTTATCACATACACATTTTCAGCAGATGTTATTTACCCTAGTAAATATGAAAAATGACTTCCATAATAATGTTGGATATGGACAGTGTACTCGTTATTACAGTGCATTCGGAAAGTAATCAGACCCCTTGACCTTTTCCACATTGCTTTGTCATTATTGGGGTGTTGTGTGTAGATTGAGGGGGGGAAAACAAAAACAGATTTGACTTTTTTGCAAATTTATATGTGAAAAAAACAAAAAACATTTACAAGTATTCAGACACTTTACTCAGTACTTTGTAATCGCTGCCAAAGGTGCTTCAACAAACTCGAGTCGTCTTGGGTATGAAACAACAAGCTTGGCACTAGAGGTCGGCCGATTTCAAGTTTTCATAACAAATCGGAAATCTGTATTTTTGGAAGCCGATTTTGCAGTTTTTTTTTACACCTTTATTTAACTAGGCAAGTCAGTTAAGAACACATTCTTATTTTCAATTACGGCCTAGGAACGGTGGGTTAACTGCATTGTTCAGGGGCAGGACGGCAGATTTTTACCTTGTCAGCTCAGGGATTCAATCTTGCAACCTTACGGTTAACTCGTCCAACGCTTTAACCACCTGCCTTACGAGGAGCCTGCCTGTTACGCAAATGCAGTAAGAAGCCAAGGTAAGTTGCTAGCTAGCATTAAACTTATCTTATAAAAATCAATCAATCATAATCACTAGTTATAACTACGCATGGTTGATGATATTACTAGTTTATCTAGCGTGTCCTGCGTTGCATATAATCGATGCGGTGCACATTCGCGAAAAAGGACTGTCGTTGCTCTGTGTGTCTTTTGACACTATATAAAACGAGTCATCCCGCAGTGTTTGTGATTATACCCTGAAACGTTGGTAATTCAATTTTTGCATCTGAGCTCCTAAAGTGTGCGGCTCTCCTTTATTTTCAAGTTTTCTACTCCGCTAGCCAGCACCTTGCCTAAATAGGTGTGCGTTTCTTTTTCTTCTAGGTTGCTCCAACGTGTACCTAACCATAAACATCAATGCCTTTCTTAAAATCAATACACAGAAGTATATATTTTTAAATATACCGATTAATCGGTATCGGTTTTTTTTGGCCCTCCAATAATCGGTATCGGCGTTAAAATCATAATCGGTCGACCTCTACTTGGCACAGCTGTATTTGGTGATACAGATCCTCAAGCTCTGTCAGGGTGGATGGGGAACATCGCTGCACAGCTATTTTCAGGTCTCCCAAGAGATGTCAGATCGGGATCAAGTCCCGTCTCTTGCTGGGCCACTCGAGGACATTCAGAGACTTGTCCTGAAGCCACTCCTGCGTTGTCTTGGCTGTGTGCTTAGGGTCATTGTCCTTTTGGAAGGTGAACCTTCGCCCCCAGTCTGAGGTCCTGAGCACTCGGAAGCAGCTTTTCATCAAGGATCTCTCTCTACTTTGCTTCGTTCATCTTTGCCTCGATCCTGACTAGTCTCCCAGTCCCTGCCACTGAAAAACATCCCCACAGCGTGATGGTGCCAGGTTTCCTCCAGATGTGACGCTTGGCATTCAGGCCACATAATCTTGGTTTCATCAGCCCAGAGAATCTTGTTTTTCATGGTCTGAGAGTCCTTTAGGTGGCTTTTGGCAAACTCCAAGCGAGTTGTCATGTGCCTTTTACTGAGTGGCTTCCAGCTGGCCACTTTACCATAARGGGCTGATTGGTGGAGTGCTGCAGAGATTGTTGTCCTTCTGGAAGATTTTACCATCTCAACAGAGGAACTCTGGAGCTCTGTCAGAGTGACCATCGGGTTGTTGGTCACCTCCCTGACCAAGGCTCTTCTCCCCCAATTGCTCAGTTTATACTCTAGGAAGAGTATTGGTGGTTCCAAACAAGGCCATTATGTTCTTGGGGACCTTCAATGCTGCATAAATGTTTTGGTACCCTTCCCCCAGATCTGTGCCTCGACACAATCCCGTCTCAGAGCTCTATGGATAATTCCTTTGACCTCATGGCTTGGTTTTTGCTCGTACATGCACTGTCAACTGTGGGACCTTARACAGACAGGTGCCTTTCCAAATCATGTCCAATCAATTGAATTTACCACAGCCGGACTCCAATCAAGTAGTAGAAACATCTCAAGGATGAGCAATGGAAACAGGATGCACCTGAGCTCAATTACGAGTCTCATAGCAAAGGGTCTGAACTACTTATGTAAATAGGTATTTTTTAAAATAGATTTGCTAAAATGTCTAAAAACCTGTTTTCGCTTTGTCATTATGGGGCATTGATGGAATATATATATATTTTTTAAATTGTAGAATAAGGCTGTAACGTAACAAAATGTGGAAAAAAGGCTTAGCAGATGTGTTGTTCAATTACAGCTCCAAACAGTAGGATTTTTGTTGGAGTCAACCTACCATCTGTCCATTTTCCTAGATGAGACAAATTATCCTCTTATTACAAGTGCCACTGTACTTAAAGTTGATACAATTAACACATGACATGAGAAGTGTGTGTTTGTGACTTAGGTAATTTATTTAAAAAAAAATTTTTTTTAAATGTTTAAAAAAATATCGACATGCAGGATACCAGTTACCTTGATCACTAATCAATAGTACTGACTCCATTCAGGGCGGTAATTTGAAACTACTGCCAGGATGGGTGCAAAAGAATATGTCTGCCTTATAGCTGGTCAATTGATCTTACATTTATGCTACACGACAAACTGTAGCATTTCCCAGAAAATACATTATTTTAACCAAGTCGTCATGTTTTATGGATTTCTACTAATTTGCCGATATGACAAAATACTCTCAAATGGTTTAAACCGAGACGTTAAAAAATAAACTATTCTGTAGAAACTAAACAATAACAGCATCAATCCAACAAAAAAATATATATTACAAATTCTGTTAGCAATAACTTATTTCACATCATGCAATAAAAAATTGGAACAAGAACAGAAGTATCAGATTGATTTTCTTCAAATGTGTTGGCAAGCAAGTAAAAGTCCCTACTTTCTCTTTCTGGTGGCACTTAAGTTCTTCTGATGTCGACTTATTTTCTTGATGAGGTAAATGACCGATAGAAGCATTTGATAGGAGTGATGAGGGGGTGGGGGGGAGATGTGTTAGGAGTCTACCCAGCTCTGCTCCACGATGGCAGAAACTCTCTTCTCGTACTCCCGCTTGTTTTCTTGATAAAGCTGTGCAGCCTGGCTGTTGGCTGGACTGTTAGGATTCGGCTCATCCAACAGGGACTGTGAACACAAAGAAAAATAAATTGTGATTGAATGTACCGCTATGAACGCGTGTAGTTCTTCGACCCTACACTTTTAGTGAGGTGTCAGAGTCTTACGTACAGTATATCCAGGAGCAGAAATAACACAATGCTACATTACAACAAAGGTTATACAGAACATACTGCAAAACAGAAATTAAGTACACTACATAAAGAACCTGTGTTACATTTGTAAAATGCACACAGACAAAGTAGTCTCATGATGTCAGACTGATGGAGGAGAGGATTACAAACCTACCTGGATAGACGTCAAAATGGACGAAACATCATATGTGGGGCTCCAACGATTCTGAAGGATGTCTAAACATATACTTCCATCTGCATAGACTACAAGATCAAAAGGATTGTTTTAATTTCAAAGAAAGATGTATACACAATCACATGACACAGAATAGCTTACTCACTGGAAGAGCTAAATTCTGAACAGTTCATACCAAGTTCACTTTCCCATCAATAACGTGACCTAAGTATTTAGGACATCTCGAATGTGTACATAGGGGACTCTCTTACCATTTGGGTGAAACATTTTGGAGATAAATCGAACCGTGGGTGGCTTGTTAGGGTACTCTTCTGAAAATTCTATCACAAGCTTAAAAGTTCCTGCAGAGAGAGAGAGACAATTAGTGTTACTTAAAAGAAACATCCGTTCCTCATTAATCAAACTAATCCTTTATGGAGGGGAGAAAGAAAAGTGGTCCACCCCACAGCTAACAGTCTGTCACATGACTAATATAAGCCTGAATATGAAGGCTGACTCAGCACCTTCTCCAGATTCCACACAGCATAATTAAAGGCAGCGGAGTCATGCACCTGTTCAAATTGATCACACTTTAGAATACCAAGACTGTCTTTGCTCTTGGCTAGCATGACTGGAAAAAATAAAAAAGCCAAGTTCATTGTTTTCAACCAGTTCATGGGTTACAGTAGTGTTATGATAAACTGATGATTTACATTACTGTAAGCTAACTCAAACTGAATGAGATGGTTTTTTTATCTTACCATCTTCAAATGGTGTACCCACAGGKCTGCAAATAAAGAGAGGAACAATTACTTGTACTGTAACAAGCTCATATCTAGTAATTAGACCCCGACAAACAAAACAAACATATTGCCACAATATCACTCCCTCTGTAATGGGGAATATTTAAGATAATTACTCTTAAATGAAATTAACTTTATTTAACACAAAGCTTAGCATATTTATGTTTCCCCTTTATGTAATACACATGATTTCAAGTGTTCTATTTGTGAAACATTTGTGTCAAGGGTTAATGGTCACTATGCATACTTGATGCTGTATGTTATGTATTAAATCGAACTTTATATGTCACATGTGCCAAATACAACAAGTGTAGACTTTACCGTGAAATGCTTACTTACAAGCCCTTAACCAACAGTGCAGTTCAAGAAGAAGAAATTATTTACCAAGTAGACTAAAATAAAAAGTAACACAATAAGAATAAAGAGCCTATATACAGGGGGCACCGGTACCGAGTCAGTGCGCAGGGGTACAGGTTAGTTGAGGTAATCTGTACATGTAGGTGGGGGCGAAGTGACTATGTGTAAGTAACAAACAAACAGCGAGTAGCAGCAGTGTACAAAAGGGGACCCCCAAAGTAAATTGTCCGGTGGCGATTTTATGAATTGTTCAGCAGTCTTATGGTTTGGGTGTAAAAGCTGTTGAGACTTTTGGCCCTAGACTTGGCGCTCCGGTACCGCTTGCCGTGCGGTAGCAGAAAAAAGTCTATAACTTGGGTGACTGGAGTCTCCGACAATTTTATGGGCTTTCCTCTGACACGCCTATTATATACAGTTGAAGTGGTAAGTTTACATACACCTTAGCCAAATACATTTAAACTCAGTTTTTCACAATTCCTGATATTTAATCCCAGTAAAAATTCCCTTTCTTAGGTCAGTTAGGATCAACATTTTATTTTAAGAATGTGAAATGTCAGAATAATAGTAGAGAGAATGCTTTATTTCAGCTTTTATTTCTTTCATCACACTCCCAGTGGGTCAGAAGTTTACATGCACTCAATTAGTATTTGGTAGCATTGCCTTTAAATTGTTTAACTTGGGTCAAATGTTTTGGGTAGCCTTCCACAAGCTTCTCACAATAAGTTGGGTGAATTTTGGCCCATTCCTCATGACAGAGCTGGTGTAACAGTCAGGTTTGTAGGCCTCCTTGTTCTCACACGCTTTTTCAGTTCTGCCCACAAATTTTCTATAGGATTGAGGTCAGGGCTTTGTGATGGCCACTCCAATACCTTGACTTTGTTGTCCTTAAGCCATTTTGCCACAACGTTGGAAGTATGCTTGGGGTCATTGTCCATTTGGAAGACACATTTGCGACCAAGCTTTAACTTCCTGACTGATGTCTTGAAATGTTGCTTCAATATATCCATATAATTTTCAATCCTCATGATGCCATCTATTTTGTGAAGCGCACCAGTCCCTCCTGCAGCAAAGCACCCCCACAACATAATGCTGCCACCCCTGTGCTTCACAGTTGGGATAGTGTTCTTTGGCTTCCAAGTCTCCGCCTTTTTCCTCCAAACATAATGGTCATTATGGCCAAACAGTTCTATTTTTGTTTCATCAGACCGGAGGTCACGTCTCCCAAAACGTACGATCTTTGTCCCCATGTGCAGTTGCAAACCGTAGTCTGGCTTTTTTATGGCGGTTTTGGAGCAGTGGCTTCTTCCTTGCTGAGAGGCCTTTCTTGTTATGTCGATATAGGACTCGTTTTACTGTGGATATAGATACTTTTGTACCTGTTTCCTCRAGCARCTTTACAACGTCCTTTGCTGTTGTTKTGGGATTGATTTGCACTTTTCGCACCAAAGTACGTTCATCTCTAGGAGACAGAWCGCGTCTCCTTCCTGAGCGMTATGACGGCTGCATGGTCCCATGGTGTTTATACTTGCATACTATTGTTTGTACAGATGAATGTGGTACCTTCAGGCGTTTGGAAATTGCTCCCAAGGATGAACCAGACTTGTGGAGGTCTACAATTTTTTTTCTGAGGTCTTGGCTGATTTCTTTTGATTTTCCCATGATGTCAAGCAAAGAGGCATTGAGTTGAAAGGTAGGCCTTGAAATACATCCACAGGTACACCTCCAATTGACTCAAATAAGTCTATTAGCCTATCAGAAGCTTCTAAAGCCATGACATCATTTTCTGGAATTTTCCAAGCTGTTGAAAGGCACAGTCAAATTAGTGTATGTAAACTTCTGACCCACTGGAATTGTGATACAGTGAATTATAAGTGAAATATTGTCTGTAAACAATTGTTGGAAAAATTACTTGTGTCATACACGAAGTGGATGTCCTAACCGACTTGCCAAAACTATAGTTTGCTATCAAGAAATTTGTGGAGTGGTTGAAAAACTAGTTTTAAGGACTCCAACCTAAGTGTATGTAAARTTCAACTGTAGGTKCTGGATGGCAGGAAGCMTGGCCCAGACGCACTACCCTCTGTAGCGCCTTACGGTCAGATGCCAAGCAGTTGCCATACCAGGCGGTGATGCAACCGGTCAGGATGCTCTCGATGGTGCAGCTGTAGAAACTTTTGAGGATATGAGGACCCATGCCAAATCTTTTCAGTCTCCTGAGGGGGAAAAGGTTTTGTCGTGRCCTCTTCACGACTGTCTTGGTATGTTAGGACCATGATAGTCCGTTGGTGATGTGGACACCAAGGAACTTAAAACTAGAGTTCGACAGATTATGATTTTTCAACACCGATATCGATTATTGGAGGACCAAAAAAAGCTGATACTGATTAAAATTGGCTGATTCTTATTTATATATTTGTAACAATGACAATTACAACAATACTGAATGAACACTTATTTTAACTTAATATAATCAATTTAGCCTCAAATAAATAATGAAACATGTTCAATTTGGTTTAAATAATGCAAAAACAAAGTGTTGGAGAAGAAAGTAAAAGTGCAATATGTGCCATGTAAAAAAGATAACGTTTAAGTTCCTCACTCAGAACATGAGAACATATGAAAGCTGGTGGTTCCTTTAAACATGAGTCTTCAATATTCCCAGTTAAGAAATTTTAGGTTGTAGTTATTATAGGAATTATTGGACTATTTCTCTCTATACCATTTGTATTTCATATACCTTTGACTATTGGATGTTCTTATAGGCACTATAGAGAGCTGCTAGCAAACGCAGGAAAGTGCTGTTTGAATAAATGCTTACGATCCTGCTGCTGCCTACCACCTCTGTCAGACTGCTCTATCAAATCATAGACTTAATTATAATAAACACACGGAAATACGAGCCTTAGGTCATTAATATGGTCAAATCCAGAAACAATCATTTTGAAAACAAAACGTTTATTTGAGTGAAATAAGGAACCGTTAAGTATTTTATCGAACGGGTGGCAACCCTAAGTKTAAATATTGCTGTTACATTGCACAACCTTCAATGTTATGACATAATCATGTAACATTCTGGCAAATTAATTACGGTCTTTGTTAGGAAGAAATGGTCTTCACACAGTTCGCAACAAGCCAGGCGGCCCAAACTGTTGCATATGCCCTGACTCTGCTTGCACTGAATGCAAGAGAACCGACAATGAATTTCTAAACTAACTAAATATGCAGGTTAAAAAATATAAACTTGTGTATTGATTTTAAGAAAGGCATTGATGTTTATGGTTATGTTCATTGGTGCAACGAATGTGCTTTTTTCACYAATGCGCTTTTGTTAAATCATCACCCATTTGGCGAAGTAGGCTGTGATTRGATGATAAATGAACTGGCACCGCATTGATAATATGCAACGCAGGACAAGCTAGTTAAACTAGTAATATCATCAACCATGTGTWMTTAACTAGTGATTATGTTAAATTTGATTGTTTTTTWWWAAAGATAAGTTTAATGCTAGCTAGCAACTTACCTTGGCTCCTTGCTGCACTCTCGTAACAGGTGGTCAGCCTGCCACGCAGTCTCCTCGTGGATTGCGATGTAATCGGCCATAATCAGCGTCCAAAAATGCCAATTACCAATTGTTATGAAAACTTCGGCCCTAATTAAAATCAGCCGACCTCTACTTGAATCTCTCGACCCGCTCCACTACAGCCCCGTCGATGTTAATGGGGGCCTGTTCGGCCCGCCTTTTCCTGTAGTCCACAATCAGCTTCTTAGTCTTGCTCACATTGAGGGAGAGGTTGTTGTCCTGGCACCACACTGKCAATTCTCTGACCTCCTCCCTATAGGCCATCTCATCGTTGTCAGTGATCAGGCCTACCACTTTTGTGTCATCAGCAAACTTAATGATAGTGTTGGCAGTCGTGTTTGGCCATGCAGTCGTGGGTGAACAGGGCATACAGGAGGGAACAACGTACACACCCCTGAGGGGCCCCAGTGTTAAGGATCAGTGTGGCAGCGTGTTGTTGCCTACTCTTACCACCTGGAGGCGGCCCGTCAGGAAGTCCAGGATCCAGTTGTAGAGGGAGGTGTTTAGTCCCAGAATCCTTAGCTTAGTTATGAGCTTCGTGGGCACTATGGTGTTGAATGCTGAGCTGTAGTCAATGAACAGCATTCTCACATAGGTGTTCCTTTTGTCAAGGTGAGAAAGGGCAGTGTGGAGTGCGATTGAGATTGCGTCACCTGCGGATCTGTTGGGGTGGAATGCGAATTGGAGTGGGTCTAGGGTTTTCAAGAGGATGCTGTTGATGTGAGCCATGACCAGCCTTTCAAAGCATTTCATGGCTATTGACGCGAGTGCCACGGGGCGGTAATCAATTAAGCAGGTTACCTTCGCTTCCTTGGGCACAGGTACTATGGTGGTCTACTTGAAACATGCAGGTATTACAGACTCAGTCAGGGAGAGGTTGAAAATGTCAGTGAAGACACTTGACAGTTGGTCCGCGCATGCTTTGTGTACACGTCCTGGTAATCCGTCTAGCCCAGCGGCTTTGTGAATGTTGACCTGTTTAAAGGTTTTGTTCACATCGGCTACCGAGAGCGTTATCACACAGTCATCCAGAACAGCTGGTGCTCTCGTGCATGCTTCAGTGTTGCTTGCCTCGAAGCGAGCATATAAGGCATTTAGCTCGTCTGGTAGGCTCACGTCACTGGGCAGCTCACGTCTGTTTCCCCTTTGTAGTCCGTAATAGTTTTCAAGCCCTGCCACACCCGACAAGTGTCAGAGCCAGTGTAGTAGGATTCAATCTTAATCCTGTATTGACACTTTGCTTGTTTATTAAAATCATACTTGATGCTGTATGTTATGTATTAAACTCATATTTGTTGATAGTGATTGACGTCAGACTGTCTTTTGTTGTGACTTTGAACAAGCCTCTCTGGCTGTTGAGAATGGCTTACCAAGAAAAACTTCCAAAAGGACTAATTTGAGGTTAAAAGGAGCACCCAACAAAAAAAGGCAGAGATTTTTTTTTATGCCCCCCCCAGCTGTTGTTTAGAGAACATTGGTGCTGTGATATTAGAATATAAGGACTTCCTTCATACTGCACACAGAGACAAAAAAAAACAGTATCCATGAGTTTATCTACTTCCCCAGAGTCAGATTAAGGGCCTCATTGCCAAAATCCCAAAGTATCCCTTTAAAGAAGGCAAATTAGACATTTGTCTTAGCTTCTGCTCTGGAGATGCTCCTGAATTATTGTAATAAATTGAAATTATTTTGATTGATATGATCAACGCCTGCTCTCACTTTTGTTCACCAGGAGATGCCCTTTACACCCTCCGTATAACAAATAGAATTTTGATACAGACTATTAAATAGCACATTGCATTACAAAGAAGTTTAACTAATGTATGATGTGGCTGTTACGTTGTGATGGTTGTTTTAATCCTGTTTGGACCCCAAGGATCCTAATAAATACAAATAACGAGTATAACTATGCAATACATTCCAGGTTTCAGATACAAATATTCTCATTAACAAAATAAATGTATGTGGCAAATAGCCTCCACAGTTCAACAATTACATGTCACCATCTAAACTAACCCCCAGCCAACACACACCTCTGGCTCCCACTCTGACTGTAGCCTAAAACCACAGCTCAATTTGCCCATATCCACCTAATCCGTATGGTCCTGATGCCCATGCCAGGATGATGACACTGGCACAATAACAAGGGTGGCTTTAGAACACTCACCCAAAAATAACAGCATTCCACATCATGATGTTATTCTCTGATGGAGCACCACTCACACCAGTTGGGGGGTCTTCTTGAAGTCTGAGGACAGAAAAACCGAGAGGAATGAATGAATGAAACCTAAACCCTGGCCCGACGACTGGTTTTCTAAACATCTAAAATATTTTTGGAGCAAACAAGACGACAAGTGTGCATCCTATTAAACTGAAAGAAGTGTTYTTGCTTGTTAGCAAAACAACAGCCATGCATGACAATCATTCTAGAATCCAGAGTCCATTGTGGGCTTCAACATACAAAACAACCCAAACCATAATGGCATTATTACAACCTTAAATATCGGTCCTCCTTGCCGCGTATTATCTCCAAACCACAGTGTTCTCTGGTAACTCAAAATCCAGCAGTACCGTTCCAAAGCGCACCGCAATAAATAAATAAAAACGAACTTTAACAGCGTACCTTCACGCACCAGGTGAGACTGTTTTTGTAGATCCAACTACAAGTCTCTACAGAGAACACCACTGACCCAATTTACTGTAATCCCGTGTCAACGGAAAGGCTACTACATGGTGCTGTTACCAATTGTGAGTCCCATTTGAATCATGTCACTGTTCCCTGCAAATCCAATAAAAAGCATGAGCTGGCGCACACCCAGAGAACATTATTTAGCGTAGAGGTTCTGACTAACTGCGAATAAACTGTAAGCTATAAAAACAAAGAGTTGCACACTCCATATGTATAACCTCCAAGTAATTTGTTTGGTAAAAAACACCAACGTTTGTTTCGGCATCACTGTGCCTTCTTCAGGGTAATGTCATGAATGCTTGAACCAGGTTATGTAAACAAACAATCTACTAATTGCACTGTTTGTCTACATAACCTGGTTGAATCATTCATGACATTACCCTGAAGAAGGCACAGTGATGCTGAAACATTGGTGGTTTTTTAACCAATAAGTGACTGGAAGGTTATATAGATGGAGTGTACGACTCTTTGTTTTTATAGCTTACAGTTCTCTGTAAGGAAATCTTGATGTTGCCAACCAGATACTTGCTGTGTGACGTAGACTACAAATAGACTAACTAATAAAATATCTTATGAACAATGTATGTCTAACAATAGGTGTTGTGTGAGACTGAATTAAACTAAGCATTTACCAAAGCCACAATGCTTATCAAGAAATGCTCCATTGGTCTATTTTACACACAAGGACAGTTGATGGCAGAGGAAGCCAGGTAGAGTAGGAATAGAAATGTGACAAATTATAAAATTCTTAAAGTTTAAAACTGCCATTTAAAAAAAAAATGATGTTTTCCGTTTAAAACGATAGCAAAAATTCAATGTGAATTCACAATTCACCTGCGACGGTGCCAGCAACGGCTTGGGTCTCACGGTGTCCCTTTCAGATGGTTAAGCATTGAACCTGTACCTCAATTCGACCTCGCAAAGTTTGTATTTCCTTGTCAAAGTATTGCWATACAGGACTTCGCTGCTGTCGCTTGCCGTTCTCTGCCATTTTTCCAACTGTTATTAACAACAATGAACACATACGTGGAGAGTCGACTCCCGGTGTCGACGGACATTTCTGAGTGTCAAGATTCAGCTTGGACTCGACTCCTAGGATTCAGTATTTCAGTTAGTGGTGGCCAAAGTTAACTGAAGTTTGTAATGGCATTTATTAAATAACGAAATCATGGACTAAAGTTTATCCTGGCCCATAAACTACTTTCAGGGTGAGGAACCATATAACATCAAGTTGTAAAATTGGTAACTACTCCTTTAACTTAGATAGCTAGCTAAATGCAGTGGCTGACAAGTATATTTAGCTAGCTAGTTACACATGTTGATGAATAAAAACAAGTTAACTGGCTAGTAGCACATCTGTGTGGCTCTAGCATGTTGGCTAACTGAAGTAACATTGTTACATCTTACTCTAGCTAGCTAAGTACCAGACAGTACAACGTGGCTAGGTATTATATTAATGACTGACTCAATGATAGCTAGCTACAGCCAACTCTGCACTGTACACGCCTCAAATTAACGGTACTGTTAGCTAACTAGAGCAAGTGGCTAGCTAGCTTCCAGCAAGCTATATTTACTGTAGTTAGCTAGCTAAATACAAAAAAACGCAGAGCTAAAACTCTTCATTACCTTTTGAAATCTCTCATAAGTCGTCTTCTAGCGGGAGTAGACATGATTCAAKGCGTAAAAACGTATACTTTGGTCATAAAAATCTATCGAATCGGTGTTATTAAAGGGTAAATCTTTCGTCTGTGCTTTTCTATTCTCCTCGACACAACTACAGTGACGTCATGTACCTCCACAGGGGGGAAACCGCAAGGACATTCGATTGGAACAGTGCACTTTCTCGATGCGTGGTGTAAATGTTATCAAATTAACACACTTTTTCCAAAACGTGAACACTGCATGCAATTTATACGACACCTTAACTTGGTTAGTATTCTAACCTTTAGACATATGAGTTGTCACACCAGGTATCAGGGATGTCTATCCCAATAATGGACAAAGGAGCCTATGTTACTCCTTATAGTCCATGGACCTTACATGTTCTGTTCAGAGGCAAATTGGCTCTGGAAGCCAAAACAGCCAAATATTCCATGTAAACTTCAATCGATTTTCAATTGTGGTCTGGTTATAGAAACATAAAGCCCTTTACTTTCATATSACATCAAAATAATAGTACAAATGCTAAATATACACTTACTGTACACTGTTTTAACGCAGTTGCAGCCAACAGTATTCTTCGATAACACATGTATGGCGTCCTTCGTGCGTTTACACAAAGGTGTTAAGAGACGATGATAGATCATTAACACAGATATTCCACTTTGTTTTCAGTAAACAAGCGCTGTAACATGTAAAAACCCCTAAKCCTATAAATTTGTGTAGTAATTTAAATTTCCGTTTTTTTCTGATTTCTCACTGTTATGAAGTATAACTTATATTTCCAAAACCGTAATGCAAGCCATGCATTTTATCTTTCAGAAGGTGTGTCAAGGGACTTAAAACAAAACTCCACTGGCCAGAAGATACTATTGTCAAGGGGCACTATAGATAGTAAGCGTATAGGAATGGGTTAAGGGATGGCAAACTGGAAATTCCTTTGGTCTCTGACTTACTGAGTTAGCTTGGTAAATCAGCTTTTGGTTTTCTTGGTTTAAGGATTCTAGCTTTATGATGTAAATTAATCTGAAAAAGATTGTCTGCTAAATTACTAAAATGTAAATGTGTGGGCATCGATGTTTGGAAATGTGGACTTGATAACATCTGATGCCTCTAATGTTGTGGATGTATTTCAAATAACTGACTATACACTGGCTTAATCAAACTGTTGTCCATTCTTCCAAGGGAGCACAGATAACCAAAAGCTTTTCCGATATCAATAGGGCAACAAGCCTGCTAGGATTTCACCATTGTTGAAAAGTAGGTCACACAGAGACAAAAAAGTAGTGTACTMGTGCGTCCCAAATGGCACCCTATTCTCTTTTCCCCATTCTGGTCAAATGTAGTGCACTAGAGAAAAAGGTGCCATTTGGGACGCATCCTCATTTTTCCCTGGCTCCCCAATGAATTAGTTATTCTCATGATGCTTAACAGATTTACATCATATGTGGCTTTGTGGCTTATCAAGGGGGCAGAGAGGGACAATTGGCTTCACTCTATAAATAAACTTGATTCAATCCCTGGCCAGCAGCGACAAACAAACCAATGCTGAACTCAACTGTGGCATTCAGTCTTTTACCCATGCCTACACAAGGAAAAGCCCAATGATCCTTTTGACATTTTGGCCCTGGACATAAACGCAAGCTAAATAGAGGGCATCAAGAGAACATTGCTGTTGTTGTTTTTTCCTTCMGTGCTTTCATTAGGATAACTAACTTGGTGTAGATACACAGGCCTATTACTGTGAGAGAGAGAGAAGTGGTCCCCTCCATATTAGTCTTTTATCAGGTTCAATCTGTGGTTTATTAAATCTCTGTGATGGAACGGGATACTAAGGCTATTTGACTCTCTAATCAGCCCCAGTGTGTTCCTCTCTGTCTCCGCTGAGAGTGGCTCTCTGGAGGGAGCTAATGGCAGAGTGTCAGTGAAGATGGAAGTCAATAGCCACAGTGGCAGGTAGGTAGGGATGTGAAGAGGCTGAGAGACCATCTTCTCGCCTCCATCAGCTGTCTGTGGACAGAACTCATCCTCCCAGCAGACTAAAAAAGCTATTTACAACACTCTGTGTGTCACCCTAATGATTCATTACACTCCATAGTGCTGTGATGGCTGCCACCACGCTGAGTGCAGGGGATGTAACCAGTGCCATGTACTGTCTATCAGTGCTAATCAGAAGGGAAGCTATGTGATTGTACAGCTACTATCTCATTATAGGGGTGTTGTTTTACTCCTGACTGTGTGATGGTCATAATTGGATTACATGGATAATTGATGTACTGTACAACTATTTGAGGAATGAGAGGACCTCGGGATGGCTCCCCTTCTATTATCTGTTATGTAATGGCTGCTTTCAGTTCACCTATTGACTGTCATTAAAGTGTGTGTACAGTAAAACTGTGTGCAGTAAATTGACACACAATTGCGTGTTTTGTCTTGATCGGGCCTTTGACTCGCCATCAGCAGGACCTGTACTTCCAGAACCCTATCTTTACCTTGGCCAGCCTCTCCTAGGTGCAGCTCCTCAGGGACCCCAGGAAGAAGTACTACAAACTCCACCCCTTAGTTGCTGAAATAGTGGATGTAAGTCTGCAGAGAGATAGTCAAGAATGTGTATGGAGTGGGACAGGAGTTTTTTCCTGACTACGTCACCAGGAAAAACGGGATTTTCCATGATGGGTCACAAGGTCTGGAAAAACTCCTGGGCCTAACAATTTGGTTTGCATTGGTTGTTTACTTTCACATTGACAGTCTCCTTTTTTTCAGACATGCCTACAGATCGATCCTGCTGACAGGGCTACGTGCTCCATGTTGCTCATTCACCGATACTTCTTCAAAGATGGGTTCCCTGAAAGGTGAGTCAGGGCAACCTTGCATGTCGAGTGTACTTGGAGAAGCAATTAGCCAGTGAGAGAGGGGAGAGAGACGTTTGACCTACATTTTGAGCTGCTTATGTAACAGTTTTAACTTTACGTTCGTCCCCTCGCGAACCAGGGACCCTCTATACACATCAACAACAGTCACCCACGAAGTATCGTTACCCATCGCTCCACAAAAGCCGCGGCCCTTGCAGAGCAAGGGGAACCACTACTTCAAGGTTTCAGAGCAAGTGATGTCACCGACTGAAAGGCTGCTAGCGCACACCACCGCTACCTAGCTAGCCATTTCACATCGGTTACATTCACCCCCCTTTCGACCTCCTCCTTTTCCGCAGCAACCAGTGATCTGGGTCACGGCACCAATGTAACAGTTTTAACTTTACGTCCGTCCCCTCGCCCCGACCCGGGCGCGAACCAGGGACCCTCTGCACACATCAACAACAGTCGCCCATGAAGCATCGTTACCCTTCGCTCCACAAAAGCCGCGGCCCTTGCAGAGCAAGGGGAACCACTACTTCAAGGTTTCAGAGCAAGTGACGTCACCGACTGAAAGGCTGCTAGCGCGCACCACCGCTACCTAGTTAGCCATTTCACATCGGTTACATTTACATACAGTACCAGTCAAAAGTTTGGACACACCTACTCATTCAATGTTTTTTCTTTATTTTGACTATTTTCTACATTGTAGAATAATGGGAATGTGGTACTATATTGTCACAGTGTCATAATCTGGCCACACACATGTTGATTTGTCTTGTGTGTCTAGCCTTGAACCTTCCTTGAAATTGTTTAACATTTATGAGATACTGTGAAGTAGTTGTAATAATGTCATGATGAAGTGCCATTTACCTGAATGACTGCTGGTTCCTGCTCCAGATTCATACCAAAGATACAGGTGTTGATATTGAAAGATACCAAGGTCAACAGCTTGCACAGGATCCATAGTGGCTTGTGGGAGGCACCAGAGGAGTAGGGAGCAGTAGTCCCATTCTCATGTAACAGAAAGTCAGTAAAGGTATAAACTACATGGACCCTTAGTCATTTAGCATATTCTTACCAAGAGCATTTTACCATCTGTATGTGCAATAAAGGGGCATAGCAACTATGTAAATACAAGTCAAAGGCTATATACTGCGCTATAGAAATGGTTGTACAAGATCCATACCAGTCAACCATATTGAACATGGACTGCTATTTGTTTTAGGACACTGAATAAGGCAGGCGTGGAAAGGAGCCTAAGCATGAGCCTTCCAGGGCAGGCAGGAGGTCAGAGGTCAGGATGACCGACAGCCCTGTCTCATCTCAGACTGACAGCCCTGTACCTCCACCTCTACCCCAGAACCCCCTCACTCTAAGGCCATCTTTCCTGTCACCTTCACCATGCCCCATCAACGCCAGCAACAACCTGTTCGCTGCCGTCCCTGTTCCCCGCTTAATGGAAGTCAACAAGTCCCGGTCAGTGGCTCTCAGATCAGAGAGATATAGGATATCTGGTTTTATCTGGTAAAGTGGCGTTCAGAATACCACCCAGTCATTTCAGAGTATGTATAACAGTACATACAAACTGTATCTTAAACATATTTAGTGCCTTGCAAAAGTATTCAGACCCCTTGGATTTCTTCACATTTTATTGTTACAAAGTGGGATTAAAATGGATTTAATTGTGATTTTTTTGGGTCAACAATCTACTCAAAATACTCTATAATGTCAAAGTGGAAGAAAAATGCATTTTTTTTATTTTTTTTATATGAATATAAATTTGATACCTAAAATATAGTCAATGCATAAGTATTCAGCCACTTTGTTCAAATAAGCCTAAATTAGTTCAGGAGTAACATTTGGTTTAAATCATATAATAAGTTACATGGACTCACTCTGTGGGAAATAATATAAGGGTTGACATGATTTTTTCTATAACTAACCGTTCCGTCCCCCATACATACAACATATGTAAGGTCCCTCAGTCAAGTATTTCACTTCAAGCACAGATTCAACTACAAAGACCAGGGAGCTTTTCGAAAGCCTCCTAAATAAGGGCAGTGATTGGTAGATATGTAACAATAACAAATCAGACATTGACTATATCTTTAAGCATGTTCAAGTTAATAATAATGCTGTGGATTATGTATTAAACCACACAGACACATCAAACGTATAGTCATCCTTCTGAACTGAGCAACAGGACAGGAATGAAACTGCTCAGGGATGTTACCATGAGGCCATTGGTGATTCAATGGCTGTGATGGAAGAAAACTGAGGATGGATCAACAACATTGTAATGACTCCACAATAATGACTTACGACAGAGTGAAAGGAATAATACAAATTTACAGAATACAAATATTTCAAAACATGCATCTTGCATGAAACAAGACACTAAAGTAATACTGAAAAAAAAAAGGAATACACTTTTTGGCCTAAATGCGAAGCTTTATGTTTGGGGACAATCCAACACAACACATCACTGAGTAAATGCCTCCTTATTTTAAAGGATGGTGGTGGCTGCATCATGGTATGGGTTTGCTTGACATCTGCAAATACTGGGGAGTCTTTTAGGATAAAAGGAAACGGATGGTGTTAAACATAGACAAAATTCTCGAGGAAAAGCGACGTCAGTCTGCTTTACACCAGACACTCGGAAAGGAATTCACCATTCAGCAGGACAATAACCAAAATCACAATGCCAAATTTACGCTGGAGTTGCTTACCAAGAAGACAGTGAATGTTCCTGAGTGGCCAATAATTCCAGGTTGTAAGGCAACAAAATAGGAAAAATACTAAGAGGGGTGAATACTTTCGCAAGCCACTGTACGCAAGCCACTGTATGCAACAGCTATATTTGAGTCATTTAATTCATTTCTATTAATCTTTAAAAAATGTTTTCAAAAATTCTTCCACTTTGACATTACAGAGTATTTTGTGTAGATTGTTGACATATACAGTGGGGAGAACAAGTATTTGATACACTGCCGATTTTGCAGGTTTTCCTACTTACAAAGCATGTAGAGGTCTGTAATTTTAATCATAGGTACACTTCAACTGTGAGAGACGGAATCTAAAAAAAAAATCCAGAAAATCACATTGTATGATTTTTAAGTAATTAATTTGCATTTTATTGCATGACATAAGTATTTGATACATCAGAAAAGCAGAACTTAATATTTGGTACAGAAACCTTTGTTTGCAATTACAGAGATCATACGTTTCCTGTAGTTCTTGACCAGGTTTGTACACACTGCAGCAGGGATTTTGGCCCACTCCTCCATACAGACCTTCTCCAGATCCTTCAGGATAAAAAGTATTTAGTCAGCCACCAATTGTGCAAGTTCTCCCACTTAAAAAGATGAGAGAGGCCTGTAATTTTCATCAATTTTCATCAAAATAAGTATTTGGTCACCTACAAACAAGCAAGATTTCTGGCTCTCACAGACCTGTAACTTCTTCTTTAAGAGGCTCCTCTGTCCTCCACTCGTTACCTGTATTAATGGCACCTGTTTGAACTTGTTATCAGTAAAAAAGACACCTGTCCACAACCTCAAACAGTCACACTCCAAACTCCACTATGGCCAAGACCAAAGAGCTGTCAAAGGACACCAGAAACAAAATTGTAGACCTGCACCAGGCTGGGAAGACTGAATCTGCAATAGGTAAGCAGCTTGGTTTGAAGAAATCAACTGTGGGGACAATTATTAGGAAATGGAAGACATACAAGACCACTGATAATCTCCCTCGATCTGGGGCTCCACGCAAGATCTCACCCCGTGGGGTCAAAATGATCACAAGAACGGTGAGCAAAAATCCCAGAACCACACGGGGACCTAGTGAATGACCTGCAGAGAGCTGGGACCAAAGTAACAAAGCCTACCATCAGTAACACACTACGCCGCCAGGGACTCAAATCCTGCAGTGCTAGACGTGTCCCCCTGCTTAAGCCAGTACATTCCAGGCCCGTCTGAAGTTTGCTAGAGAGCATTTGGATGATCCAGAAGAAGATTGGGAGAATGTCTAATGGTCAGATGAAACCAAAATATAACTTTTTGGTAAAAACTCAACTCGTCGTGTTTGGAGGACAAAGAATGCTGAGTTGCATCCAAAGAACACCATACCTACTGTGAAGCATGGGTGGTGAAACATCATGCTTGGGGCTGTTTTTCTGCAAAGGGACCAGGACGACTGATCCGTGTAAAGGACAGAATGAATGGGGCCATGTATCGTGAGATTTTGAGTGAAAACCTCCTTCCATCAGCAAGGGGATTGAAGATGAAACGTGGCTGGGTCTTTCAGCATGACAATGATCCAAAACACACCGACCGGCAACGAAGGAGTGGCTTCGTAAAAGCATTTCAAGGTCCTGGAGTGGCCTACCCAGTCTCCAGATCTCAACCCCATAGAAAATCTTTGGAGGGAGTTGAAAGTCCGTGTTGCCAGCAACAGCCCCAAAACATCACTGCTCTAGAGGAGATCTACATGGAGGAATGGGCCAAAATACCAGCAACAGTGTGTGAAAACCTTGTGAAGACTTACCTTGTGAAGACTTGACCTCTGTCATTGCCAACAAAGGGTATATAAACAAAGTATTGAGATAAACTTTTGTTATTGACCAAATACTTATTTTCCACCATAATTTGCAAATAAATCATTAAAAAATCCTACAATGTGGTTTTCTGGATTTTTTCTCATTTTGTCGGTCATAGTTGAAGTGTACCTATGATGAAAATTACAGGCCTCTCTCATCTTTTAAGTGGAGAACTTGCACAATTGGTGGCTGACTAAATACTTTTGCCCCACTGTATATACAGTTGAAGTCGGAATATACATACACCTTAGCCAAATACATTTAAACTCAGTTTTTCACAATTCCTGACATTTAATCCTAGTAGAAATTCCCTGTATTAGGTCAGTTAGGATCATCACTTTATTTTAAGAATGTGAAATGTCAGAATAATAGTAGAGAGAAGGATTTATTCAGATGATTTCTTTCATCACATTCCCAGTGGGTCAGAAGTTTACATACACTCAATTAGTATTTGGTAGCATTGCCTTTAAATTGTTTAAGTACGTTCATCTCTAGGAGACAGAAAGCGTCTCCTTCCTGAGCGCTATGACGGCTGTGTGGTCCCATGGTGTTTATACTTGCATACTATTGTTTGTACAGATGAACYTGGTACSTTCAGGCATTTGMWAATTGCTCCCAAGGATGAACCATACTTGTGGAGGTCTATACAATTTTTTTTCTGAGGTCTTGGCTGATTTCTTTTGATTTCCCCATGATGTCAAGCAAAGGTAGGCCTTGAAATTCATCCACAGGTTCACCTCCAATTGACTCAAATTATGTCAATTAGCCTATCAGAAGCGTCTGAAGCCGTGACATCGTTTTCTGGAATTTTCCAAGCTGTTTAAAGGCACAGTCAACTTAGTGTATGTAAACTTCTGACCCACTGGAATTGTGATATAGTGAATTATAAGTGAAATAATCTGTCTGTAAACAATTGTTGGAAAAATTTATTGTGTCATGCACAAAGTAGATGTCCTAACCGACTTGCCAAAACTATAGTTTGTTAACAAGAAATGTGTAGAGCGGTTGAAAAACAACCCAAGTGTATGTAAACTTCCGACTTCAACTGTATACCTTTTTTATTAATCCCACTTTGTAACACAATAAAATGTGAAAAATCCAAGGGGTATGAATACTTTTGGCAGGCACACTGACATTTCATCCTGGTAAAGTATGCTTTGGTAGGGTATACCAAGTCAGAGATTCTCCTACTTGTGTCCGTGTTTGTAGGACTGATAAGGTAAAGAGGCGGCCGAGCCCTACTTACCTGGCCATTGGGAGCAGTCAGCTGACTTTTACCCCGTCTCAAGTATGTAAGAGCAGGTGTGAGAAGTTAATGTAAAGGGGACATATAAGCATACATGGAAAAAAACAAGCACGTAAATAAACAAAAACGATGAAACACTAAAGCTATTATACAACATGCTTGACATCTGGCCCAAGCCCATGTCAGTAACAGCATGTTGGTGAGGTGTCTATGAATACAACAAGCATTGTGGCGCTGCCAAGCTTTCTGTCATTGTTTCTATTCCCGAAGGGATGCCCTGATTCACCCCACAGTAATGTTGTGGTTTTCCTAACATCTCGCCCAGTATGTTCAGAACATAGTGTCTTATATTTTTAAACCCTTTCTGGCATCAGGCTAAACCACATGGAAGACAGTGCTAAAGCAGGTGGAATGCAATGGTGACCGCAATATTAAATCAATGGACACAATAAAAATGTCATAGCTTACATTTCGTATGTACAAGGTTATACAATATGGTAGCAAACAACTATTAACATTTTCTGGTGTTGAACATAGTACTTTATCACCTCTACTTTGTAAATAAATGTTGTTGTTTTCCCCTGACAAGTGTGTATGTAGGTCATGATAGTACAGTTACGGACAAATAGACGACTGTGAATTCAATAAGTAGGTGATTATATTTAATTAATGTATACTTGACTTGTTGTCTGTTGATTAGAACATGAAGATATTGCATGTGTGTTTATGTTAGTGTTTATGTTTAGGATTGTGTTGTTTTTGGTTGTATTGCAGAGTGACAGCCATAATAACTTGCAGGTTGAGGTGTTCAGTCTGGCTAAAAATAAGTTAAAGTCAGTGAGAGATGCATAGTCACTTTGTACCTCTGCACATTGACTCGGTGCCAGTACCCCCTGTATATAGACTCGTTATTGTTATGTACATTTATTGTGTTACTTTTTGATTGATTCGATTTTTTTACACTTTAGTTTATTTAATAAATATTTGATTAACTCTATTTCTTGAACTGCATTGTTTGTTAAGTAAGTAAGTAAGCATTTCACGGTAAGGTCTACCTACACCTGTTGTATACGGTGCATGTGACAAATACAATTTGATTTGAGATGTGAGAGATGTACGCTTCCCTGGACTTCCTGTGTATGGCCACCAGATAGAGCTGAAGTCTACATATGGTAAACTGCATTGTCATGGTTGCTGTACCTTTGTCTATCCTACTGGTCTTTCTACTTCGTGATCGACTGGAAAGCTCTGGGTAGAAGTTGTCCTTTTTCTCAGATCCAGGATCATCATACCCTCACCAAATCTTAGCCATTACTGTTAGAGGATTGGGAAAACACACYCCCATGGTAAATCAAACCCCCAAATTGAATCTGCTCCCAGACTTGATTAAGCATCATTTCCAAAAGGAATCTGTCTGGTTGAATTGAAATCCAAAAGAAATTGGCCCAAAACCAAACCCTATGAGCACTGAATGAGAATGAAAAGAGAGGTAGGTACTGTAGCACCTGTATTATTCAATTGCACCTGTATTATTCAATTCAAATAACCTTTATCACATAAGGTCAGAGATAAACATCCATTGACTTATTCAAGAACATTAATGTGCCTAGTTCATACTTAATGGGGTGTCGCAGCAGCTCGTGGCTCCAGGACAGAGCATGTGGCCGGAATAATGTTACTCTATGATTAGGCCCACATCTCTTCTGTATTGTGTTACCTGTAAATGCCTCCCGATGGTCTGGTGCAGGGAGTGTCCAAAACAACCCAGCTTCTTGTTGTTCTAAAACCGTCCAAACAAGCCACTGCCCAGGCCTCTGTCGTTATATMATGTGTCCCAAATGGCACCCTATTCTCTTTTATAGTGCACTTYTTTTTTTACCAGGGCCAAAGTAGTGCACTATGTAGGGAGTAAGGTGCCATTTGAGACGCAYTTATACTGAATGTCCTCTTGTCACACGAGGATACCAAATAATGTGGTTATATCCCTGCCAATCATGGAACAATGCCCATCTCGGGGGGAAAACACAAAGCAGGGCTCCATAATCAGAAATATTGTGTTTGTGTGAGTGGATGAAATGTTGTAATGTCAGAAATTATTAATAATCCTAAATACAGTTGAAGTCCGAAGTTTACATACACCTTAGCCAAATACATTTAAACTCAGTTTTTCACAATTCCTGACATTTAATCAGAGTAGAAATTCCCTGTCTTAGGTCAGTTAGGATCACCAATTTATTTTAAGACTGTGAAATGTCAGAATAATAGTAGAGAGAAGGATTTATTTCAGCTTTTATTTCTTTCATCACATTCCCAGTGGGTCAGAAGTTTACATACACTCAATTAGTATTTGGTAGCATTGCCTTTAAATTGTTTAACTTGGGTTAAATGTTTCGGGTAGCCTTCCACAAGTTTCCCACAATAAGTTGAGTGAATTTTGGGCCATTCCTCCTGACAGAGCTGGTGTAACTGAGTCAGGTTTGTAGGCCTCCTTGCTCGCACACGCTTTTTCAGTTCTGCCCACAAATTTTCTATAGGATTGAGGTCAGGGCTTTGTGATGGCCACTCCAATACCTTGACTTTGTTGTCCTTAAGCCATTTTGCCACAACGTTGGAAGTATGCTTGGGGTCATTGTCCATTTGGAAGACCCATTCTTGCGACCAAGCTTTAACTTCCTGACTGATGTCTTGAGATGTTGCTTCAATATATCCACATAATTTTCCATCCTCATGATGCCATCTATTTTGTGAAGTGTACCAGTCCCTCCTGCAGCAAAGCACCCCACAACATGATGCTGCCACCCCCGTGCTTCATGGTTGGGATGGTGTTCTTCGGCTTGCAAGCCTCCCCCTTTTTCCCCCAAACATAACGATGGTCATTATGGCCAAACAGTTCTATTTTTGTTTCATCAGACCACAGGACATTTCTCCAAAAAGTACGATCTTTGTCCCCATGTGCAGTTGCAAACCGTAGTCTGGCTTTTTTATGGCGGTTTTGGAGCAGTGGCTTCTTCCTTGCTGAGCAGCCTTTCAGGTTATGTCGATATAGGACTCGTTTTACTGTGGATATAGATACTTTTGCACCTTTTTCCTCCAGCATCTTCACAAGGTCCTTTGCTGTTGTTCTGGGATTGATTTGCACTTTTTGCACCAAAGTACGTTCAACTCTAGGAGACAGAACTCGTCTCCTTCCTGAGCGGTATGACGGCTGCGTGGTCCCATGGTGTTTATACTTGCATACTATTGTTTGTACAGATGAARGTGGRACCTTCAYGRYTTTGGAAATTMCTCCCAASGATGAACCAGACTTMTGGAGGTCTACAATTRTTTTTCTGAGGTCTTGGCTGATTTCRTTTGATTTRCCCATGAMGTCAAGCAAAGAGACAGAGTTTGAAGGTAGGCCTTGACATACATCCACAGGTTCACCTCCAATTGACTCAAATTATGTKAATTAGCCTATCAGAAGCTTCTAAAGCCATGACATCATTTTCTGGAATTTTCCAGGCTGTTTGAAGGCTCAGTCAATTTAGTGTATGTAAACTTCTGACCCACTGGAATTGTGATACAGTGAAATAATCTGTAAACAATTGTTGGAAAAATGTATTGTGTCATGCACAAAGTAGATGTCTTAACCGACTTGCCAAAACTATAGTTTGTTAACAAGAAATTTGTGGAGTGGTTGACAAACGAGTTTTAATGACTCCAACCTAAGTGTATGTAAACTTCCGACTTCAACTGTACATATCATTGCCTTCTGAGAATTGTAAAGGGTTGTCTTTGTCAAACTGTAAAAACAAGGATTGTTCCTACCATTCACAGTTATTCATTATGAGGAAAGTGATTTACTAAATGACTAATTACATGCGTCATTGTTCATTGGGAGATTTAATTAGGGAACTGCAACTTCATAGCAACATGTCTTTCAACAATGAGATATTGATCTCCCAGAATGGTCATAGACTGAATTTGATTGGCTGGTGTCATAGTTTTTTTCTTGTTGGCGTGGCAGATTTTAATCTCTATTTCTCAAACATAAACTATGTTTATAKTTTCTATGGTAACGAAGTTAATCAAAATACTGACTGATCAGTAGTATTCAATGTGTCTTCCCACTGACCTCCTCAGCTCTTTGTTCTGGTGGCTTGTCATCGCAAAGACAAAGCCATCGAGCAGAATGAATTTATGATAACCAATCCTGCATGTTTTCGTGGAATTGAAATGCTAATCAAAATTTTGATGATGTGGTCCTAGTGCCTGGGTCTCTGTGCAGGACTTGTCATTTTTTATGGAAATTCAGTGTGGAGGGAACATGAGGGAGATGGCGGTGGTGATTGAGGACAAGGGTTATGTTTTTGTCATGGATAGTGGTCCAGCTGGGCAAAACAGACAGTGCTGACGCACACACACACACACACACACACACACACACACATACACACACACACACACACAGGGAGAGAGGGAGAGGAGTAGCTTGCATGGAGGAATATAGATGACATTCAAATTAATTCTGTTTCTTCTAGGTTTAATACTTAGAAGATGGCAATATCTGTTAACCTCCTGAACAATCCTTTCTGCTTACTGAAGAATATATCAGATCAGAGAAGTATATTCAAAAGAAGACCATGTTTGATTCTGAAAACCTGATAAGTAAGCTCAACTGTGCCGATAACATGCTGTTTGATACTGAATATTTCACTCTTCTATGTAAATGTAATTTCCAACGTTACCCTATGTGTAAACAACATGCGGTTTTCTCTGTGCAGATTAAGTATGGTTTCTAAATGTAGATTAAAGCACTCGAGGAAGGAGCAGAGGAAGGGAAGAAGACTCCATAATACCATCATTACCATCATCCAATTTCACGGACCAGGGAAATAATATTGTGACAACGATTTGCATAGGGACAGACATGTATTATATTTACCATTGCTGCTATTAACTCCCTAGGAGGCCTTACTTAATTGAGGTCTATGTCAAAGTAACTCGTAATTGCAATGTTTTTTTTCGTACGGTTTTGGAGGGAACAATACTACCATTGAGAGGTGATGTGAATTCTTAACCCAGTCTTGACAGTGGATGGGTCATGACCCTAACCAACATTTGACTGAAAATAAATGATAACAATATATTTTTTGTACAAACTTTGGTGGAAACAGATCATATATAACTTCAACAGTTTTAAAATTTACTTTTTTCCCCCTTCTACTTCTCAGGATTTTATCCTCCAGATATCTCAATGTGAGGACATGAATAAGGAGTCCATATGGTATATAGCTGACCCTGGTAATATCTGATTCATTTAGGATTTTGGACAAATCTTGACCAAATCTCAGACACTTCTTTTAGGAATCACAGTTTTGAGAGAAATACTCTTTAAAGTCATAGAGGGCTATTGCAAGAAACTACATAAGATAACATGGGCATAATGTAGTTGTCAAAAACAGATTTTTTTGTCATCTTTTATTTTAAAGGTAAAAAGGTCAGCAGTGGAACGTCACAACTAGGCAACAAAATCTGTTTCCCCATTTGTAATTCGTATTTGAAGGGTAGTTCAAGTGAAAAATCCCTGTCGGAACTATAACTTCCGATAACTTCGATAGGACATGAACGCAGCATTGCACCAGCAAGTAGGTGGTACTTTCATGGTCATGTCTAGAAGGGGTACAGCTTTTGTCAAATTAACGTACAAAGTTTTTATTTTCTTAATTGMAGCTAACCCAATTCTCCTAACCTGCTGCGAAAAGTCAAATTTGACAAAAGCTGCATCCTTTCTCGTCAAGACCGATTAACCTGCTACGAAAAGTCCAATCTTGACAAAAGCTGTATCCCATCTAGTCGAACCTGACTTTGGTATTTGTGTCGGAGTGGATCACGGCCTCGGGTGGGACAGGCGCAACTGACGTCTATACATTTCCTAGTCAGCTTTCCCCCCCCTCCTTATATACTTTCAGCAATAGGAACCGGGTTGACAAGTTTGCGGAGGATTTCGAGTATTTGGGTAAATAGCGCCAATTGTTGTGCCACTGAATTACCCGAAATAACAACCAGAAATGGATGAGAAGTGTTTTACGAAGGAGATCGACCTATGGATCGAACAAGTCACCGAATGTAAACAGCTGTCGGAGAGCCAAGTCAAAACTCTGTGCGAAAAGGTATGGTATACGGAAATTAATGACTTTCCATCTCAAAATGTTTGTGTACAGTAACATTCAGCGGGCGATACATGTTGTGGAGCTTGTCTGTCAGCACTTCCTACTTGCCAAGTAGAATACATAATCCTGTCTAGTTTCAAGAGCAGACATTTATATTTCCATAGCTTACTTTCTCATGTAGTCTACAGTATCTAAACTTCTCGTCAACCTTTCAGAAATAGTAACACACATGGCTTGCACATTATAGAACAATTCGAATGCGGCTTTTCTACGCTTACACTCGCCCCAGACATTCTTAAAATGGCGCCGATTTTGTACATCACATTGAACTTCTCATTCTGCTGAGCTGTAAAACCGGTTTAGCATTTTACTGCAGCAATGTGTATTGTTCATTGGAGACGCCAAACGGTTGCATTCATTCAGTCATATAAACATGCTTGTCCGGAACATCTAAATGACAAACCATAACATGTCTGTTTAGTACTGGCACAATTTGTTGGAAATCCAGTCATACTAGGCCTGGTCTGACCGATATGCTGTCCAAAAAAATGCAGCCTTTCTATCACCGCAAAGTAGAATAGTCGCCTAGGCTCTACGGCCCACAATGCACTTTAATTAATGCCTATCCATGTGGTGGTTGCAGTGGCTTTAGTCTTGATACCTGACGACAGACTTAAGTCATTTTAMCTATTCAAGCTCTGAATATCAGACGCCGCATTATCAAGTAAATTGAAATACATTTGCCAAAATAATAATAATTCCAGTCTTTACAGAAATAAATTACAAAATTCAAAATACTTCATAAGAGAACATGACTTAACCACAGAGGATCACTAGCTTCGTAAAAAAATTAGAAATTGGAAAGTCCGTAATTTGGGCAGCACGCGTGACAATAGGCCTAKATGATTATTGAGTGGTGGCTGTCAGTGAAAAGCATCTAAAATATGTGTATAGATAATGTGTCTTGAGTATAATTTCAAATGTTGAGACAAGGAGGGAGGGGTGGGTGGTGAGGCTCTAGGCACATTGCTCTCCAGAAGCCGCTCAGCTGTCTCCCACCAATTCTTTAGCATTAATTGTTTCATTGTGTTTGTTTGCTTTTTGATMATTTATTTTGTATTAATTTCCCATTACATGTCACCAGTAGTACATTTACCGTTAATCCCCGTCATTTGGTTACATACGTTTGTTAATGCTATTTTCATTCGTATTTAGTTATCATTCTCGGAGTGGAAATGTTGTTTGCAGAGTTCACACTTGTGAGAAACAAGTTAAGGGTTTATTTCATACCACCATTTACGAGTTTTGTAAAAAAAAAAWWWWWWWWWWWWWWWWWWWWWWTTTTTTTTTGTTTGGTGCGTTTGGTGCGRTCCATGTGAGCAATGAGCATGTGTCTGGTTTCTTTCGCTGTCTTGTTAATGTTGAGGGAGTGTGCATGCCTAAAGGCGGCTACATGGATTAGGTGGGTGGAGTCGTTTCGTTGCGTTTTACACAGAGGAAGTCCAACTTGTATCGTGTATATCCACTAGGGGGCTTGGGGAGCCAGAATAGTTTACCAAGCAAGAGGGGTCAAGGCCCTCTTTTTGACTAGCTCGCGATGACATTTGAACTTCTGTATCTGGTGTTATGTCTGTTTACAAARGCTAGCTAGCTACATGTCAGGCTAGTCTGGTGTTCTATACTTTACAACGCTTTTTTTTTTTGCCGCAGAAGCAAACGTGTCTCTATGAATTGCAATTGCTGAAGTTTGAACAGCAAGAGCTTGGACTGCTCTTACTACTCAGGAGGAGGGAAAAAAACCTGGAGAAAATGGTTAATCCACTGAAAAWTACAAGGGGGATGATGGCGAATACACGTTTCTTGTCCAACCTATGCGAAGCATTGACGAGGAAATGCATTTAATACTTTCGATGTCTGTTGCCAGATTTGCCGACTTGTTTCAGCGGCGTGCCCCTCCACCTCACATTTGTTGACCACTCCACACCCACTGGGGACTTGCACCCAGGAGATGTAGACAGCTGGTACAAGGGGACACCAGCTTCCTGGACCCAATAAACATGTCGACATAAAGGGCAACCAGAGTTGCTATAGACAAGCGCAACAACCTCAAGGACTACTTCACACCAGCTGGTCAAGTGTCTTTCCAGGATGCTGCTGTCACGTGTCACACCCTACAGTGAATGTGGTTTGGAAAACATGTGCACACAAAGTATGTTCTCTTCCTCTGGTGGATGACTGTTTATCATGTGAGCTACACACTTGGTTTTGCTGTTTTTCTTATTCTCACTTTACAAATCAGACTACCATAATGGCAGGAAACAATAMAAAAAGTAAACACCAGTAACATGTGAATTACTAAATATAA
This sequence comes from Salvelinus sp. IW2-2015, assembly GCF_002910315.2. Lineage (NCBI taxonomy): Eukaryota > Metazoa > Chordata > Actinopteri > Salmoniformes > Salmonidae > Salvelinus > Salvelinus sp. IW2-2015. The sequence goes on along the minus strand of NC_036860.1, from coordinate 26,056,133 downwards.
TAAAAAATGCACAAAATAAAATTAKAATTACACCATCCTAAAGTGTGAAGAAGAAAAGCAAACACCAATTTTMGGGGGATCACTCGAGCGGACGGAGCACTGATCGATGGTCCAGTGAGAGTACATTGTCTTGTCCCTGACAAACGACCTTGATCAGCAGGAACAGACACCATCCATGGTACCATGCCGTCATAGACGGCCTTTGCTGAACACTGCTGCTGTTTCCTAAAGTCATGCACCTGCTGCATAATGTCAGTGTCCAAAGGATCCTCCACATTCTTCCTCTTCCGGCCATTGAAGCTGGGTTTGGGAGATGGTGGTTGATGGAGTGCGTCGAGTGTTGGTAAGATGGGCCTTGGGGAGAGGGGCCGGAGAGGTGATGAACCAGGCTGGGGAGATGATGAATTTAAGGGGCTACGAACCACCTGTAGATTTGTTCAAATTTCATGATATCTCCCTCCAGCTGCTGTCTTTTGCAAGCTTGTCTGAATACAACCGTATCGAAGGGTTGTAAAGGTTCCCCTGTCTCACCTGTTTGCACAGACGCTCCTCAAAAAMACATAATTGCGCAAAATAAAGTTAAAAAGGAAGCTTGCAAGTAGTAGAAGCGAAGTAGCAGAACGTCCATCCATCTCTTCTGTGTTTATACCACAAGGGATACCGGAAAATACGTGACGTAGACACAGGGGTGGGACTTCCATTGCAAAACTCACTCAATACTGCCCCTCAGTCTTTGCAAGGAATGGTCTGTCGGGTCTCAATTTCCAGGTAGAAAAAAACTTGAATGACTGAGCGTCTTACAAGGAGCTGCCCCTTTTGTGACGATAAACAACACTGCAATGCTGCACTATGTTCCGTCGYCCCTGTTCTGCGTATTGTGTGTAGACCCCTTTTAGCATGCATAAAGTAGACTGCCTGCCATGCTGCGTGCAAATGTAGGAAAGTGCCCATTTGGGGATGTCTGATTTCTGAACACCACAAATAATAAGCTGAGCCTTTGTCATTTTTGTAACCACGTGACAATGATTTTTAGAAATGAAAATGTTATTGAAATTAAACTGTTGTGCGAATATGAAAATCATAACTGGATCACAGATCGTTTAGAAATGGTAGGATATGTTCTTAGCTTCCCCAAAAGTGAAGGTCACGCTCAATCCTATGTCAGCTACCCAAGTTTATCAGGCATTGCATTATCTTGGAAAAGGCAGTTCGTAGCCTTTTTTTCTTCTTTGCCATGATCAGAAATTGACGAATAGGCCTACTAACTTGAAATCGCTAATTATAATGTAAATTTAGCCCACTGAGTGAAACTCCAGGACAGCAGTCGTGAGTAGCTTCATTTCATTCCATAGATAGGCTATTGTCCATTTACTTTGACCTGTCATGTTTTTAGGATATGGTGTGTTTGTTAACATGTTAATTCATATTCACGTTAAAGAATGTTTTTATTGATAAGGCGCCATTTAGGCTATTTGATCGGAAACAGGAATTATGTAAAAAGTGTGGGTCTCATGACATTGTCATAAATTTGGTTGCCCTGTAGGCTACAGAAAAGGCCACAGAGGCTACATGCTCTTTCTACAATATGTACATACATACATACATACATACATACATACATACATTTGAAGTCGGAAGTTTACATACACTTAGGTTGAAGTCATTAAAACTCGTTTTTCAACCACTCTACAAATTTCTTGTTAACAAACTATAGTTTTGGCAAGTCGGATAGGACATCTACTTTGTGCATGGCACAAGTAATTTTTCCAACAATTGTTTACAGACAGATTATTTCACTTATAATTCACTATATCACAATTCCAGTGGGTCAGAAGTTTACATACACTAAGTTGACTGTGCCTTTAAACAGCTTGGAAAATTCCAGAAAACGATGTCATGGCTTTAGAAGCTTCTGATCGGCTAATTGYCATAATTTGAGTCAATTGGAGGTGTACCGTTGAATGTATTTCAAGGCCTACCTTTAAACTKAGTGCCTCTTTGCTTGACCTCATGMGGAAATCAAAAGAAATCAGCCAAGACCTCAGAAAAAAAATTGTAGACCTCCAAAAGTCTGGTTCATCGTTGGGAGAAATTTCCAAATGCCTGAAGGTGCCACATTCATCTGTACAAACAATAGTARGCAAGTATAAACACCATGGGACCACGCAGCCGTCATACCGCTCAGGAAGGAGACGAGTTCTGTCTCCTAGAGTTGAACGTACTTTGGTGCAAAAAGTGCAAATCAATCCCAGAACAACAGCAAAGGACCTTGTGAAGTTGCTGGAGGAAAAAGGTACAAAAGTATCTATACCCACAGTAAAACGAGTCCTATATCAACATAACCTGAAAGGCTGCTCAGCAAGGAAGAAGCCACTGCTCCAAAACGCCTAAAAAAAAAAGCCAGACTACGGTTTGCAACTGCACATGGGGACAAAGATCATACTTTTTGGAGAAATGTCCTGTGGTCTGATGAAACAAATAGAACTGTTTGGCCATAATGACCATCGTTATGTTTTGGAGGAAAAAGGGGGATGCTTGCAAGCCGAAGAACACCATCCCAACCATGAAGCACGGGGGTGGCAGCATCATTTTGTGGGGTTGCTTTGCTGCAAGAGGGACTAGTGCACTTCACAAAATATGATGGCATCATGAGGATGGAAAATTATGTGGATATATTGAAGCAACATCTCAAGACATCAGTCAGGAAGTTAAAGCTTGGTCGCAAATGGGTCTTCCAAATGGACAATGACCCCAAGCATACATCCAAAGTTGTGGCAAAATAGCTTAAGGACAACAAAGTCAAGGTATTGGAGTGGCCATCACAAAGCCTGACCTCTATCCATAGAATATTTGTGGGCAGAACTAAAAAAGCATGTGCGAGCAAGGAGGCCTACAAACCTGACTCAGTTACACCAGCTCTGTCAGGAGGAATGGGACAATTCACCAACTTGTGGAAGGCTACCCAAAACATTTGACCCAAGTTAAACCCACCCCATTTTAAAGGCAATGCTACCAAATACTAATTGAGTGTATGTAAACTTCTGACCCACTGGGAATGTGATGAAATAAATAAAAACTTAAATAAATCATTCTCGACTATTATTCTGACATTTCACAGTCTTAAAATAAAGTGGTGATCCTAACTGACCTAAAACAGGAATTTTTACTCTGATTAAATGTCAGGAATTGTGAAACTGAGTAAATGTATTTGGCTAAGGTGTATGTAAACTTCCGACTTCAACTGTACATACATACAGAGCATTCGGAAAGTATTCAGACCCCTTCCCTTTTCCCACATTTTGTTACGTTACAGCCTTATTCTAAAATMAATTAAATTGACAAACTATCTACACACAATACCCCATAATGYCAAAGAAATATGTTATTATTTTTTTTAAATGTTAGCAAATGTATTTAAAAATAATAATACGGATATATCACATTTAGATAAGTATTCAGACCCTTTACTCAGTACTTTGTTGAAGCATCTTTGGCAGCCATTACAGCCTTGAGTCTTCTTGGGTATGACGCTACAAGCTGGGCATACCTGTCTTTGGGGAGTTTTTCCCCACTTCTCTGCAGATCCTCTCAAGCTCTGTCAAGGGAGCGTCGCTGCACAGCTATCTTCAGGTCTCGCCAGAGTTGTTAGATCGTGTTCAAGTCCGMGCTCTGGCTGGGCCACTCAAGGACATTCAGAGACTTGTCCTGAAGCCACTCCTGCGTTGTCTTGGCTGTGTGCTTAGGGCTGTTGTCCTGTTTCCCTCGATCCTGACTAGTCTCCCAGTCCCTGCCACTGAAAAACATCCCCACAGCATGATGCTGCCACCACCATATTTCACTGTAGGGACGGTGCCAGGTTTCCTCCAGACATGACGCTTGGCATTCAYGCCAAAGAGTTCAACCTTGGTTTCATCAGACCGGAGAATCTTGTTTTTGATGTTCTGCCAAAAGGCACCTTAAGGAATCTCGAACTCCAAGTAGTCTGTCATGTGTCRTACTGAGGAGTGGCTTCTGTCCGGCCACTCTACCATAAAGGCCTGATTGGTGGAGTGCTGCAGAGATGGTTGTCCTTCTGGAAGTTTCTCCCATCTCCACAGAGGAACTCTGGAACTTTGACAGAGTGACCATCGGGTTCTTGGTCACCTCCCTGACCAAGGCCCTTCTTCCCCGATTGTTCAGTTTGGCCAGGTGGCCAGTTCTAGGAAAAGTCTTTGTAGTTCCAAACTTCATCCATTTAAGAATGATGGAGTCCTCTGTTCTTGGGGACCTTCAATGCTGCAGATATTGTTTGGTGTCCTTCCCCAGATCTGTGCCTCGACACAATCCTGTCTCGAGGCGCCACACATKATTTCTTARGTGTTTCTGTTTTTTATTTTTAATACATCTGCAAAAATGTCTAAACAGTTTTTTTGCTTTGTCATTATGGGGTATTGTGTGTAGATTGATGGATTTATTTAGTTTAATCAATTTTAGAATAAGGCTGTAACATAACAAAATGTGGAAAAYGGGAAGGGGTCTGAATACTTTCTGACTGCACTCTAGGTTACATCATTTGGAGTGTTAGTGGAGCGCCACAGCACTGTCTGTCCTACAGCACCATGGAGAGGTGAGCTGAGCATGGACAAGATACATATTTTACGCCCCTGCCTTTAGCAAAGTGGGCACTGAATATCATGGGGCGGCATCAGCGTTCATCTTCGTAGCACATATGCCACTGGGRGAGAAGTTTTCTTTGTTTTTCGGGGCAGAATTATGCGAGGGTTTTATGTGGTGTTGGAGGTGTGTCTTGGCCAGTTTAGTTGGGAAAATGCTGCCCTCTTCAATCTTCCGCTTTAGGCAGCCACCTAATCCTGCCTAATGGGCGGGTCGGCCCTGAACCATACTSTCGAAGAACCTTTTGTAAAACACACACACATGCCTCATCCATCCTAAACTGGAGAACGGTCATGGGATGGGGCCAGAAATGGGTSCGTTAGAAGTTTCCCTTTATCACATCATCAGTACACCATCAACGGTCTGAGCAGGGATTTAACRTCAATCTTCCTTGATACCCTTTTCACTAGGTTGCTTAAATACTGTCTGTTCTACAACCATATATCTACTCATGTTCTTGTTTTGTCTTGTTTACAAACATGTGATTTATTGTCCTGAGATGCCTTAGAGGCCAGGATTACAGTATGGATGGATATGGTACTTGGCAAGAAATGCCCATTGCCAAATATGTAATACTAAGCTACAAGGTGTCGGCGATCACGTTCTATTCGCCTGTGGAGTTCAGTCTCAGTCAAAATCAGGTGYTTAGAAGGAATTCACTCTAATTTGTTTAAAGTAAAGGGGATTTTGTCACTTCATCAAGTCAAACTCTGAGTTGTCAAATGCTTAATCAGCGGTCTCACAAACTCCTGAGCACATAATCGAGCAGGTCCCTCACAGCTCTAAATTGGTAGGCCTAAGCATAATGGTAGTGGTGTGTGTGGTTTGAGAGCACACATTTGCTCAGAGATGTCTGATGCATCCATCCCCTGTGAATTTTGGTAATGTGTTCAGCAGAATGCGCAACGAGTGTAAAAATAGCCGTAGATGTGAATGATTCTGAGTTGCATCACCCCCACATTGTTGCTGGGCTCTGTGACTCAATATAACACTGGTGGAATAGCCTCTGTCTTGGGATACAAATTAAAGAATGGGGGAGAGGGAGAAAAGCAAGCTGTTACATCACAGCAACACACTCATAACACATTGAAAAGCTGTTGTTTTCTTGTATTTAAAACATATTCTTACACCAGGAGACTTCAGTGTTACGATCCCAGAGAAGCAGGAGCTCTGAAACAACAAAACGTCACATGCAAACCAGACTCAAAGACTTTCAGGTAGACGTTTGCTTGTGTATTACTCAGAGCGGTCAACAAGAGAATCAAACTCGGATCACTGGATTCTGAATTACTGATTGCCCCCGTGTGATGGTTAATGTGTTTTGTTCTGAGAACGGTGTTGTGAGTGATGACAGAGTARACTTTCGACACCTTGGAAGGTTAAAGGTAGAGTCAGTTGGTTAAATGTGATCTACTGGTGCAAAGATGGTGACATCCACCATGTTGTTAAGTAGTTTGATTTCACAGAGTCAACATTCTAGGCCAAAGGTTTCTAGCTGACGCTGGACAAGCAGTTCTGTAGTAGGTGCGGTTATGAGGGGTGAGCAATTTATGTAACCTGCTAAGTCATCCATTCAATAAACACTGAGTATATAAAACATTAAAAACATCTACTGTTTCCATGATGTAGACTGACCAGAAATGTTCCCTACATTTTTTTCTTTCAGCACTGAGCAAATTTCAGGTCTGCTGAGCGTGAACTCGAACGTTGTGAAACTTCCAGCGGGCATTTACTGMGAACACTGAGGCTGTACCCCCTTTTAGTTCGTTTTAACAGTGGCCAAGTAGGCTACTGTGACTGTTTTGATCATAAGGTAGGTCTACCAGAGTGGCCTACCATCAAAACGTGGAAATAGCTGTTCTGTCATTCATCCTACAGTAGCAGCCAATGTGTGGTGTTCAATGTGGGCCTACATTCCATGAAACTTAAACATGCTTGACATGAACCTGTTTATCTGACTGAAAATGGTGTTTGATGCAAGAAACCACTTTACAAAATAAAATGCATTATTATTATTCCCATACCACTATTACAGAGAATCAGACAAATTATGCTACCCTCTGCCTATTGGCTATTTAGCCTGTCTCAAAATACAACACTGCCCCTTTTGGACAAAAAAATGCTATTTACCCGACTCGCTTTTCAAAGATGTCTATAAATGTACCCGTTTTGTGCTCTTGTAGGAAGAAATCACTCCCCTATTGCTGACTACAAATTGTCTAGAACTGGGCTAACTCCATAAGTAGCAAAGGGTATGAACAAAATTTGCACACGTGGCTACATGCAGCTCTCGCTTTGATCTCGAAACAATCTGCTCACAACCGCTCATGCTGTAAACAGTCCAGTTCAAAGGGACATATCCATGTATGGCAATGGTCTATTTGTATATAGGCCTACTGCAACTCTGATTGGTTATGCTGCACCAGTCTGTGTAGAATACGGGTTGAGTCATGCGTGTCAACGCAATAGAATCCTACTCTGATGCGTTCTGCCTACAACAAAATCTCATTTCTAGTTCCTTTTGTTTCAGTATGTTCCATTGAAAGTGGCTAATATTGCCTTGATTCAATCACAATTGCAACATTAAAGGGACATTTTGATAGTGTTAACAAGGAAAACTCTAGAACAGTGGTTAACCTTTTTCAAGTCAAGATCACTTTGAGTCGATGCAAGCTGACATATACCGTTTTTTTTTTTTACGTGACTCAAAAAACGTAAGCCTATGCAACATTAACACATTTTAAATGTGTTAATGCAAATAACTGTCGGTATCACGGTTAATTGACTGTTAATTAAACACATTTAGCATCTGCTGGCTTCCACACAGCCTACAAGACATTTTTTTAAAGTCTAATAAATCCATGTAATATAGCCTACCCCTTCACAATAAATCCATTATTTATTTTAGACATGTCTAAAGCATAATATTAAGAAAATGTAGTCTATTTCAGAAGGAAAAAATAGCATACTGAGTCGTCCTGATGTGGCTATGCCAAATGGCTGTGGGCTACACTAGTTTATTTAGCAGATAAGATTTGCTTATAATTTCGTGGCATTATTTTATAGTATGAAGAGTACAATTGAACAAAGCTGAATAAAATCTAAATATTTTATCAACGATTTAAGGGAGTGCGAACATGTGGCTATTCTGTGAGTGTTTAACAAAGAAATAGGTATTCCTATACGCTTAATTTAGAGTTATTTACATTTACATTTAAGTCATTTAGCAGACGCTCTTATCCAGAGCGACTTACAAATTGGTGCATTCACCTTATGATATCCAGTGGAACAACCACTTTACAATAGATGCATCTAATCTTTTAAGGGGGGGGGGGGGTAGAAGGATTACTTTATCCTATCCAAGTATTTCTAAAGAGTGGGTTTCAGTGTCTCCGGAAGGTGTGATTACTCCGCTGACTGCGTCGTGAGGGAGTTTGTTCCACCATGGGGTGCCAGAGCAGCGAACAGTTTTGACTGGCTGAGCGGGAACTGTATTCCTCAGAGGTAGGGAGCGAGCAGGCAGAGTGGATGAACGCAGTGCCCTTGTTTGGGTGTAGGGCCTGATCAGAGCTTGAAGGTACGGAGGTGCCGTCCTCACAGCTCCGTAGGCAAGCACCATGTCTTGTAAGGATGCAGCTTCAACTGGAAGCCAGTGAGAGAGCGAGAAGCGGGGTGACGTAGGAACTGGGAAAGTTGAACACCAGACGGGCTGCGGCGTTCTGGATGAGTTGTAGGGTTTAATGGACAGGCAGGGAGCCAGCCAACAGGTGCAGTAATCAGACGGGAGATGACAAGTGCTGGATTAGGACTGCGCCGCTTCCTGCGTGAGGCAGGGTCGTACTCTGCGAATGTTGTAGAGCATGAACTACAGGAACGGGTCACCGCCTTGATGTTAGTTGAGAAGACAGGGTGTTGTCCAGGATCACGCAAGTTCTTAGCACTTGGAGGAGGACACAATGGAGTTGTCAACCGTGAGCGAGATCATGGACGGGCAGTCCTTCCGGGAGAAGAGCATCCGTCTTGCCGAGTTTCAGCTTGAGGTGGTGATCCGTCATCCACACTGATATGTCTGCCAGACATGCAGAGATCGATCACACCTGGTTATCAGAGGGGAAGGAGAAGATTAATTGTGTGTCGTCTGCATAGCAATGATAGGAGAGACCATGTGAGGATATGACAGAGCCAAGTGACTTGGTGTATAGCGAGAATAGGATATTAATATTAATATTAATTAATATTGATATTAATTATTAATGTAACTTTAGTTGTTCTACAAACGTTGGGCTATATGTTTTGATTTTTAATACATTGTAAGGCTGCATGATGAGACTGATTTGAAAAAAGTAGCTTGAAGGGCATGAGCTCTGCTTTGTTTTTTGGGCAGACTGTACACACTCAAATAGTCTCATTCACAATTTGACAAGCATGTGATAATGCCTCAAATTTCATGGTGGCATCCCCTTTGTGGCTGTAAATCACCCTAAAAAAGTCAGTGCCTCTTGTGCCCTTCTCCCTGAGTGTGCTGCGCAATCCGAAGCATCCCACTCACACGGTTTGCCGTCAGAAACTGCGCGTTCTTATCCAATTCCCAGGTGCATATTGAAGATATTGGATAAACTGTCCACATTTACTTTTCGTCAGCCAACAAGATGAATAGGCCAAACAAACAGCAAAAACACTAGCCAATGTCAATCTACTATCCCACATAGTACAAAAGTTGACCTATTCTGTGCGTGAAATAAATATCCCAAACAGTCTGGGACGGTTGTGGGATGCGATAGATCCCAAATCAATACAACCACTAGCATCAAAAAACTTTTTTACACAATGTGGCTGACACAACAGATCAGAACATTTAGCTTGAAATGTTGATAAACTATTAGACCATTTCTTCACATTATAAGCGCAGATGGTAATAGGCTATAAGTGTGAATGTTCCATTAGCGGAAAACATTATTATCAAAAGTGACCACAAATGCAATTATGCATGTAATGCTTTAATTATAAAGGTGCATTTTTTTATGGTGAAATGATCTTCCCTAAACTTGAAACTCACCCACTGCTTATGAATGCCAGTTAGGCAGTACACCCCTTGTAAAGTGGATTAATGGGCTTCATTTTAAGAAGTTATTTGGCCAATTTAGTTGTGATACAAACCTTATTAAAACATATAGGCCTATGGGCTATAGTCGCCAAAAAAAAGGAATTGTTTCTTATGCTGGGCGTCATTCACAAGTGATAATATCTAACTCACAAGTGATAGGCTAATATTGTCACCCATCAGACTATTCTTGATTTTAATCTCGTCTTCAAATATACTAAATAAAATGATTTTTATTTATTTTTATTTAGAATGGACCATTTATCATGCACTTGTATTGAAACAGGGGCAGCGGGGAAAAATACATGTCATCTTTGCACTTAAATAGTGAATGGAGGTCGCTTTTCCCGTAGTCCATTTTCATGCCAGCCAGGTAGGCTATTCTCCTGTTGTAAAAAGACGCAATATGCTTAATATTAGGAAAGTTGAGAATTAAATATAGTAGGCCTAGCCTATAGAAAGCTGATGGTAGCCTCTTTTTAGTAGAGGCCATCACTGTTTTCTCACGCAATTGCATAGCCTATAGAAATGTTGCGCAACTTGAGCTCATGGGATCTCATGAAGTGTTTGATTAGATTTTCGATTACATTTGCATTGATGTCAGAGTGATTTAGAGAGACAATAGAGTGCTGAGTACCAGGAAGTTAGCAAGTTAGGTAGGCTACTAATGACCATCAGCTGCATCAGAGCTTGGGAAAGCCTAATTACCGTGACTAAACGGTCATGTGGAATTTGACTGCCTTCATGGCTCGTGACCGCCGGTTTGGCGGTAATACGGTCACCGCAACAGCCCTATATAGGCCCAATACATTACCGCATTTTGGCTTTGCTTGAATTGACCTGCCAATGCATTGTTCGGGCCATTTTAAACATTTGAGGTAGTCTATATGATCACACCGATAATAGATCCGTTGTTGTATTACTTGTGAGGCACAGCTGAGTGAGCACAAATTTCAATAATTAGCTTTTTGTTTTTATTTTCCTGGGCTGATGGTGCCTGCATCTGATGGTCATTCTCAGCAGAGGGAGAGAGCAGCAGACTGAGGGTCAGCCTCTCAATAAGGTGTTCCTTATGTTTGGTATACTCAGTGTATATAGACATCCCCAGATCAGTTGGTTCAGGTTACTGATTTAAGAGGATCTATATTCTAGGATTTGTTAACTCTGGTACAAATCATGTTTACCGAGGTTCTGAGTCCCACTAATCTCTCGTAAACGTATGTATCTGATCAAATTACGCAAGACTTTACTTCTGGGTTAACCAAGATTAGAGTCTCATTGACCCACAATTTTTTTCCAGTCTTGGCCCTATCTGACTCTCTTCAATTCCCACTCAAATTAATTCGGAAAAATATCAGATTTGTGTAATACGCATCTAGAATTTGCCTTTTGGCTGAATGATTGAATGGCTTTATAGAAACCCCAGCCAGCAGTTGATTGAAAGGCCTGATGCGGCATGGTTGTGAGGGCACGTGGAGCCGGCTTGTTTTGTGGGCAATTGGGTCAAAACTAACCATAGTCCGCTTTCGCCCTGGTCACTCTGTTTCTCCTTGGCGTCCATCTGCCAGTGTGGCTCTCTCCCCCTCAGGGTGCTGCCTGGAGCTGAGATCAAAAGTTATTTCTCATCTTGACCCACAGGCACAAACCCAGTGACACATCCCTGCTCTACTCTCAACATGGGAGAGTAGATGTTCTCAAAGCACCTTATAATCACTTAAACCCTTAATGTATCAAAGACCTGCACTGATGTTTTTTGAGAAAGAGGGAGAGATTGACAACCTATAGCCTTGCATGCAATCACTCGTTCATTAGAGAACAGTAGTGGACTGTTTTCCTCTGTAACACCACCGGCGTTGCGCCCAGCAGGCAGCACTGTTCTTAGAGCTGCCCTACACAGTCCAATGGTTTCTAGGAACTGCTTTGGCATTCAACTAGCTTGCCAAATGTCATTAGTCTATTTATGTCTTGGGAAGATGACAGTTGGGAAGAGAGGGGACTGAAACGTAATGCAATGTAGCCCACAACACAGCCTTATGATGTTTGTGTTTTATGTTTTGTCCAGGCGAAGGAGATTCTGACCAAGGAGTCCAATGTGCAGGAGGTCCGATGTCCAGTCACAGTATGTGGAGATGTCCACGGCCAGTTCCACGACCTAATGGAGCTCTTCAGAATTGGAGGGAAGTCTCCAGACACAAACTACCTGTTCATGGGAGACTACGTGGACCGAGGCTACTACTCTGTAGAAACCGTCACGCTACTTGTAGCACTTAAGGCAAGTTGTTGTAGTTGTACACTGGGGACCAGTTTTCCAGACACAGATGAAGTCTAGTCCTGGAATTAAAAAGCAAACTCAATGAAGAATCTCCATCAAATGTTTTTCACTTCAGGACTAGGCTTAATGTGTCAGGGAAACCGCCCCTGCAAGTTTTGAATTACCTTTCACTTTTTAATTTGACTAATGAGAGAGCTGAATGGTTAGTTATACAAGGGGGGCCTTGTGATGCAATGCTGAGAGACACTCGTTTACAGAATGCACTAGTCTCCATTGAACAGTGCCGTTTTGTAATTCCCTGTATTTTTAACATTTGATCACAGGTTCGGTACCGTGAACGCATCACAATCCTTCGGGGGAACCACGAAAGCAGACAGATCACACAAGTGTACGGCTTCTATGACGAGTGCCTAAGGAAGTATGGCAATGCAAACGTATGGAAATACTTCACAGACCTCTTCGATTACCTTCCCCTCACTGCCTTGGTAGATACTCAGGTAAGAGGTTTCGCATTTTTATTTGATATGTAGTTGAATCTTCTATGGTGCAATTCCACACTAATGGAATTACACTGAGACTAAAATGGTTATTTGTAAAATGTATGCCAAACAAAAAACATTGCTTTCAAAGTTTAACAAACCATACAACTATATGCATAAGGAGTTGTTTGAACAATTTACACACATTTCATAAACACATTTACTGGAAGAACTGTGCAGATACAAAGTTTAGTAACAGAATTACGGTATAATCCCTTTAAAAAAATATATACAATTATGCGACCACATTTTCCAAGAACTCTGTTAAATATCTACTCCGAATTAAGATTCAAAGATGTCTACAGAAAGAATGATATCAGCTATGGCATGACACCATGAGTTTGAAACTACAGTTTGAACTACAGTAAGTGAAGTGGATTTACATCATGGGTCCCTGTTCTGTACTACACAGAAATGCATAGCATAATAGTGGATAGGAATGTCATTCGCTTCATGATGTATACTAAATAGTTACACAAAGATAGAAAGATGCAATATCATCCTTTGCATATATGGGCAGGGCTCTAGTGTGACAAAACATGTTGCTGTGCGACCAGGAGTTGTATTTTGGGAGAATTGTTGTAATGATAGCGTTTCCCGGTACGGTTGTTTCCGAGGGCTGCAGATTTGTTAGCATCATGGTTGCACCATAACTACAGCGAACGCAGTTTGCTTCTTGCCCAACCACGTCAAAAGACCTGACCCATATTACCAGCGCAACATTTTTTATCCTTCTACAACGGACCCCCGGACCGTATTTTACATTCATAAACCATGTCGTGCTCTGTTCTAAAACTACTCGCGTGTCGACGTCGATAACCATTTGTTTACACTTTGTCCAGTCATGTTACCTCGTTGGCTAGCTAGCTAACAACCCGGTAACCTTACCAGTATATCCAAACATTTGAAGGCAGAGAAAGAAAGGAAAAGGGATAGCTTCTTCAGGAGATCAATGAACATAGCAATGACCGATCTCTTGCTGGTTGTCATCACGTACGTGACGTTTTTAAAGACAAAGTACAATTTTCAATGTAATCCATCCTCAATAGGAAAATTAGTGCTTTTACAAAATGTAAAATCTAATATTCCACAAATGACTTTGTAATTTCAATGACAGGTATTCGTAACATTTTATAATAGACAAATGTATTTACAGTGTTACATATTAGTTTCTAGGCCACAACATGTACTTCAAAAGTAGATAGAATTCATATAGTCCCAGTAGAGGCTGTATCTCAATTGAAAAAATCWTTTTTTTTGCTGCTCCTAAATTTCATGTGGTACTCCTAACTTTTTAAAAGTGCTACCAATGAAAAATATACATGTAGAGCCCTGTATATGGGTATTATTCTACACACTGGCTATTATTCTAATGAGCGCAGCCCCCAAACAAGACCAAATTTGGTTGTTTCAGACCAAATCTGAACCAATCATGGACGCCTTTGTTTGGGCCAAATCAAGGCCGCACTGGCCCAAAAAATGACGTCTGTGGACATTGAAATCATGTCCATGGACATAGGTTAGGGATGGGCATTTGACATTTTTGGAATGTGAGTACTTGCGTGATTTTCTTTTGAGTACTCAAATGAAATAATATATATAATTTAGAACACAAGGGAAGAAATATGTGCACATTTAGAACTATGCCAACACAATGCGACAATGCCTAATTTATCATAGCCTTTACAGATAAATTGCACCAAATGCATTGAGTTTACAAAACATTAAGGACACCTTCCTAATATTGAGTTGCAACCCCCCTTTCGCCCTCAGAACAGCCTTAATTCGTCGGGACATGGACTCTACAAGATGTTGAAAGCATTCCACAGGGATGCTGGCCCATGTTGCCTCCAATGCTTCCCACAGTTGTTTCAAGTTGGCTAGATGTCCTTTGGGTGGAGGACCATTCTTGATACACACGAGAAACTTGAGCATGAATTTCAGCAGCGTAGCAGTTCTTGACACAAACTGGTACACCTGGCACATACCCCGTTCAAAGGCACTTCAATATTGTATCTTGCCCATTCAACCTTTGAAAGTCACACATACACAATCTCAAATGTCTCAATTGTCTCAAGGCTTTAAAATCCTTCTTTAACCTGTCTCTTCCTTTTCATCTACACTGATTTGAAGTGGATTTAACAAGTGACATCAATAAGAGATCATAGCTTTCAACTGGATTCACCTGGTCAGTCTGTCATGGAAAGAGCAGTTGTCCTTAATGTTTTGTACACTCAGTGTATATTCAGTCAATAAAAAAGCAACTGCCATTTTATGAATTTATTGAAACTGGAATATCACCTTGGTTATATCATATTGTGAAATACAGTCTTCAAAAAGGCAGTAACCTCAGCAGTGACACTTGCTTGTAGAAGCCTATGGCTGTGCGATGGCATAACCTTGCTTTGTAAATATGTGTTTATTAGTTGTCAGGGGTCTTCAACATTGTGTTTTGATGTATTTCTAATACCTTTTTAAGACTTTGTCTGGTAGATGTTTTCTAAGACCTGTTTTATATCCTTTGGACCAGAAATCAAAGCCATTACATTGTTTTAGATGGAAAATGGTTGAAAAATGTATCTGCTTGCATTTTCCAAAGATGTAGACCCTTAGCTTTCATTTGACACCCAGTTTGATATGCTCCTATGAACACGTTGGTGCTCATGGGTCCTTTTACATGGAAATGATCTGTGCTTTACCGCCTGCTGTAAATACATGTTCACTCATGTCTTATGTCTCTGTCAACCTGTTACTCCGAGTCAAAACCAATATTGAAATTCTCAAGTAACATTTCTGTTTTCTTTCCCTTCAAAGATATTCTGTCTTCACGGGGGCCTGTCACCGTCCATAGACACGTTGGATCACATCCGAGCGCTGGACCGATTGCAGGAAGTTCCACACGAGGTACATGACTCAACAACCCTGCTTCTGAGCATGCTCTGCTGTCTCATTGGTGCTAGGCAGATAGCTTGTATGCACATGTCTAGGATCAGTTTATTTGCCCCTAACCTCAACCATTAGGTTGAAAAACACAAAAGCTTATTGAGGCAACTTTCCATCCTACTCCATCATATTGGATCCTTATCTTTATCTGTATCTTTATTACTGCTTAAACGCACCTCCTCCTCCAGGGCCCCATGTGTGACCTGCTGTGGTCAGACCCAGATGACCGTGGGGGTTGGGGCATCTCCCCCAGGGGGGCTGGCTACACCTTTGGCCAGGACATATCTGAGACATTCAACCATGCCAACCGCCTTACTCTGGTGTCCAGAGCTCATCAGCTGGTTATGGAGGTAAGCTGTCTGTCGCTGATTCTCCATGCTTGAAATCTCAAAAGGTGACCATGATGTGAAGCGTATGAGTGTGAAACCATTTTGGAATGCATTTCATGTTAGCCCCCTCATTCAGGTTGTTGAATATGTCAAATGTTGCGTCTGTATGCATGTCTCAGGTTTCTGCATTCACTACTAATTCGCTGCTTTCCTGTTTTCTTCTAACAGGGTTATAACTGGTGCCACGAGCGAAACGTGGTAACAATATTCAGTGCACCAAATTACTGTTACCGTTGTGGTAACCAGGCAGCTATCATGGAACTCGACGACACCCTGAAATACTCCTTGTAAGCATATTGATTACCATTCCATACATGACCAACCCTGAGAAGTGTTTCCTCCTTCATTTGATGAACTACCATCAAGGGACTCTTATTTCTGGAGGATGATTAATTAAATAACATTTTATTTGTCACATGCTTCGTAAACAACAGGTGTAGACTAACAGTGAAATGCTTACTGGGGCGGAAGGTAGCCTAGTGGTTAGAGCGTTGGACTAGTAGCCGAAAGGTTGCAAGATCGAATCCCCGAGCTGACAAGGTGAAAACATGTCGTTCTGTCACTGAACAAGGTAGTTAATTAAATAACTGTTCCTAGGCCGTCATTGAAAATAAGAATTTGTTCTTAACTGACTTGCTTAGTTAAATAAAGGTAAAATATATATTTTTTATTAAACAGGCCCTTCCCAACAATGCAGAGAAATAATAGACAAGTAAAATGCGTAGTAATAAATACACAATGAGTAGTGAGTGAGTGAGAACTGTATATGTAATGATGTTCCATCAACTCTCAACAGGATTGTTGATGAAAAACAAGATGTGTGATATGTGTTATTCTTTTCCAGCCTGCAGTTTGACCCGGCGCCTCGTAGAGGGGAACCTCATGTCACCCGTCGCACCCCAGACTACTTCCTGTAAAAGCTCACCCCTTGTACTGTCCAGTATTGCCATGATTTATGAAAGTACCTTTAGCATCCAACACAATGGGAGGGGGGGGGGGGGGGGGACACGGCAAAACATCAATGTACATAATTGTATTCACACAAAATGCTATTTAAACATTCAGAAAATATCTGTGTACATGGACCAAAAGGTGCGTGCCATGTATTCATTATGAAATGCTGAAGAGTATAATGTCCAAGATCACAACCCCAATTCCTTACTCCACTAGCTCTACTCGGTCTTAAATCTCAAGGTGAGCGCGGCAACCGAGTTTTGTAAATTGAAACGTTTTCAATCCACTGTATCGTGGCTTATTTTGTGAGTCCCCACATTTTCAGATGTAAAAAAATCACTGTTTGCACTTTTTTTTTTTTTTTACTTTCTAAGAACATTTTAACATAAGTCAGAAGTTGGCTGTTTCATTCTACAGAATGTTTTATTTTAGATTCTGTCAGCAGCTTTTTGATGGGTTAATCTCTCCGGTATACATTTGAGGACAAACTTGCTTAAACAGATGCCCATTCAATTGTGTATGGCAGACCGATTTGAAAAATTACCATTGTATAAATGGTCACACACTCACTACTCATGATTATTTAGTTTCTGTATTGAAGGATCCAGTTCAATAATAAAGATGAAAGTTGCTCCTTGACTTGTGCGATGTGTTGGTTTATTCACTTGACTTTGCGTCATCTGACACTACTGATAGACTTTTAACCAAGGCTAATGATTATGTACAGTGCCTTCGGAAAGTATTCAGACCCCTTGACTTTTTCCACATTTTGTTACAACCTTATTCTAAAATTGATTAAATAGAACAAGGCTGTAACGTAACAAAATGTGGAAAGGGTCAAGGGGTCTGAATATTTTCCGAATGCACTGTATGTAAGTCATATATGCCTACATAAAATGACCAAAACCATGATTGATTTTTGGATTAAGGGTGAAGAATAAAGCTTCCATGGATGCTGAATATATGTATTTTGTTGCTACTTCACTTATTCTAATTTTACATAGCTAAGTAATAACTACACTGATAATTATTTTTATCACATGGTAGTGATAAATACTTCCAATGGTCCAACCTGTTCACCACTTCTTATTTCCCATAAGAATGTGTTACTGTTGATAAAGGGTTGCAGGTAGCCTAGCGGTTAGAACGTTGGGCCAGTAAGTGAAAGTGTGCTAGTTCAAATCCCGAAAAATCTGTCCCATGTGCCCTTGACAAGGCACTTAACCCTAAATCATCAATGAACCTACCAGGTACAACCCCAAATSTATAAACATGGGCACCCTCATAGATATCATGCTGACCAACCTGCCCTCTAAATACACCTCTGCTGTCTTCAACCAGGATCTCAGCGATCACTGCTGCATTYCCTGTGTCCGTAATGGGTCTGCGGTCAAACGACCACCCCTCATCACTGTCAAACACTCCCTAAAACACTTCAGCGAGCAAGCCTTTCTAATCGACCTGGCCCGGGTATCCTGGAAGGATACTGACCTCATTCCGTCAGTCAGTAGAGGATGCCTGGTCATTCTTTAAAAGTGCTTTCCTCCCCATCTTAAATAAGCATGCCCCATTCAAAAAATGTTGAACCAGGAACAGATATAGCCCTTGGTTCACTCCAGACCTGACTGCACTTGACCAGCACAAAAACATCCTGTGGCGTACTGCATTAGCATCGAATAGCCCCCACGATATGCAACTTCCGGGAAGTTATGAACCAATATACACAGGCAGTTAGGAAAGCAAATGCTAGTTTTTTCAAAGGCTAGTTCTCTGCTGCCAATGACTGGAACGAATTGCAAAAATCACTGAAGCTGGAGACTCATATCTCCCTCACTAACTTTAAGCAGCAGCTGTCAGATCAGCTCACAGATCATTGCACCTGTACATAGCCCATCTGTAAATAGCCCATCCAACTACCTCATCCCCATATTGTTCTTTTTTTTTCTCCTTTGCACCCCGGTATCTGTACTTGCACATTCATCTTCTGCACATCTATCACTCCAGTTTTTAATTGCTAAATTGTAATTACTTTCGCCACTATGGCCTATTTATTGCCTTTAKCTCCCTAATCTTACCTCATTTGCACAAACTGTATATAGATTTTCTCTATTGTGTTATTGACTGTACGTTTGTTTATTCCATGTGTAACTCTGTGTTGTTGTTTGTGTCGCACTGCTTTGCTTTAACTTGGCCAGGTCGCAGTTGTAAATAAGAACTTGTTCTCAACTGGCCTACCTGGTTAAATAAAGGTMAAATAAAAAAATTGCTCCATTGATAATGACAGATCTTGGCCGTGACCCTACTCTCAGATGGTGTCTTAGGGGGAGTTGGTATATGCAAAAAAATATATATATCCAATTCACACATGAATATAATGCAAATATTAAGCACCCACCTAAATATTATTATAAGTGAATACAAATAATATACAAATAATGTGGGAAGAGTGCCATCTCACGGCAGGACTCAACATTACAACTCGGAATGTCTGTCAAGGTAAAGGTGTGATTGTGAATCAGTGATCATTGTTGTGAATATTATTTTACATAATATTTATAGCCACATGTTATATGCGAATAAGATTTTACATAATATTTATAGCCACATGTTATATGCGAATAATATTTTACATAATATTATAGCCACATGTTATATGCAATACTTCATAGGCCTACTATTCAAGTAAGGCAACAACAAAGTGTAGGCATATTTACATTAAACAATTACTGTCATGGCATTTAAAAAAATACTAACATCTTGACCAACAATATGACTGCACAAAGAGAGTAAAACAATTACGGTAATTTGTTTTTGTGCTGGGACAAATTGACAGAACCTGAGCAGAACACATCATGAAAGAGCAACATGCGCAGATAATACTATAATTGTATATATTTTGGACGCAAAAATTAACAGAATGCACTAAATATTACAATAATAGCATTAGAAGACAATCRTGTTAATAAATATTACGTGAAATTCTGTCTTAATGTCAATGGGGAAAATCACTCACAGGCATATCACAAGACTACCTGCTCCATTTGACAAAGCGTAGCTAGCACAGTTCCAGTGATTGCCTGTGCTTCGGTCTGGCCCTGTTGACGTTTAACATTTTATCTCTAGATTTGCTTTAAAACATTCACAGTAAGTAACCACCATTTACATACGATTTAGTTGCATGTCTTGGTGAAATAATTTGTGTTTTAAATGTAGTATTCCTATATCTAAATGAAAATATAAATTACTTGAATATGGTTGCTAAGACGAGGCCTTGCTGACGACGTCGTTAGCTAGTCGTTGTCAGCTAGCACAGCAGGCTAAGGTTAARGTAGCTAACTAGTTAGCTTACTGTTACCTGAAATTATTGCTACTTTAAGTGTAGCGCTAGTATTGAATCTAACATCTTATTTCAGCCTATGCCCGTTTCAGATATCRTGTTTGTTTACAGTTGCCCAGGCTATATGTGTCGGTAGTAACCAAGCAAGTTAATGCTAACTACTGTACCTAGTTCATGAAACAGACTGGAATCGAAGCTAGATAGCTATGTTGAGTTAGCGTGTGAAGCTAGCTAACGGTATCCAGCTAACGTTAAACAGTAAGATGCGTGAACTGGTAACGTAGCTAGGTAGAACTACTTAGTTAGTTAACTAACTTGCCTGTCTACCGAAACATGAACTTGGCWGGCAAGTGTTTGGGTAGCGAATAACTGGCGTTACTTGTCTGACTACAGTAACGTTATCTAACTAGGATTGGAAATGGCTTACTAACTAGCCACCTTAACGTTAGCCAAGGTAGCGTAACTGTTACCTTGTCAGTAAACCGAATACAGGGCTCGCCTGTCACCCTATATAAAACGTAGTTTATAAAATGTAGTTCATTACCCCGCTAGCTAACGCGAAGCCTGAAACTGAAACGTTTTCCTGTTTTACAGATGCCCACAATTAAACTGCAAAGCTCAGATGGAGAGATCTTTGAGGTGGATGTGGAAATAGCTAAGCAGTCTGTTACAATAAAGACAATGCTGGAAGGTATGTAGCTATGTACTCTGTTGTGATCATGTGGTTGTAACATGAGTAGGGTGTTCAAATCAAAACGCATATTTTGACCAGTGGGTAAAACATGTTAATTATGTTGTTACTCCTCTAAGAAAACCAATGGTCCAAACCCCATGAAACTACCATAATCCCATCAAAGGTTATTGGAGTTTTAACAGTGTATATGAAAATACCACATGTCATGTCTCAAATCGATATACATCTTACCTCTGATATATATCTTACCTCTATATTGTTTTATGTCCTCTGGATTTGAGAAGAAAGATGAAGAGTTCAACGGTGACCCTGTCAGGTAGCCTTAATTCTCACACAGCATCCAGCCTAGCTGACACAATGCTGTTTTCCAGATTGACAACTTTTTTCTTCTTCTCTGGCCTCCATTGATTTAGTCGTGCTAATTTTGACCATCCAACAAGGGTAAAAAAAACTCCCAATAAGTTTTGAACGGAGGCTGAAAAGATTTGGCGGGGGTCCTCAGCTCCTCAAAGTTCTATAGCTGCACCAATGAGAGTATCTTGACTGGCTACATCACCGCTTGGTATGGCAACTGCTTGTCATCTGACTGCAAGGCAATACAGAGGGTAGTGCGTATGGCCCAGTACATTACTGGGGCCGAGTTTCCTGCCATCCAGGACTTCTATACCAGGTGGTGTCAGAGGAAGGCTCTAAAAATATTCAGACTCCAGCCACCCAAGTCATAGACTCTTTTCTCTGCTACTGCACGGCAAGTGGTACCGTCTGGGACCAAAAGGCACCTGAACAGCTTCTACCCTCAAGCCTTAAAACTGCTGAACAGTTAATCAAATGGCCACCTGGACAGTGTACATTGACCTCCTTTATTATTTATTTATCTGAATTGTTTTGCACTGACTCTATGCACACTCACTAGACTCTACCCACACACTCACACATACTACACTGACACACACACACACACACACTACATACGCTCACAAACAAAACATACACAAGCATATTGACGCCACACACACTCTCTCACACACAGAACCACTTTCACACTTCACATACGCTGCTGCTACTCGGTTTCTTATATATCCTGATTGCCTACCCACATGTACATACMGTATTACCTCAACTCCCTCGTACCCATGCACATAGACTTGGTACTGGTATTCCTTGTGTATAGCCTTGTTATTCTTTGTGTTACTATTTCCTTTTTCTTTGGTGCAAATATTCGTTTTTTAATTGTTTTGTTYGGAATGGGCTCGTAAGTAAGRATTTCACTGTAAAGTTTATGCCTGTTGTATTCGGTACATGTGACCAATAACATTTTATCTGATTGGATATAGACATGAGGTTTGGACCATTGGTTTTCATAGAGGATCATCTACAAAATTAACATATTATTTTACCCATTGGTCAAAAGATGCATTTTTCATTAGACACCCTATATTAATACGAAATTCTTATTTGAAGATTTCTCACAAACAAGCATATCTCTGTAAAATGTTAAAGGAGCACTGAGTGTATACCAAGRGTTTTATTTTCAAAACATTTTACATTTAATCCAACTTGTGTCATGCTAATTTAGCTTTTTGCGACCCGCGGAAAGAACTTTGCACACTACTACCACAACATGCAAAATCCTAACCTAGAGTTTTCACCAACAACGAATTCAGCAGGAGAAATGGCGCTCTCATTGATTTTGAACGAGGGCACGCAGAGAGCTCTATTTGAAATTTCCATAAAGCGACTTGTTTTCAAGCGGAAGCCTCTGGTCAAAACCCACTGTCAAAGGTCACTGGGAGAAAGAGCGCCGTTCTGTCAACAGAGCTCTTATTGGCTGTATTAGGTTACAAAATCCGACTTTTTGGATTGAATGATATTTTAGGGAAAACCCCACTGAATGATTCAGAACATGTTTGTCTTGCTAATATGTATTTTTTTAACATAAGGAAGTGAAATTTCATCGCCAAAGTGCGTTTCCACCAACTCTGGGCAGAGTGGGTGGACACCCTACATGAGGTTAAATCTTTTATGTAGTCTACATAGTCACTAGTACGTATTAAACATCTACCCTGACCTACATGTGCAAATTACCTTGACTAACCTGTACCCCAGCACATTGACTCGGTACCATACCATGACTCGTATATACTCGTTATTGTTACGTCATTTTCTTTTACCTTGATTTATTTAGTAAATATTTTCTGAACTCTATTTCTTGAACAAGCATTGTTGGTTTAAGGGCTTGTAAGTAAGCATTTCGTGGGAAGGTCTACACCTGTTGTATTCGGCACATGTGACAAATACAATTTGATTCAAAGTGCAGCTATCAACTGTCTGTCAGTATCTGTGTGCACTTGTCTAATGGTTGTCTTTGACAGATTTGGGTATGGATGATGAAGGAGATGATGATCCAGTCCCCCTCCCGAATGTGAATGCAGCCATCCTCAAGAAGGCAAGTGGACTGACTCACTGTCTGACAGTTATCCCATATCTGGTGCAATGGACTGAGGGACAGGCAAACTGTTGGGAGTTGGACATTGATAACCTTAGGTAAAGTGCCTCCTCCCAACCAGAGCTGGGGCTATCTTATCTCTATTTCCACTTTTATCAGTTTAGTTGCACATCAATTCTATCCATAGCGGCACAATTCGATTGAACCCAAACCCTTCTTAGCTTTTTCTCCTAGAGGTTTTTCCAGGAAGTGGAACATTTGGGCCCAATTTAAACCAATGTAAGCCAAACGTGTAGGCAGAATGACTTTCTCAAACCTGTAACAGGGATCCGTACCTATGTGGGAGGAGCTGTGAGGGTCCATGCTCGATCATTACATTATTTAGCAGACGCTCTTATCCAGAGAGACTTACAGGAGCAGCCTTGCTCAAGGACAGATGGTTGGGATAGTTGGCCTTAGGGGTACAGTCTACAATGTGAAAGAACAAATGCAACTAGTCATCTGTGCCTGTCCGAATCTCTAGAAATCAAATGGTGTGATTGTCTGCTGAAGGTGTAGACGGTGTTAATTGGCATTATACTGTGGGATTAAAGATGATTTTTGTTATTCCATCTCCCAGTTGAATTGTTCCATGCTGTCTTGTGCATGTCTCCAACTGAGGGACAAGCTGGTGTTGTTTCTGCGGCTTTGTTCAGCAACTGTATCCATGTGGCTAATGAATTACATTTTGTTTGGGGAAATGTTTGCATGGTCAGATAATTGTACATTTTCTGCCTGACTTAATTAATGTCGGGCTTTTTGTTGTTTCTTACATCTGTAGAATAGCATGTGTGTGCTCTGACCTCCGTCCTCAAGTTAGGCCTCTGAAACTGAACTCCGTGGGAGATGGATGCCCTGGCGTGTCTGATTGTTGATTCACGGACTGTGTGCCAGGAATAGTTGTTCCTTTTCATGTTGTTTCCTTTCTCACTTCCGTTTCCTCCCTCCAGGTGATCCAGTGGTGCACCCACCATAAAGACGACCCCCCTCCCCCCGAGGATGACGAGAACAAGGAGAAGAGGACGGACGACATTCCCGTCTGGGACCAGGAATTCCTCAAAGTGGACCAAGGGACTCTCTTCGAACTCATTCTGGTGTGTACCTACCACCCCCCCTGCCACTCACTCACAGAAACAGTTTGACACCTGCACACATACAAAGTGGAAGTGTCTCAGGTCTTGAATTTAGGCAATGGCTTAGCTGAACATACCACACCAGTTAAGCTAGTAGGTGCTTAATAAAATGTAATGAAGTTATAACTGGAGGTAGTAGTAGTTCATTACTAAAGAGCCTTACACACAGTCAAAAAAGCAGAACAGTTTCTGACAGTTTATCTAAAATCTTAAACTCTGGTGGTACAAAACGCCTCCACTATGTTACCACTGGATTATCCAATGAAACACCCCAGAAAAAGGGATCCATCCCCCTGTAATTCGATTGGTCACCGAGGGGAGGCACAGGTGGCAAATATTTGAACTTGTGCGTCAGAGAAATTCGCTGTGCATGTGCCGTCCCTCCCTGTGCTGCTTCCGCCGAGGTGGGAGGCAAATCTGCCACCGGCTTTGCATAGAAACACATGGAGACGGCTGCGTTTTCTCTTCCTGTGTGTAAGCGGCTCAGGAAGTATCAGCTATGTGCATATGAAGTTAAACAAGCAGCCTTGCATGGCTCTTGTGCAGTGATTTGCGCAATATGTTCTTATAGCGCTCAGGGCTTCTAGGAACTGTAACACAAGTCTGTCATTTGAGGAGTAGGTTTTACCCAGCTCCTGAGACCTGTTTACTCGGCCTAAGCCCAGGGCTGCAGTAGTTCACTTGAAAGGCAGTATTTGCAGTTGTTTTCTTTTCATCTTCATCCTCCTATTATTATTTTTTTTTTTTWATGTTTAGGCCGCAAACTATTTGGACATCAAAGGACTGCTAGATGTCACCTGCAAGACGGTGGCCAACATGATAAAAGGCAAGACCCCAGAGGAGATCAGGAAGACGTTCAATATCAAAAATGACTTCACAGAGGAGGAGGAAGCCCAGGTAATACGGCCTTCTGTGGTTTTCAGGATGTCCCACATGGCACCCTATACAGTCACAGTGCACTACCTTTTTTTGACGAGCCCTATAGGCCCTGGTCAAAAGTAGTACTCTATAAAATGAATAAGGTGTTATTTAGGGCAGAACCGCAGTCCTGAATGCGGAGCTGCCTTGTGATAATATACATTTGAGCCATGTGACAGTGTGTGCTGCTTTTCCATTCCCCCCCCTTCCCCAGGTACGCAAGGAGAACCAGTGGTGTGAAGAGAAATAAAGGAGCATCATGCCAACACTAACACACTGAAAGGATTGTTCCATTAACTGGTTGCACTGCGCTGTTCATACGTGTTAATATTATATTTAGTCTATTAGAGCGCCCCCCTATAGCATGACCATTTCTATTGCTTGTGCAAAAGAATTAAAAAAGCTATTTCATGTTTTTACAAATGTTACTTCGCATATTCACATGAGATGCATAGTCTGGTCTTTACAATTTAACTCCTTTTTTGAATTGCTATAGTTGTCTTTTTTTACTGAATATCTTATTTTTTTTCTTTTTGAGTCAACTGAATAAATAGCATTTTTTTTTGACTGAAATGATAGCGCAGTGCAGAATTTTGTAAATGCAGCCTCTTCTGTGCTGTCTTCTTAAAGTCATGATAAGGAGACAAGCTGTCGTAGGAGATTTGAAGTGGGGCTAAACGTGTGCAAAATGTCCTGTGGATTGGAAGTGCTTGTCGAAGAAGTAAATGTGTGCGAGCTGTTTGTCACTCAACTTAGGGTATTTACCTAGCTTAGTACTATTGGAATATTTTCTCAGTTCTGCTCTGAAGATGACATTTAGGGTTAACACCCATTGAATTCCAGGAGTTAATAAATTACTTAAAATAATGTCTGTCTGTCTGCTGTTTGTGATTGTACATCTAATGGGAAATAGTGAGGAAACTGATCCAGATTTTCAAAATACTTTAATACATCAAACAAAAATGAGCACATCAAAGGCAGAAGTCTTTCAATGTGTAAAAAAAATTGAAAAGACAGACATCAGTACACCTTTTTTATGTGTGGTCATTCTGATACGAGCAGTCCCCAAATCTAAGATGTGTGTTAACATTAGAGCACCCTCTGATGGACTAGACATTGATTGAACAAACAGAAAAGCCTTGCTGTACACCACCTACAGTATCTCCAAAGTAAGCAGGGTTTGACACTTGCAAGCAGTAAATTAAAGCCATTGTTTTTCACATATATTTTTGGTACACTTAGGTGGAACATGAACACACTGAAAAGGATTGACACAGCTGTGATAGCTTTTCCTTTCATTGAAGTAAACGCAAAACTTCTGCACAAAATGTGTTTTTCTCTCAGAAAATGGGTGTAAAATAAAAAATGATATATTGCTTTTAGTGGAAAACTGAAATTAGAGACTAAAGAAACAACGTTGGGAGAAAAAAAATGTTCATTTTTACATAACAAAACTTACATTTTATGTAGGGAATTCAACATAAAACTTTACAACACATTGAAATATAGTACTCATTTGGTCTTTAGTTTACAGCAGGGTTCTTTAATCTTTTTCAGCTTGAGACCCAAATGAGAAATTAAGTCCTCTTGTGACTCAAATCGTCCTCCATTGAACCAAATTAAGAAGAAATAGTGTATGAAGGAAGATGTATTCTCATAACTCGCGACCCACCTCTAACATCCCAGGGCCCACTTTGGGTCCTGACCCATAGTTTTAGAAACCCCGGTTTACAGAATGTTCAGTCAGACAGAGGCAGTTTAGGACTGCTGAATTTCATTTTTTATTATATAATGGAGGCTTTTTGACACCAGGAAACAAATTAATCTCCCAAACTGCATCCTTTTGAACAAACACCAATGATGTTTTAATACTCTGTGAGAGACCTACATCAAAATAATGTATCTAGCAAGAATTTGACTGACAAGCAGGAAGTGCCTAAAACAAATGAACATAACATAGAGATGAGTCTCTCCGAGGGGAGACAAGAACATGTCTACACAGTGAAAACCACTGTCACTTCTACCTTGAAGCTTCAACCTTATACGACATCATTAATCAATATAAATACTATCTATTCTGGAAAAGGTTCCTTTGACACGTCTGAAAGTCTTATGAAAAGGAGGAGTACAGTAATCCTCTGTAAAAATCTTTGGAAATGGAATCAATTCGATTTTAGGCAGTGAGGAAGAGAAGCAGTTATCATCCCGGCAATATTAAAATGACATGAGCACTGAGTAAATCAGTCAGGAGTCAGTTAGTCATATTGATGTGAATGGCATCCTCTCCCAGACACAATGCTCTGTCATTGTTTTTGGATGTTTGTGGTGAAGGTCTTTCTCCAGCGTTTTGCTCCCCACTCCTTGTTTGGTCCTGATGACGTTGGGCTTTGTCTGTCTGTCTGGCGGTGTGTTGGGATGGTGCGAGGAAGTGTGAGAGGGGACAGGACAGGTGAGGCTGGCTAGTGAGACTTGGGCAGGGTACAGTCATGATGATGATGACTGAGATTGTCGTGCTGTTGGGATGATTCTATTAAAGCTTTGAGAGAAAGTTCCGTGGTCTTGGGTTTTGAGAGGATAAGGGGCGTGTGTTGTTTGCTGGGCTGGGGGTGCAGAGGGATGTGTAAGGGGGAAGCAGGCGAGGGCGAGCTGGGCAGGGAGGGGTGCTGAGGGGGGACGCCGTCGACGGGGGAGGGGGGCGAGTCTATAGCGCTTCCATCGGAAGAAGTGGGGCTGGCGCACCATCCTCCTTGAAGGTATCGAACGCACTTCTTTTTCCTCCTAGGAACAGTCAAGAGAGTTATCTGTGAATAAAGCGTGGATGCAAAGCGTCACCAAAATGAACTTTTTTACTGTTTTCAACATGATTGAATTGAGTTTGAAGACCCCAAAAGAGCAAATCCATTGAATACCATCAAATATGTTTTCATAGATCATCCACCACCATTTCCTTCAAATCATTAATGATTTTTGTGGTTGTTCTCGTGATCATTAGAAATGTTGTTTTCTAAGCTAAATTGAAAGTGAACAATAATCCCATGATTATTACCAGAACCCAACATGAGTCACTTAGTGCCTGCGCAAGAGAAGGTGCGAGGAAATATTTAGAGATGGGGAGGAAGAGAGAGCGATTCTAAATGTCAGAGTTCACTATCAAAAGCTGCACTGCCTGACCGCATGAATGGAGAAAGTTGAAGGCAGATGAGCATGAGAAATGGCATCAAAGTGCAGAGCGGCGGTGCATGTGCGAGATTGTGTGTGTCTGTGTGTGCGTTCATCTGCGGTGATCAGGATTCGCTCTAACCACATTCACCTCCCTTTGTTCTCTTGCAGCGCAACACACATACAACACGCACAGTGGTCAGGAGATTTCCATGATGTGACGGCATGGTGGGGAAGGCAGGGCAGGTACCTCTACACTGATGTGACTTTGAGTGTGCAGATGTGTAAAGGAATAAAGGAGAAGAGATTGAGTTGGTAAAAAAAAAGGCACTGATGATGAGCATGACTGATCATCCACTGTAAATAAATAAAAAATGTCTGCTTTGTCATTTCTACCAATAGCATAACCAAGAAATATCTGTTTTAAGCAGAGAACATCTACAGTTGAAGTTGGAAGTTTACATAAACCTTAGCCAAATACATTTTAAACTCAGTTTTTTTCACAATTCCTTGCATTTAATCGTAGTAAAAATTCCCTGTCTTAGGTCAGTTAGGATCACCACTTTATTTTAAGAATGTGAAATGTCAGAATAATAGTAGAGAGAATTACTTATTTCAGCTTTTATTTCTTTCATCACATTCCCAGTGGGTCAGAAGTTTACATACATTCAATTAGTTTTTGGTAGCATTGCCTTTAAATTGTTTAACTTGGGTCAAATGTTTAGGGTAGCCTTCCACAAGCTTCCCACAATAAGTTGGGTGAATTTTGTCCGATTCCTCCTGACAGAGCTGGTGTAACTCAGTCAGGTTTGTAGGCCTCCTTGTTCGCACACGCTTTTTCAGTTCTGCCCACAAATTTTCTATAGGATTGAGGTCAGGGCTTCGTGATGGCCACTCCAATACCTTGACTTTGTTGTCCTTAAGCCATTTTGCCACAACTTTGAGAGTATGCTTGGGGTCATTGTCCATTTGGAATACCCATTTGCGACAAAAGCTTTAACTTCCTGACTGATGTCTTGAGATGTTGCTTCAATATATCCACATAATTTTCCAACCTCATGATGCCATCTATTTTGTGAAGTGCACTAGTACCTCCTGCAGCAAAGCACCCCCACAACATGATGCTGCCACCACCATGCTTCACGTTTGGGATGGTGTTCTTCGGCTTGCAAGCGTCCCCTTTTCCTCCAAACATAACGATGGTCATTATGGCCAAACAGTTCTATTTTTGTTTCATCAGACCAGAGGACATTTCTCCAAAAAATACGATCTTTGTCCCCATGTGCAGTTGCAAACCGAAGTCTGGCATTTTTATGGTGGTTTTGGAGCAGTGGCTTCTTCGTTGCTGAGCGGCCTTTCAGGTTATGTCTATATAGGATTAGTTTTACTGTGGGTATAGATACTTTTGTACCTGTTTCCTCCAGCAACTTCACAAGGTCCTTTGATGTTGTTCTGGGATTGATTTGCACTTTTCACACCAAAGTACGTTCGTCACTAGGAGACAGAATGCGTCTCCTTCCTGAGCGGTATGACGGCTGGTGGTCCATGGTGTTTATACTTGCGTACTATTGTTTGTACAGATGAACATGTACCTTCAGGCATTTGGAAATTGCTCCCAAGGATGTATCAGACTTGTGGAGGTCTACAATGTTTTTTTCTGAGGTCTTGGCTGATTTCTTTTGATTTTCCATGATGTCAAGCAAAGAGGCACTGAGTTTGAAGGTAGGCCTTGAAATACATCCACAGGTACACCTCCAATTGACTCAAATTATGTCAATTAGCCTATCAGAAGCTTCTAAAGCAATGACATCATTTTCTGGAATTTTACAAGCTGTTTAAAGGCAAGTCAACTTAGTGTATGTAAACTTTGACCCACTGGAATTGTGATACAGTGAATTATAAGTGAAAATAATCTGTCTGTAAACAATTGTTGGAGAAATTACTTGCAAACTATAGTTTGTTAACAAGAATTTGTGGAGTGGTTGAAAAACGAGTTTTAACGACTCCAACCAAAGTGTATGTAAACTTCCAACTTCAACTGTATGTGTGAAACCCTTTCCTCCCCTCAGAACTACAGGACCTCTCTCCCACTTTCCTTTGATCATCATCACCCATCTCCCCACCTCTACACCCACAAATCCCTGAGGAGACACCCACCCCATCACCAGCCAGCAAAGCAGCTTTAGTTTCCAATACAGCCTCCTGGAACCCCAGTACGCTGGCGTTTCTCTACCTGTAGGGGGCGACGTGGGTCACAGGGTTAGTGAGATGAGTGCATGCAGAGCACAGCAGTGGGCTGAGGCACGCTCACAGAGGGGGAGAGAGGGGTAGCAGAGCGAGAGGGCGAGAGATACACACCTGCAGGGACCACACCAGTCCGTTTGTTGGTTGAGGCCGAAGCGAGCTCTGCATTTCTTAGGAGAGCCAGGGTCTGAGCACAAGGCAACATGCGCATGGGAAAGAAGTAAGGAAAGAGAGGAAGAGATGAAGAGAAAGAGAGAGAGAGAGAGAGAGAGAGAGAGAGAGAGAGAGAGAGAGAGAGAGAGAGAGAGAGAGAGAGAGAGAGAGAGATGAGAGAGAGAGAGCGAGAGAGAGAGAGAGAGAGAGAGAGAGAGAGAGAGAGAGAGAGAGAGAAGAGAGAGAGGAGAGAGAGAGAGAGAGAGAGAGAGAGAGAGAGAGAGAGAGAGAGAGAGAGAGAGAGAGAGAGAGAGGAGAGAGAGAGAGAGAGAAGCAGATCAGATCAGATCAGATCAGATTAGATTAGATAAAGAGGTCAGGGCAGACGTTGACGCATTGACAGAGATGGTAAATCAGAAATCCATCAAACCAGACTGTTAGTGCCCAAGTCAACAACAACAACAACAACCCATAACTGCAGCCAGAACAGAGTAGAGGGAGCAGGAGCTCCATTCACAACAGGCATTGAGGTCACTAGGGAAGAGAGGAACACTTCAAGTGGGAAGTCTGCCATGCGTTCAAACTCTGCTAGTTAGAGTAGCAGAGACCCAGTCCGAGTAGAGGATAGTCGACCAGTGAAGTTGTTTCAAACGCTAGAATAGGGCTTGACGTTTGGGTATGTTGTATTGAAGCGTGGTGGTTTGGCCTGAGAGGATGTTGAAGGTTGTTAATTGAACATTACCTGTGGTGGAGTCCTGCTGCTTCTCTCTTTTTCTTCTCTTCTTCTTGCCCTGTTGGAACACACGACCAGACGCACAGAGAGTCAGTAGGGGGGACGGGGTCCTATACACCACCGGGACAGTATCTGTCAGTGACATCTCGATGAAGACCATGGGAGAACCACGTCGTGATATTCACCATGTTCATGAGACTTAAGTCAACTGTACCAGAGGCGGCCCAATTCACAAGTCGTGGAATGGGGGTGAATGAGGGCACTTCATGATCACTCAGGCGGCAGGCCACAAGTTACAATGACAGTCAAAGAGAAAGGAAAGAACTCGAATGATCTACAGTAATATTGCTGTAAACTCCATGGGCTATACAGTGGGGCCTTAATAGTATGGTTGGGGTTGTTCTCATMAAGAGAGTAATAAAGTCTGAAGTCTCATATTGGGGAGAGGATGTGGGAACAGCTCTTGGATGCCTAGACTCGTCTACCCTCACTGCTCCCTAAAGCATTGTGTGTGTGTGGTTACGGCTTGCGGAAGAAAACCCCACGACTGCGTAGGTGGACCTTCACTTCCTGTTTTGCTAACAGATCACATGACTACCCTGGTTTTCTGGCTTGTGTCTGGGAAGGGGTTAGACTGTAGCAGAGCTAGTGGTCCTTTGTTTCTCAGTTGGTAGAGCGTGACGCTTGTAACGTCAGGGTAGTGGGTTCGATTCCCTTGACCACCCATATGTAAAATGTATGCATGACTAAGTCGCTTTGGATAAAATCGTCTGCTAACAAACTATCTGTTGATAAGCAACTGTTTGCTAAGTTGAGGGTTGTTGTTAGTGGATAGTTAGTTGACATTTTGATGACAGTTATTGAACATCTTATGTTCATTAATTAATATTAATATAATATATATAATAATAATAATATTATGATTAAATTAATTATTAAGTTGCTGCGTTCCGTGGTTGCCATGGCACCGTGAGGTAGCCTAGGCAGAGAGCTCATATTTTATTGTTTTTAAGTGTTTTTCATTGCATATTTGAATCAAACTTTTTTTTGTTTTTGATAACTTGTTGATAGATGGGGCGGCAGGTAGTCTAGTGGTTAGAGCGTTGGACTAGTAACCGAAAGGTTGCAAGATTGAATCCCCGAGCTGACGAGGTGAAAATCTGTCGTTCTGCCCCTGAACAAGGCAGTTAACCCACTGTTCCTAGGCCGTCATTGAAAATAAGAATTTGTTCTTAACTGACTTGCCTAGTTAAATAATGGTAAAATAAAAAAATTATTAACTGAAATATCTGGTGCTGACCCACGGAATTGCAGGACTGATTATGGCAAGCCAGTTTATATTTGGCTTGGCTAGCTAGCTAAAATTATTTTTGACCCCCTGCCCCAGTTCCTAGAAGCTTGTTTTGTTGAGGGCTTTTCTGAACCACTGGTGAGGTGAGGAGGTKTTACTGACGTGTTACAGTGCCGAAGCATCACCCACGTGCGTGGTACATTTCAGTAGTGGACGATCCATCATACACTCTTAGAAAAAAAGGTGCTATCTAGAACCCAAATCGGTTCTTCCGCTGTCCCCATAGGAGAACCCTTTGAAGGAACCCTTGTTGGTTCCATGTAGAACCCCTTTGGTTCCAAATAGTAGCGTTTTGGGTTCCATGTAGAACCCTTTTCACAGAGGGTTCTACATTGAACCCAAAATGGTTCTATTTGGAATCAAAAATGGTTTTCCTATGGGGACAGCCAAAGAACCCTTTTGAAACCCTTTTTTCTAAGAGTGTACCTACGGAGGAGGAAGAGCTGTGACTGTTGAATATGACGAGGGGGCTGATGAAGAGCTCTGTGGCCTGTCTCTCTGATGTCTCTATCTCCCTGCCTGGCTGTACCATCTATGCTCCCTCCTCTCAAGATAATACATTTCTGAACTGCCTTTCATCTAAAGTTGTGGAAGAGCTTCGCCCAAGAACTGCCAAATCCCTATATTTGTTTTGTTAAATTGTTTTTTTGATTATTTTGTTTTTAAAGCGACTTTAAGATTTGACTTGTAATTAAAAACTCTATATAAAATAAATGGATGATTATTATTATTATTGTTGGTAATATCTACTGAACATCTACCAACCATCTGCTTGGGACTTTCCAAATAAAGTGTTATCTATACGGTCACAATAAAGCATTGGTATTCAAACTTTTTCAGCGGCGAGACCATTTTTCAGCCAGAATATCCGGGGACCCCATTTTTCCCCCAAGAATTTCTCACGACCCCACCTCACCCCAAATGTAATGGCATTTGTAATGTAATGGCAAAACCGGTCAATTTCTTATCAAGGGGTCGCGACCTCGACTTTGAATACCACTGCTATAAAGTGTTACCATTTTATTATATTCTATTATTATAGAGTTTCCATTAGTTCTAATGTGTTTTGGGACAATATTGTCTCTGGCTATATTTTCCCATCTTTGAAATATGAAGAAACATGCATGGAAACATACATTCAAGTGTTAAATAGTGACATTTATCTTCACATAAAAACATTATCCAGAGTACGTTGCATCATATTCATCTGATTTGATACGAAATCAGATGCAGCAGTAAAAGCTTCATGCACATTTCACCTCATTGAGAATGCCACCACGACCAGCTCGTAACCCTCTTTACCCTAACCAGCTAACTAACTATCCACAGCCAAGAGACAGAGAGAAATGAGAGAGCCAAGCCCCTATGGTGTGTTATGATACAAAACCCCAAACTTTAACAAGCCAAGGAAAGGAAAATAGGCTGTGTAAAAGATCTCCAGGAAAGCAAGAAAGTGAGCCCTGTYAGACTCATCCTGTCTGTTTTCACATGGGGTGAGCGAACATTGGCAATTATGTAGTCCAGGAAAACCACCTCCCATTGAAACACATCCAGATACATAGCATAACTTACATAACATAAGCCACCTCCACCCCTCTGTGCCTGCCCTAAGGGAGGGTATAGCCTAATAATGGTCCCCCAAAGCCCAGAAAGCCTCTCCAGCCCAGCTCCCAGCTGTCCTCTCCCTCTCTACAGTCCGAACCCCACCGCCCCACCGCCTGAGGAGGAGAGCAAGCCAAAGCCACCCTGCTGTTAGTAGAGCGGGTAAGTGGGGTAAAATGTGTGCCCTACCCAATCAGCTTTATTCTTTTCCCCCGCGCCCTCTCTAAGGCCCGCCTCCTGGAAGAATTCAACAGCAACTTCACAATTGAGCACAGCACAGAAGGGTAGTTAAGCAGCATTAAGCTAACACACATAACATAGAGACGTTCTTAGAGACATGTCTCTCTAATACACATCATATTCATCTGCACAGTATTTGAAGCAAGGGATTCGCTACACTACTTCTTAACTCAGTCTACAAGCCCGCTACTAATTACAGATTTCACAGACAGTGCACTTATACTAAGGTCCAGTTACAACAGTACAAAGGTGCCCTCCATGTATATAACTACCAGTGGTTTAAAAACCTATTATAGTAATACAGAGATGAGAGGGGAGCGGGAGGTTTGCAGCTGACTGTGTAATGCTATGTGTAATAAAAGCGGAGCTCGTCATGCGTCCCTAACAGCAAAGCACTCAACAGCCAATTAAATCACCTCACTGAACAGCGCTGAACAGCCATGTCTGACCAACTAATGTCCAGTACGCTCTATCTCATTCTCAAAACCCACTCTAAAGGAATGGCATGCCAAGAGATTATAACACTGGTCATAGAGGTTATAACGCTGGTCATAATAACACTATGGTCGTAAACTAGTCTCTCTAACAATGTCTGCACTGATACGTGACCAACTCTGGAAATGCTCCAAATAAAAATATGATTAGATACAATAGGTTGATATTTCTATGTGTAGCCACTAGCCTCATTGATTGACAGGTGGCAGGGTGGGGTGATCATGCTGCGTGTGTGTAACCAGGAAAAGGCGGGCCTTACGTAGTTGTCTCTGGCGGACCAGCTGGGGTAGAGTTGCATGTGTAGCTGCCGCTCCTTCCTGGCCAGCTCATAGTATTTGGCCTGTTCCTCCCGGGTCAGAAGCGTGTCCACTGCAGGAAGACACACAACACACACACACACACACACACAACACACACACACACACACACACACACACACACACACACACACACACACACACACACACACACCACACACACACACACACCCACACACACACAAGACAAAGATGCCATTTAGTTTTGTTCATTAGCCCTAGACCAGGGGTGTAAAACTCATTTTCCCCTCTGGCCACATTCAGTCTTTATTGAGGTCCGGACAGCCGCACTTAAAATTGATATTTTCTCGCCATCAACATTAGCAAAAAATAGTCCTCTATCCATTGCTTTTGGAATTTTCGATGCTCCCTGACTGTATAGATTTCATTTCGATGACTGTTGTCAAGTTGGACAGAGTGAAGAGACTAGAAATTTAGGRCCATTAGCATTTCTACACAGTTTGATTTGGTTTTAGTTCGTTCAATGTCGTTTTATTTGGATCTGGCACCTGGCCTTGAGTTTGTGACACGCGGCCTCGACAATGACGTGCACAATGACAACTGTTGAGGCTAGGAGGGCTGAGGGAATGCGTTTATCTTATTACAATGCACTGGGTTCTTGGGGATCTTCAACGCTGCAGAAATGTGTTGGTACCCTTCCACAGATCTGTGCTTCGACACAATCCTGTCTCGGAGCTCTACGGTCAATTCCTTCGACCTCATGGCTTGGTTTTTGCTCTGACATGCACTGTCAACTGTGGGACCTTATATAGACAGGTGTGTGCCTTCCCAAATCATGTCTAATCAATTGAATTTACCACAGCCGGACTCCAATCAAGTTGTAGAAACATCTCAAGGATGATCAATGGGAACAGGATGCACCTGAGCTTAATGTTGAGTCTCATAGCAAAGGGTCTGCATACTTTTTTTATACATTTGCAAAGATTTCTAAAAACCTGTTTTTGCTTTGGCATTATGGGGTATTGATGAGGATTTTTATTTATTTAATCCATTTTAGAATAAGGCTGTAACGTAACAAAATGTGGGAAAAGTGAAGGGGTCTGAATACTTTCCGAATGCACCGTATATTGTTTTATAAACTGGGTGGGTCAAGCCCTGAATGCTGATTGGCTGACAGTCGTGGTATATCGGACCGTTTACCACGGGTATGACAAAACATTTATTTGTACTGCTCTAATTAGGGAAAGGGGGATACAGTGGCTTGCGAAAGTATTCACCCCCTTGGCATTTTTCATATTTTGTTGCAGTACAACCTGGAATTAAAATAGATTTTTGGGGGGGTTTGTATAATTTGATATACACAACATGCCTACCCCTTTGAAGATGGAAAATATTTTTTTTATTGTGAAACAAACCAAAAAATAAGACAAAAAACAGAAAACTTAACTATTCACCCCCCCAAAGTCAATACTTTATAGAGCCACATTTTGCAGTAATTACAGCTGCAAGTCTCTTGGGGTATGTCTCTATAAGCTTGGCACATATAGGCACATTCTTCAAGGCAAAACTGCTCCAGCTCCTTCAAGTTGGATGGGTTCCGCTGGTGTACAGCAATCTTTAAGTCATACCACAGATTCTCAATTGGATTGAGGTCTGGGCTTTGACTTGGCCATTCCAAGACATTTAAATGTTTCTCCTTAAACCACTCAAGTGTTGCTTTAGCAGTATGCTTAGGGTCATTGTCCTGCTGGAAGGTGAATCTCCGTCCCAGTCTCAAATCTCTGGAAGACTGAAACAGGTTTCCCTCAATAATTTCCTTGTATTTAGCACCATCCATCATTCCTTCAATTTTGACCAGTTTCCCAGTCCCTGCCGATGAAAAACATCCCCACAGCATGTTTGGTATTCTCGGGGTGATGTGAGGTGTAGGGTTTGCACCAGATATAGCGTTTTCCTTGATGGCCAAAAAGCTACATTTTTGTCTCATCTAACCAGAGTACCTTCTTCCATATGTTTGGGGAGTCTCCCACATGCCTTTTGGCGAACACCAAACGTGTTTGCTTATTTTTTTTCTTTTTCTGGACACTCTTCCATAAAGCCCAGCTCTGTGGAGTGTACGGCTTAAAGTGGTCCTATGGACAGATACTCCCACAACTTTGTACCTGACCTGTTTGGAGAGCTCCTTGGTTTTCTTGGTGCCGCTTGCTTGGTGGTGCCGCTTGCTTAGTGGTGTTGCAGACTCTGGAGCCTTTCAGAACATGTGTATATATACTGAGATCATGTGACAGATCATGTGACACTTAGATTGRACACAGGTGGACTTTATTTAACTAATTATGTGACTTCTGAAGGTAATTGGTTGCACCAGATCTTATTTAGGGGCTTCATAGCAAAGGTGGTGAATACATATGCACGCACCACTTTTCCGTTTTTAATTTTCACTTCACTTCACCAATTCATTTCACTTCACCAATTTAGACTATTTTGTCCATTACATGAAATCCAAATCCATTTAAATTACAGGTTGTAATGGAACAAAATCGGAAAAATGCCAAGGGGGTGAATACTTTTGCAAGGCACTGTACCTAGTCAGTTGTACAATTGAATGCCTTCAACTGAAATGTGTTTTCCGCATTTAACCCAACCCCTCTGAATCAGAGAGGTGCAGGGGGCTGCCTTAATCAACATCCATGTCTTCAGCGCCCGGGGAGTAGTGGGTTAACTGCCTTGCTTAGGGGCAGAACGACAGATTTTTACCTTGTCAGCTTGGGGATTCAATCCAGCAACCTTTTGGTTACTGGCCCAACACTCTAACCACTAGGCTACCTGCTTACATTGGTAACCAGTTTATAATAGCAATAAGTCAACTCATGGGTTTGTGATATATAGCCAATATACCACGGCTAAGGGCTGTGGTATACTCTGTGTTGCGTCGAGCTTAAGAACAGCCCTTAGCCTTGGCATATTGGCCATATACCACACCTCCTCGGGCCTTATTGCTTAATTATACCATGGCATTGCTGAATAACTTGAAGTACATTCTAGAGCGTGCATTTTTTTCCTTATAACACACGGTATGTTTGCATGGTAGAATTCAATGGCTATAGATCATTTTTACATGTTTTGTTTGAGCTGCTTTTGAAAGCAAAAGTAGAATTGAAAACAGTATTGGTATTGTTGAATTAGATTTTCATAATAGCAAGCTAGGACTGATGGTTTGGTTACCAGTCTGTTTGTTTGGTTACCACCGCAACTACTGTAGCTATCTAGTAAACTTGCTAGCTACTTCAGTGGARGTTGAACACATTTCCAACAGCAAATTAAACCATTTCTAGTGGTAAACGTGTTAAATTATAGCCATGGTATAAAAGGGATAATCAACTCGGGGCTCCATGCGTTCTCTGGAAAATAATGCAACTCTGTGCAAGGTCAGTTCCACTCCGCTAGCGTGTCGTGGAACACACCTTCAATGTCTTTCATTATTCTCCTTAGAACTCTAATTAAGTGATAATGCCCGATAAGCCGGTGTTTGGAGGATATATTGGCAAACTGTGCCAAGATATACTCCAAACACCGGCTTCGAGGGCATTATCACTTTTATACAACGGGTTACCAACTTATTCATACTATTTAATCATTTCACAAGATATAGTGACATTGGATAGATGAAGGGCCACTGTGAAAAGTTCTGAGACAGACAACATCATGTAAGACAAAGGAGCTGATCGTGGACTACAGGAAAAGGCGGGCCGAACAGGCCCCCATTAACATCAACGGGGCTGTAGTGGAGCGGGTCGAGAGTTTCAAGTTCCTCGGTGTCCACATCACCAACAATCTATCATGGTCTTAACATACCAAGACAGTCGTGAAGAGGGCACGACAAAACCTTTTCCCCCTCAGGAGACTGAAAAGATTTGGTATGGGTCCCCAGATCCTCAAAAAGTTATACAGCTGCACCATCGAGAGCATCCTGACCGGTTGCATCACCGCCTGGTATGGCAACTGCTCGGCATCTGACCGTAAGGTGCTACAGAGGGTAGTGCGTACGGCCCAGTACAAACTGGGGCCAAGCTTCCTGCAATCCAGGACCTATATAATAGGCGGTGTCAGAGAAAAGCCCATAAAATTGTCAGAGACTCCAGTCACCCAAGTCATAGACTATTTACTCTGCTTCCGCACGGCAAGCAGTACCGGACCACCAAGTCTAGGTCCAAAGGGGTCCTTAACAGCTTCTACCCCCAAGCCATAAGACTGCTGAACAATTAATCAAATGGCCACCGTACTATTACATTGACCCCCCCCCCCCCTATAGTTTATTTGGTAAATATTTTCTTAACTCTTCTTGAACTGCACTGTTGTTAAGGGCTTGTAAGTAAGCAA
The DNA here is from genome assembly GCF_002910315.2 of Salvelinus sp. IW2-2015. NCBI lineage: Eukaryota > Metazoa > Chordata > Actinopteri > Salmoniformes > Salmonidae > Salvelinus > Salvelinus sp. IW2-2015. Next base: position 26,016,080 of record NC_036860.1, on the reverse strand, counting down.
GTAAGGTCTACACTTGTTGTATTCAGCGCATGTGACAAATAAAGTTTGATTTGATTTGATGATATTCATCCCATTGATATATTTCTGTATCTTGGTCAATGGTATCATATGCAGCAGTCAGTCGTGCAGGGGGTAACTCACATTACTGAGATATTCCTCTCAAGTCCATCTCTCATGTGTGAAATCAACAGCAGGGGTTGAGACGAGGGATTTGGGAATGAGTCTCTTTGCTGCATGAGTATTCATGGATGTATGTGTGTGTTTTAGTGTGTGTGTGTGTGTGTGTGTGTGTGTGTGTGTGTGCTCGCTGCTCACCCTTCTGCCAAGTATCTGGTTGATTGCAGCGCTCTCCTTCAGCGTGCACTCAGCGATCACCTTGGCCCTCATCTCCTTCATGTACAGCATGAAAGCATTCAGAGGCTTCTTGATCACTGGCTTCTTAGGCTCCTTCTCCCGCTTGGGCTCCTGGTGTGGCTTACTGAGGAGGGGGGGGGGGGGGGGGAGCAGAGCAAAACAAACAAGATCAACAGGGACACCCGTGGTGAATATGTACACAAGAACATCAAAACAGTAAGGCGCTATTCATCCATCTAAGCTTTTGATACACTTTCAATGCATCAATGAGATACTATAATATTGTATGCCATGTAGCTAGCACACACAGATCACACATCTCCTTTGACAGACACGTGTGTCATTGTAGAGACAGGGGTTCACCATGGGGGTACTTACGCGTACATGTTCCTGTCGTAATGGTCATGATGGTCCTGTTTGCCTGAAGGTGGCACGATGGCTGGATGGGGGATCCCCGTTGAGTGCATGCCTGGCCCTAGCATCAGAGAGTGAGAGAACCTAGAAGGGGAGAGACAGAGGGAGGGCGAGAGAGAGACAAAGAGAGACAGAGACCAAAGGATCAGACAATATGTTTTGTCTTTATATATGGCAACGTGAACATGAAGCGCTGAAGCACGCGGGCGGTTGGTTGGCCCTGAAAGAATGGGCTTCCTGGCAGTCCTCTCAGAGCGTTAAGACTGTGAGAAGTCTCTTCCAACGCCAGCAGATGGAGCTGTGGTCACACTCAGACAAAAGCTAGGCGGCGCTGTAGATACAGTAGATAACATGAATGTACTTGCTCTACTTTTCATTAGTGTTTCGTTAAAGGCTTCTTTTCAGTGTGTTATTTTCTGAGATTCATATTGTTGATGACATCTATTTATTCATTATTGGATTGGGAATGAAAAGTGCCATTTACTGAAACTTTACTGAACGTTTTAGTTGCAATGTTGGAAATGTTTTTTTTTTGTTGATTTCCTGAAATTCATATTTGATATACCTGGTCATTAAATGTATTTTCTGATTTATACAATTCCAAAGACATCATTCTTCTAGTGTAAAATAAACATTTCAAATCCTACAGTTTCACCCTGAACTGATGGGAATGAGAGAACGCGGTGTGACATAGATGTTTGGTGACATTTAAATGTGAACCACGTCTCCAGTTGGATTTATTTCTGAAGCTAACTGAGCTAGCATGTTTGGCTCGCCAGTTACAGTAACAGAGGAGCGATCTCATGACTGAYCCTTTGCCTAAAATAACAACAGTCAACAGCAGACAGTTTGCAGTGGCGTATAGCGTCTCTCTTTGTCACAGCAACAGGAGACACACTGCTGCACTCACACTTCCGTCCAGGAGAACAGACGGGTTTGTCTCTTCATGTGTGTCCCCACACAGTTGCAGGGTAGTTTATAGCAGTTGGCACACAGAAAGACAGGACACACATTGCGGAGGCACCTGTACAAGGCAATAGCGAAGGGCACATGGTAGGTGGGAGGAGTAGAAGCATTGGTCTGGAAGGGGTATGTACTTTGCGATTCCCTCCCCAGACTGAAGCGGCTCAGCTCATACTGTACCTGGGGTAGGAAGAGCTGTTGGGGAGACTGGAGGAGTAGGGCTGTCTGAATCCACATGAGGACAGGGGATAGACAGGCTGACTTTGCCTGTGGTTGGGAGGACAAATAGGGATGCAACAGGGTTCAACTAGGCTGCTGACCAAATCCTCACTGCCTAACTTCTGACAATATGTTTAGACCAGTGGAGGCTGCTGAGGGGAGGACGGCTCATAATAATGGCTGGAACGGAGCAAATGGAATGGCATGGAACACATAGAAACCATCTGTTTGATACCATTCCAGGGACCTCCATCATATGTTAGCAAAACATGATGTCGAAGTCAAGAAAGCTTACCAGCAGCCAGTGGCACTTGCCGCACTGGTAGCCTATTCGCCTATGTCAGATAATCCAGTGAGTGTAATTGGTTCCAATAAGTGTAATTTGCTCAATATTAGGAGTTTAGAAATGAAGTTGACATCATTAGAAATAATATATTTTCCTATGTTCTACTGTAGGTATGTAATTCAAAATGAGTTGATTCTGTTATTGCTAGCGATATTCATAAAAACATTGGTGGGGGAAAAACAACACTTAAAAACAAAATATACAAATATTTTTGCGGACCCTGGTTGAATAGCCCTGCTATAGGTATATACGGGCAGTCTGGGTTCTCAGTATGTGTACTAGCTAGCTAATGAGGGGCTTGATCATGACTGGTTATGGAGTTAAGTCCATCCTAATGTACCAGTATTGTTTCCGTCCCTCTCCTCGCCCCAACCAGGGCTTGAGCCAAGGACCCTCTGAACACATTTCCAACTGCCACCCAAGAAACCTCATTATCTATTGCACCACAAAAGCTGTGTCCCTTGCAGAGCAAGGGAAACAACTACTTCTAGTTCTCAGCGCGGGTGACGTCACCAACTGAAAGACCAAAGACGAGGAGCGAAGTCGGGAGGTGCATCTCTGCGACAGTAGAAAGTCGGACACTGGTGTGGTTTCCCAACAGCAAGGCTGAGTGGAACATGGCAGTGTTGCTATTGTTTATAAAAGTTGTTCTTTATAATGTCGATATAGGAATGTCTCCAACCCCACACACTCACAAACTGAAAATATATGTGTGTACGTTGTACAATCAACTGGTGAGAGAGAGAGCCTGAAATGTTACATTCATTTGTACATATCCACTGTATACATGTATTGCGGCAAAGTTGGTTCCTGTTCCAGTCACATCTTTGGTCACGTTCGCGTGGGTCAAACAAAAACACCATAATGGTTGGTTGACAATACAGCCTCCCACAGTGCAGGCGATGGCTGCAGGATGAAGTTGGTGAACAGCAACTGCAGAAACTTGCAGGCGACTGCTGTCAGAAATTCATGACCTTTGATCACGTGATTTTTGTAAAGTTCATGGAGTCAACATGTAGGCGCAAGTCGAAAATGTTTATCCCCATAATGCAGCACACTTTGGTCACCGACTTGACACATGTGATCTGCTCGAACGCCCCACAATGTTGAATCTTCCAACAAAAGCTAACTAGCAAGCTACTGTAGCTAGTAGTGCTAATGCCTACATCATTATGAYTATTCACGAGTCATTGCAGTAGCCTCCTGAGTCAGCTGCMGTYCTCAGCTGACCCAACGATCGCGGAGAAACATTCTGATCTACGGACTGATTTCTGATAACAGTCGGTTCCTCTTAATTGTGGGGCTGCATGTCTACAACTTTAGGGTAATTGAAACAGGCTAAGTAAGTTTTTTATGTCAGTGACGGAAAAGCTAGCTAACTAGCTAGCTAARTATGTCAGGAGCCTAAGTTAACAGTTAGCTACACAGCTGATGAAGTGCCTGGCGACTAACGTCCTGAATTTGTGCAGGAGATAGCCACTGGTATGTTTCTATTTTCTCACAATTGCAAACTATTAAATCACTGTCACAGCATTTGTAATAATTTAGCTATCTAGTTGTTCTTCCTATTTCATGGAGAGTCACACGAGAGCGCAGCGATATAAAAAATGTGGAACTATGTTTTCAAATTTGAATATGAGTTCCACGTCCTACAAGAGAGAGAGATCGGTTGAGGGACGAGGTTCGTTTCCTTATTCAAACGGTTATTACAGTGACATTTGGCTTGCCAATTACCGTCATCCAATATTCCATGACCCTATATAGAGTATCTCTGGCTCTTAGGAGCCATGAACAGGGCGACCATGTCTATTGTGTATTGTGTATAGTTTAAAAAGGCTTCTAATTTTTGTAATGTCCAATATTACATTTCAGACTTGATTTGCCCTAACAAAAATGTATCAACCCCTACAAAAATGTCCATTAATTATAATCCACAAAATAATTCAAATTTCCTGTTGCTGCAAGATTATTTTCCTACTGTGAGAAACTGGTCAAATTAAGATTCTACACCTGTATAGCATGACTGTGTGAAGGGTGGTGGATGGATGCATGGGGGGGCAGGAATCTTTGATATGCAGCAGCACCCCCTTTCCCAGCCCTCCTCAGCCCCAGGAGGTCCCTGAGATCAAGGAAGGCAGAGGAGGCTCAGTGTCAGGGAGGCTCCCAGGTCCAGAGGGTTCTCTCAGGGAGGGATTCACTTGCTAATCCCAGCCAACAGGCCCATTAGGAGCAACATCCACATCCAGGACCCAACTAACACCTCTCCTCTCCACAGCCCTGTCTGTCCTCTGCTGGGGAGAGAACATTTCCTGTTTGTGTTGAGGCACGGATGGGGTTTTTCTGTGTATTTGCATACCGATAGATTTGTGATTTGTCCCTCTCATGTCCCTTTAAGAGTACCAACTATTCAAACTCTATAGAGAAATCTCAATCCATTTTTTTACTTAGACCTGTATCTGAACTTCTTTGAAACAAATTAACTGTGAAACGTATTGCAATCTGCTAGGCTGTGCCTACAGTGGGCTGCCTAGCTTCATGTGGAAAGAAGACAATACACATCCTCCCAGGCCCCAGTCACGTGCCATACGGTGGCTGGAGTGAGTCACATCCAGTTCTTTGTCATCTCCTTTCCTTGCTCTCTCTTTCCCCACACAAAGAGGGACACAAGAAAACCAAACAAATGCATAATCTGCACTAAGAAGATTACAAGTTTGTAAACAAGATGATTTTTTGACAATACCACAGCAAGTCTGTAGTGACTGTTAACTTAAGTGTCTGAAACAAAAGGCAGTGAGTTCAGTGGTGGAGGGACAGACCAGAGAAATTGCAGCAATCTGCCTCGTGCCGAGCGGAGCCTGTTTAGGGAGTGCCAATGTCCTTCACCAGCTTTAAAGACACACAGCATGGATGTGAATGGAAGTAGTATTAGCTGTCATTCTATTATGGTGAACCAAATCCCCATCACATTTAAGATAAGCCCACAATTGTTCAGGGGGATTCGCTCAAAGTTATTCTGCCAGTTACAGATTTTTAATACATGGATTTGTAAAGTTGAGCTCAAGTCAATGGATGGATTGTTAGCCACAGCGTGTCTGAGATTATGGGTGTTAAAACATGTTCTGATTTGGCATCGTATCCACTTTCTGTGATAGTGCCTTAGAGGCCGGGAAGACAAGGGAAGACAGTAGTTTCATTTTGAGAGTGGAACACCAGGCTAGATATGATCAATGAATCAGGGCGTTCGTATCTTAGGAAGTGAACTATTCAATCACCAATTTTGTCACGATAACCAGCTTTATAGGAGCTACTAACTGTGTGGGATGAAGTGGTTTGTATTTGTATTTATTATGGACCCCCATTAGCTGCTGCGAAGGCATATCTACAGTACAAAAGCCATGTGTACGTGTGTGTATAGTGCGTATGTTATTGTGTGTGTGTGTATGCACGCGTCTGTGCCTATGTTTGTGTTGCTACACAGTCCCTGCTGTTCCATAAGGTGTATTTTTAATCTGTTTWWAAAAAATCTGATTCTACTGCTTGCATTAGTTACTTGATGTGGAATAGAGTTCCATGTAGTCATGGCTCTATGTAGTACTGTGCGCTTCCCATAGTCTGTTCTGGACTTGTGAAGAGACCTCTGGTGGCATGTCTTGTGGGGTATGCATTGGTGTCTGAGCTGTGTGCCAGTAGTTCAAACAGACAGCTCGGTGCATTCAATATGTCAATACCTCTCATGAATACAAGAAGTGATGAAGTCAATCTCTCCTCCACTTTGTGCCAGGAGAGATTGACATGTATATTATTAATGTTAGCTCTCTGTGTACATCCAAGTGCCAGACGTGCTGCCCTGTTCTGAGCCAATTTCAATTTTCCTAAGTCCTTTTTTTGTGGCACCTGACCACACGACTGAACAGTAGTCCAGGTGCGACAAAACTAGAGCCTGTAGGACCTGCCTTGTTGATAGTGCTGTAAGAAGGCATAGTAGTGCGTTATTATGGACAGACTTCTCCCCATCTTAGCTACTGTTGTATCAATATGTTCTGACCATGACAGTTTACAATCCAGGGTTACTCCAAGCATTTTAGTCACCTAGTTGAGGTTTAGGGTTTAGTGAATGATTTGTCCCAAATACAATGCTTTTAGTTTTAGAAATATTTAGGACTAACTTATTCCTTGCCATCCACTCTGAAACTAACTGCAGCTCTTTGTTAAGTGTTGCAATCATTTCAGTCGCTGTAGTAGCTGACGTGTATAGTGTTGAGTCATCTGCATACATGGCTTTACTCAAAGCCAGTGGTATGTCGTTAGTAAAGATTGAAAAAAGTAAGGGTCCTAGAGAGTTGCCCTGGGGATTTCCTGATTCTACCTGGATTATGTTGGAAAGGCTTCCATTAAAGAACACCATGCAAAAAAAGTATTGAGTAGCGGAGGTGAAACTGGATTGGTTGATGTACGTGTGCGAGAGAGTATCATGTGTGTGTGTGTGTGTACTTGTGAGTGTGTGTGTGTGGTGTGTGGTGTGTGTGTGTGTGTGTGTGTGTGTGTGCACGAGAGAGAGAGTGTGTATGTGTGTGTGTGCGTGAGACTTACCAGCCCATGGAGGGGGCATCTGTCCCAACACGCCCTGAGTATAAGGAGTAGAAGCCTGAGATGTCCTGGGACTGGTGCCTGTGAACGCCTGGAGGGGACACACAGGAGAAGACAGGCTTGTTAACTCAGGGCCCTTGACTCAGCAAGGGCCTCATTACCTGGCTGGGAACCTACCATTACACACACAGGTCAAACACACAACCTCCCCCATTCTCATACACCCCTACTGGGAGGGTCAAGGGGGTGTTGAAGTACGATGTACGAGAACTAAGGCCTAAAGTCAGCCCTCCAGCATCTTGTTGAACCACTACCAAGTGAAATGAAGAAACTCAGAGCCGTGAACTATGTTCTTTGTTTCCACTCCTTTGTAACAGCCAGTTTCCTGTGAACACGACTTTGACATTCTGAGCTTACGTCGTCTTCTCCTAGGGCAAGCAGTTTTACTGTCTGGCCCCTGCTGCTTGCATCGCACCACCAACAATTGTCTCATGGCAAAGAGGGATCTTGATCCAAGCTACAAGTTCCTTCCCATGATGTGTCAGTCAATCAGAAGCCTGTGAGGTTAGGACCCCACTCACTACTTCACCCCGCTCCACAGACACCCACCCTACTGACGCTCGCTAGGCCAGGCAGCGAAATGGTTTTAATAAACGGGACGTTTCCCATTATCGAGTCGGCCGACATAAAAGAGCAGCGTCCCGAAACAAAACAAAAAAAAGGCTCTCTCTGTGCCTTTCAAAGGAAGTCCTTTGTCAACAGCGAGCACCTAGCACTTAAGCGCAACCCGAAGGTAACCTATATTTGTTGCAGAAGAATGCTGCAGATTACTGTAATTTGCCGTCGCTGCAGGCCTGTTTCTGGACTGGATCATTTAGAAATCTGAAGGACTGGAATGTACCGCTCTCGTCCCTCCCGTCCTCCTAAAAAAGCCTCTGTCCCTCGTGTACAGACCACTGTGCGGTCTCAATCTCTACTCTCCCAACACAGTTACGTCACAATAAGAGGTCTCCAGAAACAACTTTAACCCCGCTTGATATTTCATGCGTTTATGACGGAGTCAACTTCAATTCTTAGCCTTAAAAAAAAACAAAAAAAAACGACATTTAACTTTAACTTGAATCTATCCAGGTAAATTCAAAATGAAATGTCACTTTTGTTTTATTTATCGGTTAAAATGTAGTAATTGCACTGTTTTGTTTCTTTAACATTTCTGACGGTAAAGAAAAACATGAAATACATTGAAACAAACATCCGTGAAATGACATCAGACATAAGATCGTTCAGTTAACTGAATCTTTCAGGTGCAAGATAAAACAACGTAGTCAAATAACCCCTCGATAGGTTTCTAGGATACACGGCTCAAAAGAGCATTTCAATACTGACAACCTGTTACTGTAGCCAAAACCACAGAAAGAGAAACTGTTATTGTATCGGAATCCAAAATGACTGGACAGTAGCTCTTGTGCTGTGCCTGAAAAAAGACCCAAAGACCCGTAGAGTACAGTGCATTACAGTAGCTTTCGTTTATCCTGTACTTTTCTATTTTTCACTCTGTACTTCACCCTAGAGCAGGCAAAGCTGCACACGTAAACAAACGTGACGACATGGTCTGACTTTGATCGTTTGGTATGATGGTTGACACTGAATGACTAATAGTCAATGTCTGTCGTGAATGTACTGACTGACATGCAGACAGACTGGCTGGCTGGCTGAGTGGGGTAATGGAACATGGATGGAGAGTACTTGAAGGGACACTTGTCAGAGAAGCTGCTGGAAACTCAGACTGATTGTCAGCTGCAGTCTCTGTACACTGCAAAGTAAGGTACTGTGTGAAATCAATGTGAGGATACTGAGGTAGGCCTGCAGCGCAAGGTGTGTGGTAAGAGGGGTGAGGTGTGATGGTGTCTGAGGTAAGAGGATGTAGCACAGTAACAGGGGTGAGGTGAGATGGTGTCAGAAGGAGGTAAGGAGGTATCAGCTGTGTACAGGTAGGGCCAGACCTCTCATTATGGGGTGAGTCACTGGTTCTCGGCCCTCGCGTCACCCCTGGGCATTGGCACGTTACCTAGCTGCTACACCGCTCAGCCCCAGTCTAGAAAAGGAATGGGAGAGCAAGGGAATTCCAACTGGAAACTGAGAGAGGTTGTCTGGGCTGGGGCCTGCTGCCTTGCTCTGTCTGTGAGAGGGGGTTTTGTCTCTCTGCGCCTGCCCGTCTCTCAGAGTGGACAGAGACAGGCCCTGACGCAGGCAGCGGCACTGACAGACAGACCCAGTCTTGGCCAAACTACAGCCACACTCCAACACTGATTGCTATTCAGCCAGAGTCAGTCTTTACCAGAGTGATGCAAGATGACATTTTCATTGGCTTGTTAATTAAAGTGTGACTCCGGCTGTGTTCGGCTTAAAATGGCATTTTCATCCCACTGAAAATGAATCGGATCCATTGAATTGACAAAGATGAACTCAAACACATTTGTCACCTCTCTCTCTCTCTCTCTCTGGATTTGAGTAGCATCTTCGTGGGAGATGTTTAGAAGCGTGATGGAGTGAGCGCGGTGGGTGTGGGTCTGTGAGTGACTATGCGAGCCAAGTGTGCGAGCGACTGTGTAAGAGTAGCGTGCTAAGCAGAACCTTCCTTGTGTGCTGCCGAGATGGCCCTGTGTGATTGTCACCTAATTGCTCCCAGCTGTGTGTTGTGTGTGTGTGTGTGTGTGTGTTGCGTGTGTGTGTGTGTGTGTCGTGTGTGTGTGTGTGTGTGTGGTTGTGTGTGGGTGTGGTGTGTGGTGGTGTTGTGTGTGTGTGTGTGTGGTTGAGAGGGGGTTGGTGTGGCAAGCGCCCTCGTGGGGAAGGGACCACTTCAAGTGCGGTGGTGGGACCGCTGGAGGCTCACTGGAAAGAAGGGCCTGTCTCTGGGCTGCACCATTTCTCCCAGATAGTGCACTACTTTTGACCAGGGCCTATAAGGAATAGGGTGTCATTCGGGATGCAGCCCATCTCTGGGCTGCAGCTGCTGCTCGGCTCCACCGCTGCAGCTCAGGAACCAGGGGTGGAAGTGTGTGTGTGTGCGTGCGTGCGTGCGTGCGTGCGTGCGTGCGTGCACGTAATATGCTATTAATAAGGGCCCAGAGTTTTTCATGGTAAGGTCATAGCAGTGGCACAGTACATGTCTGACTTAAGAGAAGTGAGAGGCTCCACAGAGGCATCGGCCCAAGTAGATGGTGAAAGGGGAACCATATTCTTCTTTCAGGATTGTTGTTCAAATTCAGATGGAAGTACTACTTCAATTAGATACAGGTGAAATAATGACCATATAAAATGGGAATCGAGAAGGACCGTGGACTATTGTATTACTCTGCTATGGTGACTGACAGGAGAAGTCAGGCCTTCCCACTCATCTGGCTAGTGTGAGTTATGATGAGGGAAATGATGATAAGGGCGATGATGATGAGGGAGACGATGATGAGGGAGACGATGATGAGGGAGACGATGATGAGGGAGACGATGATGAGGGAGATGATGATGAGGGAGATGATGATGAGGGAGACGGTGATGAGGGAGACGGTGATGAGGGAGACGATGATGAGGGAGATGATGATGAGGGAGACGGTGATGAGGGAGATGATGATGAGGGAGATGATGATGAGGGAGACGGTGATGAGGGAGACGATGATGAGGGAGATGATGATGAGGGAGACGATGATCATGAGGGAGATGATGATCATGAGGGACATGGAGATGATGAGGGAGATGATGATGAGGGAGATGGTAATGAGGGAGATGATGATGAGGGAGATGATTGGGTGACCTACCTTTCTGGCTCATGTCTGTGGGCAGGTGAGGGGGGCTGGGGTTGAAGTGGTCGTTGCTGTACGGCAACAGGGACGTCAGAGGGTGCATCCCGTGAGACTGCTGGACCACCGAAACTTTGTTGGACTGCAACAGAGAGAGATAGAGAGAGAGAGAGCACGAAAGAAAGAAAGAGTGTGAGAGAGAGACAGAGAAGGAGAGAGAGAATGAGAGGCGGTCGTCATTTTAAGCATGGCTTGGAACAAACAGATGTGCTTTGGAGGCTGAATACATTTGCTCCCATTGGGTTGGCTGGGGATTCAGGGAGGGGTGGAGGGTGTGGGGGTACATTTGATCGATAGGCCTTTGATGATCAAGGGAGGTTGCGTGAGAGCTTGTTTGCTTTCATGTTTCTGTTTACAAATGGCTTTCAATAACTTACGTGAAATCCAGTTATTTCTAATGCTAACAGCATGCTGTGTGACATATGATATGTCACAGTGGTTACCATGTTGGAGGTATTCACCCGTTCTTGGACACAGTTCCAATAGCAGAGCCTTTCATATTTTGTCAGTGTGTGTGTGTTTGAAAGTTTGGCTGAGGCATTGATTTTCATGTGAATGTACATATTTCAGAAAACTTCTGTTTCTCTCTGCTGCTCTGAAGACTCCAGCAGCAGCACAACAGAGAGAGGCTGAGGCTCGCCTGGCCGGCTTCACATTGGCCCCCTGCTGTTTTATAAAGTGAATGCCTTATCACTTTAAGGCAGTTCTTCCCACGCGCGGCGACACGCATTAAAACATACTTTCAACATTCCCCTCTATCACCTGATCACATCAAACGTAAACCTCCTAACACTGGATCTCAGGAGTATTTTTGCATCTGACAAACCACGTGGTCTACAGTATATTCAGGAGCAGGGCATCTCTCTCTCTCTCTCTTTCTCTCTCCCTCTCACTCTCTCTTTAGCTGTGTCTCTCTCTCTCTCTCTTTTGCTCTCTCTCTTTCTCTTTAGGTCTCTCTCTCTCTCTTTAGCTCTCTCTCTCTCTCATCTGTAAGAGACCAGAAAAACCGTCTAGGACCACTGGTTCCGTTTCAAGGTCTGAGGTTGATGTACCATTTCCTTGTAACATTAGAGCCGCCACACAATTTTATATTTCAGTTTCTTGATGTCTCTCCTTTCCTAAAGGAAATTAGCCGTCCTTGAAGTGGTTCACTATGTGTGTTCCTTTACACACACTCGCAGAGACCAAATGAGCGCACTCCTTTAACGTATAATTATCAGCCTCCCTCTATTTAACCCCCCCCCACACACACACAACTTAGACATAATTGCGATTCTGTTGTTGTAACAGAGACCGACTAGTGTGTACACGCATTGGAGCGAGTGCAAACGAACACACACGTAAGCACAAAAGTGCGCATGCACCTAAAGAGAGGTGAAATTAACGCAAGACTTCAATCCAACGCCAGTCTACAATCTTCGGTCTCCGATAACATCAAAGACAAAATTCCAATTAGATATTAAACCTTTTTAAAGTACGGCAAACGCACAGTGCTCCTCCTGCAGTAATCTAATTTCACTTAAAAGGACATCTATTAGCATATTGTTATTGCCTTTTATCTGGCACGGGGTTGTGTTTGAACAGGAATCCGGTGTTAAATAAAAGAGGTAATGGTGTTTGAGACATCACTAGGAATTAATGATGGATGATGGCCTCTCCCCTCCCCCCCCGACGGCCAATAGGCTACACCTTGACCCTTGTCTCTGCCGCTTCATTCCCTATGCTGATGAAACACTTTGCGCATAATGTATTCTTTGGTTTTCACAGACCTAAGTAGGGTTTTTTGAAGCGGAAATTAGGGGCCCTTTCTAGAGCACGGCCAGAGTGCTTTGAGAGTAACGTCTTTAATCTCTCTATTTAGATTAAAACACACTCACTTCTCTGTTCCTCCTCTAGGTCTACCCTCTGTTATATCTCATGGCTGAATGAAGTAGAATCGTTTCGATTGAATGGTCTTTGGGGCTTTCAGGTAGGTGGGGAAAAAAGCGATTTTTGTAAAGTAAAGAAATCCGATCCATAATCAGGGTCAAGCTAGTTTTGATATTTTTGTAACATTGTCACCACATGAATGAGGAGAACACATAAAATACCACTGATAAAACACTCCCCGTGTGAATCAATCGCAAGTTACCATGAATTACCATTCTGTTAAGTACAGAACACAACTATGGTTGTAATGTCATCTACTATTCATTACAATAGAGAGCCTTTTCCCACAGTATACAGTGTAGTCTATATGTGGCCCCTGTGAAATCCCAGGTTGAGCCTCTGGGCTGCAGACATAGACAGGCAAGTACACAGATGAGCGAGATGGGAGACAGTTGTGACTGTTTACCAATCCACTGTACCACCGCCACACTGAGCCACACTGAACCACACTGAGACAGACTGAGCCAGACTGAGCCAGAGCCTCGCTGTGGTGGGGCTGCGGCATTAGTCATACAGACACACTTTCAACACTACCCACACACCCAAACACACCACCCATACATGTTCAACAATACCTACATACCCCCATCCGCACATTCTCTCAACACTACCCCCCCCCCCCCCCCCACATACACATTGTCAACAATACCTACATACCCCGTCCGCACCCCCTGCACATACTCTCAACCCACTACCCCCCCTCCCCCACCCCACCAACACATACACACGCATTCAACACATACAAAGGTGAGAGACAGGTTGGAGGTGAGCAGGGGTATAGAGCCTGAATCTAAAGGTAGGGAAATAACCCACACCCGACTGCAGTGCAGAGCGAGTGAAAGGGTTGTTTGAGGTGGCACAGGATGTCTTCAAAATGAGACCTGAAACTTTCACGTTATTTTTGATCCCGGAACTGGCTATGTGTTTATTTATGGGTCCAGGCCAGGGGTGGAAATCATTTCAATAGTTCTCTGGATGACTAAGTTTATGGTTTCTATAAAAAGACTTGAGACAGTTTCATGTGTGTGTGTCTGTGTGCAGGGTTGGGTAGGTTACTTTCTAAATGTAATCCATTACAGTTACTAGTTACCTGTCCAAAATTGTAATCGGTAACATAACTTTTGGATTACCCAAACTCAGTAACGTTTGTTTCAATTGTTCAAAATTATTATTTAAACCATGTTTTGAGGCTATATAGTGTTTGTTTACATTTACATTGTTTACAAACAGTGGAGTAAAACAAACTTATTTTTTTGGATTGTGACAGTTGTGTGACAGTTGAACTAAGCTCATGAGGCATTTATAAGTTATATTCTTCAAGAATCAATATATATATATTTTTTTATCAGCATGAATTAGATTGATCGATAAAAGTGTCACTTTTATTCCATAGGCTGGGATCCGCACTATGCAGCTGTTGCAAGAGAACATTTTACATCAATGCGCTCTGTAGATATCAATAGTAAGTGATATCCGTATCGCCATAGACTACACCACTGCTGTCATCCTTATCTCCAAGCGTTTATTCAAGTTGGATAATCTTTGGATGCCGACAGCAGTCGCACCATTGGAAGACATAGCTTGGACTGTTGCCTACAAAAGCCTATTCCTGCCCTTTTCCCGTGAACCATCAAACACATTTGGTGTGTCATAGTGGTCTCTGAATTGTGGTCAGGCTCGCTCACGTGGAATGAATTTAAACTTGCGCCTTTTTTCAATGCTGATTTGAATGTCATTGAAAAAAACAGTGTCGAATATTTTTTTCGCAAACATCCTTTCTGAATTGAAAAGTGATCCTCGAAGTAATCATCTAGTTTTTCAAAAGTATCTGTAATCTGATTACAATATTTTGCTGGTAACGTAACGGATTACAGTTACGGTTTTTGTAATCCCTTACATGTAATCCGTTACTCCCCAACCCTGTGTGTGTGTGTGTGTGTGTGTGTGTGTGTGTGTGTGTGTGTGTGTGTGTGTGTGTGTGTGTGTGTGTGTGTTTGTCAATGTTGCATGTGTGTGTGTGTGTGTGTGTGTGTGTGTGTGTACGTACATGCGTTCTGCATGTGTGTGTTTCCAGTGCCCAGGGCCCACGTCTAGTGGCTGACGGTCAGGCAGAGGTACTCCTAACATCCCTTCCCCCTGTCATTGCCACTCCCTGCCATTATAACCCAACACCCAATCATACAGAGTAGGAAGCCCAATCTGGAAGTGATTCTCCCTCTCCAGAGTTACCCAAAATGAGCGGCACTTAGTTGGAGGTTTGGAGAACATCAAAGCCTGGGCAGACATAACAACGAAGCCATGTTTAAAATACTAAATCCCCCCTACACACGCACGCACGCGCACGCGCACGCACGCACGCACGCACGCACGCACGCACACACAGCCAATGCACAACACAGTGGACATCTATGCTATGCTGGTGGGCAGATGCTGGGCTGTGTTGGTAGGGCAGGAGGCGGATCATAGGGGATCTTGTATCTTAAGTGTTACCTCCTAGCAGCACTATGGGAATGCTCCATTGCTGAGCCATTCTGTCTTTAACTGAACAATATACGGGACTGAAGGACAGACAGACAGACCAGGCCAACTCAATATATAGACTTGCAGAGGAATTATATCTCCATCTAAATGAGCACAAATAGACCACAATAAAGATGTGTTCAGCTCCACTGAAATGGTCTTTAATGATCATGCTTTAAAAGCGAATTAATGGTCTTCTTGTTTATATCATCAGAGGAGTCATCCGTAACTATTGATGCAAAATATTGACGCAGAATTAAGGGAAATGAGATGACCACAGAATCATAAATCCTGGTGGAAATCATCACTTCCTCAACACAATAGATAAACCTTTTAACACACAGAACCAGACATATTTGTTTGTCTAGTGGAGTTCTGTACACAGAACCAGACAGTAAGCGGTGAATTAAGAGCATTGTCAAAGTGCCTCGAAAGTCAGAAGTATGACGTGTGTGGTTATTCTTGGGTGTTCATTGTTTGTTTGAAATGTCAAGATTGATACAGATGTAGGATCTTAATAATAATAATAAATAAATAATAATAATAATAATCCTGCAGCGACAAAAAATGTGATGGATTATTATGTGTATTATAATCAATGGACATTTTTGTACGGGTTAATACATTTTTTGTTTGGGCAAATCAAGTCTGAAATGTAAATGTGGAAATTACAAACTTACCAGTTTCCTGGTTGCAAAAATGTTAATAGTTCGCCTAATTTCAGTTTATGTGACAAAACAAGCATGTATAGTGTAGAGAATCATTCTACCATCTAAACTGCTGTGAAATATATTTTCCATAACCAAAAATATTGTATTTTCAACTGTTTGAAGCTGGTGTACTAAACCGAAAGTAAAAGACGCAAAACGAAACTTAAGAATGGGAAGCATAGAAATAGCGCACATAGAACATATCTACCACTTTTTAGACTTTAGGCTTTCAATGAGAATGACATATCTATAACACACATTTCTTTGTGAATTTGGTTAGGTCACTCAAAAAGTTACATATTTAAAACTCGCGATCCTCACCTACAACCCACATGACCTTTTATGAATCCCCGTACACTGCAGAAAAATACACCATCGAAATGTTCTTAAAGATCCCCTTGAATCAAATCCCTTCAGTCAGTGGTTGAATGGTCTGACAGGAATGATGCTGAACAGACAATACATTCAGTACTGTGCGAATCATAGTGAAACCTTTACGGCGGCTGGGACAGCTTTCACTCACAGGTGGTTTTGGAAAACAGAACTTGCGCCCCCCTGGGAAATACCACAGCACATAAAAAAAAAAACTCCTATCAGGCTTTATGTTGTGGTCGATGACACATTAGACTTATTGATTTCCCAAACTGATAGCTTCCCTTGTCAATGAAAACCCCCTCTACTGTATCACTAGCTAGGTTGGCGACATATTTTCATGCAAATATTCTAAAATCTGCATCCCCACCAGAGATGTGTTTCTATCAAATTGATTTTGGGGGGATACAAGGCTGTGCGTGATGATGTAATGCACATGAAAATATATTTTTAAGTTAAATTCCCATGTACCGAATACGGATGGTTTTCTAACAAAAAATGTTATCATTATATACACTAGTATTGGCACGTGCGCTCTAGCCAACAGCTCGCAGATACAATGCGGGTATAGCCTACTTGATGAAATTATTATGGACAAAAGAGCGACATAATTTGTATTCGTCAAATGGCAGCCAAGCATCGATGATCATGGCACCAGAATAAGACCCTCGACATTTATTGGAAAGGAGCATCAAGCTCATCACCTTGCACTTTCACCACCCTGTGAAGTTCATCATCATTTATTTAATCTGTAGCCTAACAAACTGCATGATTTCCCGACGAGTCGTAGTGGGAGGACCACACAACAGGTCATCGCGTGACTCCAAGTTTACTTCGACATGATGGTTATTATATAAATATTTGAGTATAAAAACGTTTCCACCGACATTTCTTGAATAATACATTTTACAGACACAAAAAGATCCTACCTTGTCTCGCTTATTTTTGTTTTGTTGACATTTGGAAATTTCCCTGACATGTTCTGTTTCCATCAAGGTTGGATGGAAACTTGAAAAGGTTGGATGGAAACTTGGTTACTGTCATCCCTGTTCTAGATGAATACAAGAAAACCGAGGGCTCTGGCATTAGAGTGCTGGAGGAGTGACAATAGATTAAAACCTTTTCTCAATAGGGGGGGCGCTATTTTCACTTTGTAAAAAATCGTGCCCAAATTAAACTGCCTCGTACTCTATTCTAGCTCGTACAATATGCATATTATTATTACTATTGGATAGAAAACACTCTCAAGTTTCTAAAACCGTTTGAATTATATCTGTGAGTAAAACAGAACTCATTTTGCAGCAAACTTCCTGACAGGAAGTGAAAAATCTGAAATCGAGGCTCTGTTCCAGGGCCTTCCTATTAATTTGCCTGAAATCTATGGATATACATGCACTGCATACACCTTCCACTAGATGTCAACAGGCAGGTGGAAGAGGTGGAATGGGGTGTCTAGCTTGATCTGAGGCCGAACAAGAGCTTTTGGAATGACGTGTCTGGAAATTTCATTGTCTTCGAAGGCGCGAGAAGGAACCCCAGATTGCCTTCTGAAAAGCTTTCGGTGTACACGTTAGATATCTCCGGCTCTGATTTTATTTGATAGATGTGATAAAAACATCATAAAGTAGTTTTTTTCAACCGAGTTGTAACAGTTTATTGAACGTTTATTGCGAGTTTTGGAATTTTCTTTTCTTTGCGTCATGTGAAGTTGGGCACATTTGCGCCACATGGCTAGCTATGGTTGCTAATTCGACAGGAGAAGAGGACATTCTAAAACCAAACAACGATTATTCTGGACAAAGGACTCCTTGTACAAGATTCTGATGGAAGCTCAGCAAAAGTAGGAACCATTTATGATGTTATTTCGTATTTCTGTGGAAAATGTTTAGTCCTATTTTCCGCCCTTATTGCGGGCGCTGTCTCGCTATAACGTAAGCTGTATGTCGTACTAAAGTTATTCTTAAAAATCTAACACAGCGGTTGCATTAAGAACTAGTGTATCTTTCATTTGCTGTACAACATGTATTTTTTAGTAAAGTTTATGATGAGTTATTGGATTAGGTGACTGTCCAAAATATCTCCGGAGAATTTTGTGCATTTTGACTACGTATTCACATTGTAAAACCACGATTTGTACTGCTAAATATGCACATTTTCGAACAAAACATATATGTATTGTGTAACATGATGTTATAGGACTGTCATCTGATGAAGTTTGTCAAGGTTAGTGAATAATTTTATATCTTTTGCTGTTTTTTTGCGATCGCTACCTTTGCGGTGAATGAATGCGGTTGTGTGTTTGGCTATTGTGGTAAGCTAATATAATGCTATATTGTCTTTTCGCTGTAAAACACTTAAAAAATCTGAAATATTGGCTGGATTCACAAGATGTTTATCTTTCATTTGCTGTACACCATGTATTTTTCATAAATGTTTTATGATGAGTATTTAGGTATTTCACGTTGCTCTCTGTAATTATTCRGGCTGCTTTGGTGATATTTTTTATGGTAGCTGCAATGTAAAACTATGATTTATACCTCAAATATGCACATTTTCGAACAAAACATAGATTTATTGTATAACATGTTATAAGACTGTCATCTGATGAAGTTGTTTCTTGGTTAGTGACTAATTATATCTCTATTTGGTCYGTTTTGTGATAGCTACCTATGCGGTAATTTTTTTTGAAAATATGCGGTTGAGTCTTTTGCTATTGTGGTTAGCTAATAGAAATACATTGTGTTTTCGCTGTAAAACATTTWAAAAATCGGAAATGATGGCTGGATTCACAAGATGTGTATCTTTCATTTGGTGTCTTGGACTTGTGATTTCATGATATTTATATGCTAGTATTTACTTGTGGCGCTATGCTAGGCTATGCTAGTCAGCTTTTTTACTGATGAGGATGCTCCCGGATCCGGGATGGTGACCAAGTAGAAGTTAAGAAAGGGGGATGAGGTGCGAGGGAAAGACAATAGAGGAGAGAGGGAAGAAAAAAAAAATGAAAAGACAGAGAGATGGGTGATCTCTAACAAGGTGAGATAATAAGCTGAGATAAGGCAATAGAAATGGAATCCATGGATCAATGGATTCTATTTCTATGGATACGGTATGGTGGTTTAAGGCGTCTGTATGCTTCAGTTCGGCTGGCGGCTAGCCGATGTCGGCTAAGCGAACCGAACGAGTGTGCTCGCATACTCCCTTAAACGACCTTCGCTTGAAGAACGAGAAAAAAGCGGCAAAAGAACTTCCTCAAAATTGTTATTAATTAATCTGAGATCACTCAGGAAATCGGTCATTAATTCTTAACGTTTTTGCCCGAGGAGATTTTACATATTTTTATTTCACCTTTATTTAACCAGGTAGGCTAGTTGAGAACACGTTCTCATTTGCAACTGCGACATGGCCAAGATAAAGCATAGCAATTCYACACATACAACAACACAGAGTTACACATGGAATAAACAAAACATACAGTCAATAATACAGTCGAAAAATAAGTCTATATACAATGTGAGCAACTGAGGTGAGATAATGGAGGTAAAGGCAAAACAAGGCCATGATGGCGAGGTAAATACAATATAGCAAGTAAAACACTGGAATGGTAGATTTGCAGTGGAAGAATGTGCAAAGTAGAAATAGAAATAATGGGGTGCAAAGGAGCAAAATAAATAAATACAGTAGGGGAAGTTGTTTGGGCTAAATTATAGATAGGCTATGTACAGGTGCAGTAATCTGTGAGCTGATCTGACAGCTGGTGCTTAAAGCTAGTGAGGGAGATAACTAAGATGTTTGGTGCAGTATTTCTCAATGATAAAATTTGCATGAAAACAAGTCGTATCTCGTTTCTATGACAACATAGTCTTTATTGAAGGATCCCTACTGTTCACCAATTACCGACGAAGGGGCGTAGACTTCGGCTCCCGAACTTCGGCGGGCCTTGAGAATTTTTTGTGTGTGCCCGAACAGCCTGCAAAACCCTAACCGAAGTCCAAAACTAACAAAAACGTCACAAAATGTCGTCATAATATATGCACAAACTCTTCCTGAACTGTTTCGGTTGGGAAGCCTGCAGACGCCTTTAGGCACGAGTCCTATGCCTGATATATGAGAGTTAGGTTGATCAGGACAGGCAGACCTTCCCTCAGCATAGCTACTCGTCAGCTGCGTCCCACTGCCAGGGCTGGGGTGTGGCCCTGCCCTGCCGGAGTGGATGTCCTCTCCTCTACACACTTAGTAGACTCTAATGTCCCCCACAAATATATCGGGGAGGGGACTGTCGATCAGTCTCTGTCCATCCGTTCATTCATCACACACGATATCTCAGACAGCACTGGGACAAAACTTGGGTGAAGGATGCGTGTTGCCATAGAGATGCGTCATTTACAACATTACAATGATTGGCCCAAGGAGGGACCTATAGTAATTCATTGACATGTGTTAGTCACATGCGATATCTCAATTGGTGCATCATTTGTTGGGGACGAAATGTTTACTGTTGCCCTGTTAATCCCCTAAAATTGATGTCCGTGCCCCGCTGAAATCAAATTAGCATAATGCAAAAATCTCAATTAAAATCTGTCAGTTTCAGCTAGAGATATCTGGTCTTTTTTTTGCATTGGATGCATCTCAATCCATCACATTCGCCAATGTCACACTTCCGCATCTGTGGTGAAATGTGACAAGAGCTGGAGTGGTGTTTGTCAGACCATGAGACATCCCGAAAATCGGTCCACTCACAATCCCATCTTTAATTTACAAACGGTTTGGCCTACAAAACTACTATTACCCCTCTATGGAAAGATGAGACCCTCGCGAACATGATGGTTTTCTCTATTTTGCTTTACGGCCCCCACAAGTGTCTTGGGACTTGTCTGAAGTTGGTACAGCCGATCTGCCAACTCCTTTCTATAGCGCCCAAATAGTTTGGGCTACACATCATTTCACCCTCTGTGGAAAAGTGAGACTCTCACAAACACGTACATCGGTTGTTTTGCTCTAGGACACCCACAGGCCTCACAAGACTTGTCTGACGGTCCCCCGGTACCAGTTGAAAAAATGGATGGAAGTGTATATGGAGACTGTTTAGTGCCAAAAAGAATGGGTCAAATACAAGTTTAAAAAAACGGGAAAAAATGTTTCCTCACTTTCTTATACACTATATGTACAAAAGTACAGGGCATTCGGAAAGTATTCAGACCCCTTCCCTTTTTGCACATTTTGTTAAATTACAGCCTTATTCTGAAATGGATTTAATTCAATGTTTCGCTCATCAATCTACACACAATACCCCATAATGACAAAGTTAATTTTTCTTGTTGCAAATGTATAATTTCTTGTTGCAAATGTATAGTTTTTCAGTGGCAGGGGCTGGGAGACTAGTCAGGATCGAGGGAAAGATTAACGGAGCAAAGTACAGAGACATCTTTGATGAAAACCTGCTCAGGACCTCAGACTGGGACGAAGGCTCACCTTCCAACAGGACAATGACCCTAAGCAGACAGCCAAGACAATGCCGGAGTGGCTTGCAGCGATGCTCCCCATCCGACCTGACAGAGCTTGAGAAGATATGTAGAGAATAGTGGGAGAAACTCCCCAAATACAGGTGTGCCAAGCTTGTAGCGTCATACCCAAGAAGATTCGAGGCTATAATCGCTGCCAAAGGTGCTTCAACAAAGTACTGAGTAAAGGGTCTGAATACTTATGTAAATGTCATTATTATTTAAAAAATTACATTTGCAAAAAAACWGTTTTTGCTTTATCATTATGGGGTATTGTGTGTAAATTGATGAGTGAAAAAAACAATTTAATATATTTTAGAATAAGGCTGTAATGTTACAAAATGTGGAAAAAGTAAAGGGGTCTGAATACTTTCAGAATGTACTGTATGTGGACACCCCTTCAAATTAGTGGATTTGGCTATTTCACTCTGACAGGTGTATACAATCGAGCACACAGCCATGCAATCTTCATAGACAAACATTGGCAGTAGAATGGCCTTACTCAAGAGCTCAGTGACTTTCAACATGGCACCGTCATAGGATGCCACGTTTCCAACAAGTGAGTTCGTAACATTTCTGCCCTGCTAGAGCTACCCTGGTCAACTGTAAGTGCTGTTATTGTGTAGCGAAAATGTCTAGGAGCAACAACAGCTCAGCCGCAAAGTGTTATGCCATACAAGCTCACAGAACAGGACCGCCAAGTGCTGAAGCGCTAGGTGCGTAAAAATGGTTTGTCCTCGGTTGCAACACACTACCAAGTTTCAAACTGCCTCTGGAAGCAACGTCAGCACAAGAACTGTTCGTTTGGAGCTTCATGAAATGGGTTTCCGCACACAAGCCTAAGATCACCACACCGCCATTGAACTCTGGAGCAGTGGAAACGCATTCTCTGGAGTGATGAATCAAGCTTCACCATCTGGCAGTCCAACGGATGAATCTGGGTTTGGGGGATGCCAGTAGAACGCTACCTGCCCCAATGCATAGTGCTTATGGTAAAGTTTGGTGGAGAAAAAATAATGTTTTTTCATGGTTCGGGCTAGGCCCCTTAGTTCCAGTAAAGGGAAATCTTAACGCTACAGCATACAATGACATTCTAGATGATTCTGTGCTTCCAACTTTGTGGCAACATTTTGGGGAAGCCCCTTTCCTGTTTCAGCATGACAATGCCTCCGCGCAACAAAGCGAGGTCCATACAGAAATGGTTTGTCGAGATTGGTGTGGAAGAACTTGACTGGCCTGCACAGAGCCCTGACCTCAACCCCATTGAACACCTTTGGGATTAATTGAAACGCAGACTGCGAGCCAGGCACGCCGACTGCGAGCTAGGCCTAATCGCCTAACATCAGAGCCCGACCTCACTAATGCTCTTGTGGCTGAATGGAAGCAAGTCCCAGCAACAATGTTCCAACATCTAGTGGAAAGCCTTGAGTGGAGGCTGTTACAGCAGCAAAAGGGGGACCAACTCCATATTAATGCCCATGATTTTGGAATGAGATGTTCAACGAACAGGTGTCCACATACTTTTGGTTGTGTAGTGTATCTCTCAGACATAGAACAGACACTTCAGAACAAACTTCCGTTTGATGTTTTTTTGGGGGGGACTATCTGTTGTTCCATGTAGTGAATCTGTTATTCAATGTGTTTGTATTGGCTAATAGCAGTATACTACTTTTTATACTTCAAGGGGTCTTAAAATTCAAAATCAAATAGAAAAATTATCCTTGGTATGACCTTCTTAAAACAATTCAATATAGCTTTAGTAGAACCCCCCCCCCCAGCTTCGACAGAGGGTTTAGACTATTTTGGGTTAAATGGGGGGAACCCCAAAGGAAGGGGAGAAGAGAGGGGGGTCTCTGAGGGGGGGGGGGGGGGGGCGTTGCTTCAAAGACACTCTGAGCTATGGACTAAATTTGGATAGAAAACATGCATGTATACTACACATGTAGACCACTAATATCTGCTAACAGTGTGTGTGTGTGTGTGTACGGAAAATTGCAAATAAGAATGGCAGCCCTGTGTTCCATATGGAAGTGGTAACTGTTTCAGTCCAAGAGGTCACTTTCAGTTCAGACATCTCAACGCCTCCCCAGAGAACGGCATGATGACCGAATTGTGTAAACCTCACCCCAAGTTCCCGTGCCATGACTCAGTCGATGAAGTGTAAATGGTCAATTCCGCTTTCCCGTGTTTACAAACAAAGCCATGCTAATGTATAACCTAATTGCACTATACAGGGAATAGGGTGGCATATGGGACGTAGACAATGCCTTTGATATCTATCTATCTCGCCTAAGAGAGCTATCCCTCTACTTTGACCTTAGAGATGACCCTCTTCCTCCCGAGGGGAGGATGGTAGAGGAAAAGAAGGAAGGAGGAGGGGAATGATCTCTCCAGCCGGACATCTACCCAGTGGAGATGAACAAATCATTAATGGACAAAACAGGCGTGAGGCAACTGACCAATCAGAACATTGCTCRAGCATCGGTCTGAAAGATCTGGAGAGATCTTTCTTTCTGTTTTTTTTAAAGATTTTATTTCAATCGTTTATAAACAATACAAAACATCTTCCTTATCGATATACTCCATTGACTTACTACAGTGTAGCCCTCAACACCCTGCACCTACTGTTGAGGATGGTGAACACTGTCTGTCTAGCTGTCTAACTAGGCCCTGAACTCCCTGTTCTTCAAAGCACAACAAACTAGTGCTGATTAGCCATTGACACTGACATGACACAGAGGAAGTCTACGCTGTCCCTGATTCTGCTTTCCATCTGCTCAGTTCGATGGCTATCGGTAAACTCAACACAGGATAAATGGATCAATCCATTCAAAACCAGCACAAGCAGTCCATACACACCCAAATCCTCTATCCATCCATAACCACATGCATCATCCCTATCCATCCAGAGTTAGATGCAGTAGTAAATAGTGGGGATTAGGGAAACATGGCTGCTTAATGCATGCACAGAGAAGGGGGGTGGATGATCTTCTTTCATGTCATAATTTATTCCGTCTGATTAATTCTCTTTGCCCCTGTGGCTGAAGTGATTCCAGTGGATATGCCCTCCCCTTCTCCTTCCTCCTCTTCCCTCCCTCCTACCCTCTTCCACACAGCCCCGAGCTGCTCCTCTCTCTCCTATCTCAGAGCCCACCTGCTGGGCTGGGCCCTCTCTACGGCCGCCTGGAACAAGGCACACCGTTCCCATGGTTACCGCCTCTGTACGGTGTGCGCCGTCCGCAGGTAGGCTGCGAGGCCCGCTCCTCTCAGCCCTGTGTGTGTGTGAGAGTGAGAGCCAAACCCCTTCACCCGGCACTGCACTGCTCTGAGGCAGATCTGCTGCTGCCAGACAGACAGAGGAGGTGAGATGCGGATGGTGTGTGTTCTGCTACGTCATAGCCTAATGTGACTTAATTAAACAACAACTTAAGCCTGCGATGCAGTGCCTTCGACTGCTGCGCCACTCTGTCCCCCAAAATCTATTCGTGGCCCTACCAACAGGGATGTAGCGCTGCTGTAGCGTGGGCATGCCGCTCCCTCACTTCTTTTTAAATTTCAGAATGCAAAATATTCAAGGTCAAAATATTTCTGGAAAATTCATTTGGATAAATTCTATATAAATTCTATTTAATTACCACAAAAATTCCATGAAAACGATAGAGTGACAAACTCAATAAATATATAGCAGCCTATAGGTAGGTAATTGGTGGTTTCTTCCCTGTCTTCTCTCTCTGGCAGGGGCGCCAATTATGAATAACTGTAGGTGTGTGCAGAGGCCCTTTGAGCGGGCCAAATCTGACATAACAACAACTGCCACTGACAGAAGACTTCAGGGGTTGCTAAAAGGGATGTCCTCAAAACAGTTTGTTATGGACTTGGGGCTTAAGTAGGCCTACGACGCACTTGAACTCGCCCTACTGTCCGAGTGCTTAGCTGACAGAAACGTACCACCTCCTATTGCGTATGCAGACAAACTGATCCCCCGCATGAACCTTATCATCACACCGARGAGATCTAGGATCCACATTCACCGCGTGTCTGCCTTGATCTTCATAAAACTCCCTCTTGCGCAGTGGAACCCAGAACGATATGTGACCACTTGGTTACGGTGCTGTCCTTTCAGCACCACAATTCGAAGGGCACTCAAATCGCTTCAAATAACCCTCATCATCAAGATCTGTTCCCTACGCCTAATAGTCCTACTCATCACTTACATCTATTATTATTACAAATAGAAGATTATCACTTCTCACAATGGTGCTCATTTAGTAAAGTTAGATCAAAGCTGAATCAAAGTCTCGCAAGATCACTTAATGATTCATTTGTATTTTACATAACGGAACGGAATATAACAGCATGTCCCCTGTAGCATAGCAGGCCTATAACATGTCACACCAAAAACACCTCAGTTACTTCTTAACATAAGCTGAATAGTCCCCAGAAATTCACCATGCGGCCAACACTCAACAGCGTGCGCCGCTAGGCAGGACTTTGATTGAAACAAAATGGGAGTACAAGAAAGGCTTGTAGTTTGTTAACACCATCTGCTTTATATCACTCACAAAACAGTAACTCAAGAAGATCTCAATGCATATCCCCATGAAACTGATTCAGATCAAAAGATTGGCATGCAGTTTGGACATTTCACCGGAAAAAGGTGAAGATTTATTGACAGTGATGATGGCCTATTTTGAAATTAGMTATGGCTAACTTTGTGTTTGAGGGTATTAAAAATATCAGTTTTTTTCTTGAGACAATATGTGTGGGCATAGGCAGACTTTGCAATTGGGGGATGCATTTTATGCATATTCTATAATGATATTCAATAGTCTGTCGGTACAAACTTTGATTGATAAATGATTTCATTCATTATTTTTGTTGCGCTCCCTCACCTAAAAAATAACACTAAACCTCTGCCTACATATATAATCAAACCCTATAGTTGATGCGTGATGAATTACATAAACATTGATTGAAGGTTTAAAACTTATAGGGAAACCCTAAAACCCTTGATTTGAACTCAAATCCCAAGAGGCATCTTGACGGTTTGCTAGGAAACATCCTCACAGTAGTTGACTGGTTTGAATTATAGATTTGAGACTCAAACCCCCGCTGTTTGTTTGTTTGTTCAAGCCTTTGAGTGAGGAGAGAACGGTGACGAGAGTCAAGAAAGKCAGAGAGCTAGATGGAAAGAAAGAGAGAGAGAGAAAGAAAGGAAAGAGCCCGTTCCCCCCCTGTGGAAACGGGACCGTTAAAAAAGACGTTGTGTGCCTGCCTGGAAGGCTAATGGTTTGTTATTGAATGAGCGTTACATCATTGACCAGTCTCCCAGAGCTGGACCTCATGGTAGGCTTTAAGTCCACCAGCCATTCCAATTTAAGCCACCAGGCTCAGATATCACAGGGCCCAACGCTCTGATGTGGCCACAGATATCATTGGAACTCAACCAAGAAGAAGACGGCTCGAAGGAGCCTTGTCCTGTGGGTTCTGTCTATGAAATAATATTTTGGAATTGCTTGTATATTTGCAAGCCAGAACTCCCCTAGCTGGGACCGACATGCTGTTCCCATTTTACCAATGGCTTTTCATATAAAAAAAACTAGCATCGCCTGACATCACTCCAGATGAGGAATATTGTGGTGAGTATTTATGACAAGTTAGTCAAAGTGATGCGTACAGTATTTCAACGGTTTTCCTTCAAGGGACGGAGAGTTTCGCAACAGTGTAGAGTGTCTTTCGTGCTAAGATAACCAGTGTCAGTTTGGATTTAGGAGCTATGTTGAGTGCAGGGAAAGCCCCTAAACAATTGCAGTGGGCACCATAAAAAAYAAAACGTTGAGATCTGTCAGATGAGCATCACCACCTTCATGCATTCAGTTAAGTGAAAACATGGGGCAGAAGTGAAGACATTGGAAACCGACCGAGGCCTTTCAGACAATCACTCCTCCTGGGATGCAACACAAGCTGTATCCAGCACAATACAGGAGAAAAGACACGGTGTGTGAGAATGACATGACACAGCCAGGCCTTTGAGTATATGAGATCTTAATTGTGAAAAAAAGAGTATCTCTTGAAATTCCGGACCCTGACATCAAACAGCTCATATTATCAAGGGATTTGGTAAGACCGTTCTGTTCTTGGTGTTTCACACAAAGCAACAACTGTGATGAGATTGAGCAGACTTCAGAGCAACACAAAGAGCCAGACCACACACAAAGTAGAGGTGACACTACACACAAATAATACATTCTTAGTTCATGCGTCTCCTTGTAATTTGATGTCTCTGTTCTATCCAGTGAGCGCATGAGCCAGTCATTTTTATTTATTTAGTTATCTTGACTAAGTTCTAAATGAAGCCAGAGAAGATCATTTAGAACTTAGTCAAGATAAAGAATGTCGTCTATCGTTTTCGTCACTAAATCTACAAATGTATTTGACGCACTAAGTTAGTTACAGCAGAAAATACAAATGAATAAACAGGTTGTCAACATCTACAGCCGCCCTGGGCTATGAAGAAGGCAGGATTCAAAATCAACTAGCCTATTTTTCTTCTTCACCACCTCTCATAACCAACCATTCTTAATACAGAATCTAATTTGTAATAGGAAATCTAGGGATGCACGATATATCGGTGAACATGTCAGAACGGCCGATATTAGCTAAAAATGCCAATATCTAGTTTAACGCCGATGTACAAAACCGATGTCAAAGCTGACGTGCCTACCTATATAACACAGAAAGATGAGAACATCTTTGTATATAACGCAGGTACATGACGTAATGATGGCGCGTACAATTTTGTGCAACACAGCATTCCTAACCTAGCCCACAATGTCTGCTGTGGGGATCGAGCAGTCAACAAGTCATTTGAGCAGTCATTTGAAAGAATAACGAAATGTCAGCGAGACAACTCAAAGGCGAAATCCATTTACGGCAAGATAATGGAATTCATTGCCCTTGACAATCAACCGCTCTCTGTCATGGGTGATGCTGGCTTTTGCCGACTGGTCGAGCACCGGTACACTTTTATTTTTATATTTTTTGACTATTTCTCAGGAGTTTCCCTACCGGAGTGACACAGTAATGTCGTCACTGTTATTAGCTTCACGACTGACATTTGGACCAGTGATATCAGCACCATGTGCATGCTGAGTCTGACAGCACAGTGGGTCATCAAGGATTTCGTACTGAGGAAAGTCGTATTGCATGCTCATGAATATGCTAGTTGTCATACCGCTGTTGCCATTTCAATGGCATTTGAGAACATGTTTGAAACTTGGAAACATGAATACACTAGCTAGCTCTATTCGAACAACTGACTCGAGAAATAAGCTCATCAACTGCGCCTGCAGCAGATGTGATACCCTCTGTTATGGCATTGAAACGCCTGCTCAACAAAACTGACAGGGATGTAAACAAATGTAAACAAAATTTGAGATAAGCTTTATGTATGTATGGAACACTTTTGGGATATTTTTTTTCAGCTCATGAAACATGGGACAAACACTTTACATGTTGCGTTTATATTTTTGTTCAGTGTAGTATTCGTATTCTAATTCCTAATTCTAACGCTACCGAGTCTGTCACATGACAGTAGAGTGCGCATGCCCATTCTGACTTCGTCAATGTTAAGCTAAACAGTTAGCTAGCAGCTAGTGTGCAACGTTAGTGCTGACTAGTTTCTATGGAGTGAAGATGGCCCCTTTTCCCGACGAGGTGGATGTTTTTACTGGCCCACATTTGTGAATGAAACAGTTGCCCTTGACAACAGTTTGCCCCGGCAACAAATCTGCCCACACAGGCTGTGAACAAGCGATTTGGTGGCATTCTCTCTTTACCACCATGCTCGATGCTATGTACAAGGATCGCTACTTCGATGCAGACAAGAAACAGGGTTTACYTGAAATGTTACATACACAGCTGGACAAGATGGAAACGGACACAGCGACAGTGCGCACCGAGGAAGAGGCCACAGACAGACAGAGCTGAAACTTTGCTTGACAAGTACAGTATGATGCAATCTTGGTTGAGATTGAAACGACTGAACAAAAGAACAACGAAACAGCACAGCAAGTAGGTGAAAGAAATAGGTTTTGATGATGTTTTACTGGTAATGGGGACATACGTAAATGCAAACAAAATWACTTTTTGGTCAGTGTGTGTGTGTAACCTTTATTTACCTAGCCAAGTCAGTTAAGAACAAATTCTTATTTACAATGACGGCCTACCCCGGAAAACCCGGACGACGCTGGGCCAATTGTGCGCTGCCCTATGGGACTCCCAATCACGACCGGATGTGATACAGCCTGGATTTGAACCAGGGACTGTAGTGATGCCTCTTGCATTGAGATGCAGTGCCTTAGACCACTGTGTCCATGTGTGTGTGTRAACTATTTAACTGTACTAGAGGTCGCTAAAATGTTAAATATCGGTTATCGGTATCGTTTTTTGGCAAGGAAATATCAGATATCGGTATCGGCCAAAAATGTKATATCGGTGCATCACTAAGAAAATCCACACACTGCAGGTACTCTATGAGCTCCTCAGAAAATCCTCATCAAGTTGATACCAAATAATAGCATAAAAACATGCATGGAGTGGCACCTTAATGCATTTTGAGTGGCGAACGAGAGCCAGATCAATTGATTAAAGAGATCAATGGCACTGAGACACACCGACCGGACACACAGCTCATTTTGAGGGCTCGCTGCTCGTCACGAGGGTCTATGTGTGAGTGTGTGTCTGTCCCCGCGCACACACGTCAATTAAAGCCCTTCCATTTGCCTGCCTTTGTACACTATTAGCACGTGTCACTCCATCTCTGTGTGTCTTTAATCTTCAGGAGATGTTCGAGCTCTCCCTTTTATCTAGGGGCACTGGAAACGCAAAGACCTACAGGGGAGAGCCATCCCCAGCATGTCGGTCTTTAACCCTGGTCTCTGTTGCATTGGAGGACAACCTACATCTATCACATCTACCCTCCGTCCTCAGAGAGAGACGCTGCTGAGGATCCTCACTGATTTAGAAACCAGGGGGGGATTCACAGATGAACATCAGTGGATCAGTGGCAGATGCTCAGACCCTGTAGACGAGACAGAGTCAGATGGGCAGCGTTTTGCTTGTGAGCAGCTCAGGGACTTTGCTAATCACGGCTATGCAAGGTGGAAACCTCAGCCTGGTCCAGTGAGTGAAGGCAGAAAGGGCAGCTTCTCCCCCGAGTTCTGTGTAGAAAGAGTGACTCACACCGGGTGCATCCCAAATGGCACCCTAATCCCTCTTTAGTGCTCTACTTTTCTGACTGGCGACTTCTAAAAGCAGAGTCAGCTTCTCCTGGAGCAGTCGGTCTTCCAGGAGTCGGCAGAGCTCCGTCGGCAGTGAGCCAACCCAACGAGGGCAAAACCACAGAGCAGCACTCCCAGCCCCAGGGGGCCCCCCTGTGGTCCAGCATCACAGAGAACCACTGTCATCACTGGGTTACACTCCTCCAGGCCCAGGGCCGCTTGGCTGGGACACTACCCTCCGCCCCGGGTTCTCTAGAGAACAAGGTTGCCAGCGGTTCTCGGGACACTGCCAAGCAAAAGGGTGGCATTGAGCGATCGATAATCAGTACAAATAACATAGTAAGCCTTCTCACTGTGTAATTTCCACCCCAAAATAAAGTGCCATGCATCTCTCTCTCTCTCTCTCTCTCTCTCTCTCTCTCTCTCTCTCTCTCTCTCTCTCTCTCTTCTCTCTCTCTCTCTCTCTCTCTCTCTCTCTCTCTCTCTCTCTCTCTCTCTCTCTCTCTCTCTCTCTCTCTCGTCTCTCTCTCTCTCTCTCTCTCTCTCTCTCTCTCTCTCTCTCTCTCTCTTCTCTCTCTCTCTCTCTCTCTCTCTCTCTCTCTCTCTCTCTCTCTCTCTCAACAAGTTGCTGAGAGGGCCTGTTTGAACATGGTCTCGCACGACTCTGTGCTCTCCCTCCATCCCCGCTAAAACAATGGACCTTATTTGTCCTACAGTCAGATGAACTTTTTCAGAAGATTTGTAAATGTACAGTTGCACATGTGAACACCGCTCCCTCCCAGTGAGCTCTCCGGCAGCTGCCTCCCTGCCTGGGACCTGCAGCGCTGCCTCCCTGCCTGGGACCTGSAGCGCTGCCTCCCTGCCTCTGCTGCATCCCGTAATTGCTCCCTGACTCTCGTCTTCTAGCGAGGGGCTCGTCGGAGCCAAGACGCTAACCAGGAGCAGCTTGTCAGCTTTAAGGCCACAGTGTGGTCCTCAGATGCAGCCGAGATAAGTCCATCGGCCTCATTTCATCACGCTCCAATAGAAACATGGAAAAGACGGGTGTGTTTGCCTTTACAGCGCCGGCCGAGCACACTCCTTCCAGGCAGGCTTCCCTCCCTGCTACTGCGCCTGGGACCTGGGATATGCTGGGAGGGAGGCTGCCGGGGAGTGGGGATGGTGCTGACTGCTGACACAGACCCATCACTCACTCCTCACGTCACCTGATCCATTACGCAACTGAAGACCCCCCACTGCTGCAAAACAAAACAAACCATGACCACAGCACACAATGCTAACATCTGACAGTGTTACCTTCGTATACATGGAGTTAGCGCTGTCCCTTCTGGGGAAGGGAGCATTTTTTTATCCACTGCATTTAACTCAGTTCTTCATTCAGAGCTGAGGGGCCACGGGTGCTGGGATGGACGTACAACAAAGAGCAAGGTCGAAGATAGGATAAAGTACCTGACAACCGGGTTTAAAACAACATAGCCACCTGTCGAGGTAAAATAAAAAGGGTATTTGCACATTTCGCTCCATTTGTGACAGCCGCGGTAGCAAGGGGAAATGCAGCTGAGACTAAGAGTGGATCGGACCGTTGAAAGGTTTCCATCGCACTGTGCCCCGTCGAGGAACTGCAGTGTTGTGTTGCTCACGTGACACACAGTGACAGACATGGGCTTTATTTTCCATGGTAAACCACAACAAGTTTAACCTCACACAACTGTAAACGATGAGACGAGCGAGACAAGCTGCAGGCAAAACCATCTACCTGGAATCTTAACACAACTTCCAAGCAGCAACGCCTAAACAGGCGCAGTATTCTGTACATGCGAAAMGTAACGTTCACTGGGTAATACAAAGACCAGAGATCACAATCACATAAAAACATGTCCTATAGAGGAAAATCTTTCATGCGTGTCATCACATGGTAGTTAGCAGGAAGGACATTGTTCATGTCCTAAATGGCACCCTATGGGCCCTGGTCAAAAGTAGTGCACCAGATATGGAATAGGGTGCCATTTGGGACGCAGGCAACCTCTCGGACCTGCCCTATGCTACGTGCACATTCCGCACAATACTGGCACACAGCAGCCGTGGAACAGTGGGGTATTTCTCTCCTACATCTCAACCAGTTTAAAATGTGCTGTGTTTGACGGCATGACTTTGGTCCTCCTCCATGTCGCCC
The DNA here is from genome assembly GCF_002910315.2 of Salvelinus sp. IW2-2015. Taxonomy (NCBI): domain Eukaryota; kingdom Metazoa; phylum Chordata; class Actinopteri; order Salmoniformes; family Salmonidae; genus Salvelinus; species Salvelinus sp. IW2-2015. Next base: position 25,982,857 of record NC_036860.1, on the reverse strand, counting down.
ATGCAATTCCCTCGAAGGCAGCTCTCTCCGGTAAGGTGACGAAAGAACTAACCCGGAATCGAAGAAAATATGGTCTGAAACAAACACTACAAAAAGTTATCAGGCTGTTTAAGTGCTAATAATGAACATGAGTTTATTATATCACTAAAGTTGAATAACATTACGCGCCCCTATACATATCATATCCACTTCTAAACTTTGCACTAGAAGAAGAGCGTACTACGAGCATAAGGGACTTTCGGGGACTTTCTTCCTTCCCTGTGGTAAAATTAACCTAAAAAACATCAACAGTCATCTCCCTTGTTTCCCCTCATCAAAAATGTATCACATTGACATAATGTTTTGTTAATGAATGTATAATTGAAAACAGTATTCCCTGGGTTGGCTTGAATTAATGAGAAGGGAAATCTACTTGAGCTGGGATAGCTCTCTGCTTTTAATGAAGACAAAGTGGCAACGTCTAATTCGACACATTAACTTGGAGCCCTCTTTCTACAACCCCCCCCCCCCTCCGGGATGGATGGGAGGAGGGGAAAGACGATGGCGTCCCTTTGAGACTTGGACCGCAGAGAGAGGAGAGGGGGCTCTGGGTCCCCAGTCACAATGATTTCATTCTAACACGACTAGCTGCCGTAACTCTCCCGGTTTTGGACACGTTCTGGAAAGGAGATGAAGCTAGCGGAGCGTAAAACACCGGGGAGTCGTCGGTGCATCCCAAATGGCACCCTATGTGGGGAATAGGTTGACATTTGGGATGCAGCTGACTTCTGTGCTCCCAGTCAGTTTGACTTGATAAAGACCGTTCACTGTCTCCCATTCAGAAAAGACAACCAACTGCAGTGAGCGGCCTAAGCCTCCAGAAACACAACAGAGTGCTCTTTCTCTTAGTCACCAGGGCATCTGCTGCTCCTCAGAGAGAGACGCTGCTGAGGATCCTCACTGATTTAGAAACAGGGGGGGATTCACAGATGAAGATCAGAGGCTCAGCGACAGATGCCGAGACCCTGTAAACACGCTCTCCCAGCGCGTTTTAAACATCCGCCGTGTCTTTAACGTGTTTCAAGCAGACCAAAATAGACGCTGTGCCCAAGAACGTCAAGGTGACCTGTCGAAATGACTATCGCCCCGTAGCACTCACTTCTGTKGCCATGAAATGRTTTGAAAGGCTGGCCATGTCTCACATCAACACCATCATCCCAGACATCCTGGATCCACTCCAATTCGCATACCGCCCCAACAGAACCACAGARGAAGAAACTCTGTATTGCACTCCACACTGCCCTCTTGGACAAGAGGAACACCCATGTGAGAATGCTGTTTATAGACTACAGCTCAGTGTTCAACACCATAGTCCCCTCCAAGCTCATCACTAAGCTAAGGACCCTGGGACTAAACACCTCCCTCTTCAACTGGATCCTGGACTTCCTGACGGGCCGCCCCCAGGTGGTGAGGGTAGGCAACAACACATCTGCCACGCTGATCCTCAACATGGGGGCCCTTCAGGGGTGCGTGCTTAGTCTCCTCCTGTACTCCCTGTTCACCCACGACTGCGTGGCCAAGCACGACTCCAACACTACTATTAAGTTGGCTGACAACACAACGGTGGTTGGCCTGTTCACCGACGACGYTGAGACGGCCTACAGGGAGGAGGTCAGGAGACATGTTTTGGGGTTTGAGGCTGGGTTTCTGTGTAAGCACTTTGTGACATCTGCTGATGTAAAAAGGTCTGTCTAAATACATTGGATTGGACTTGACAACAACATCTCCCTCAACTTCAGCAAGACAAAAGAGTTGATCGTGGACTATAGGAAAKAGAGGGCCGAGCACGCCCCCATTTACATCGACGGGGCTGTAGTGGAGCGAGTTGAGTGCTTCAAGTTCCCCGGTGTCCGCATCACTAAGAACCTATCTTGGTCCACACACACCAACACAGTTGTGAAGAGGGCAAGACAATGCCTCTTCCCCCTCAAGAGGTTGAAAATATTTGGCATGGGCTCTCCCTTTCATCCAAGACCTCTATACCAGGCGGTGTCAAAGGAAGGCACAAAAAATTGTCAAACACTCCAGCCACCAAGTAATAGACTGTTCTCTCTGCTACCGCATGGCAAGCGGTGCCGATGCACAAAGTCTGGAACCAACAGGACCTTGAACAGCTTCTAATCCCAAACCATATGACTGCTAAATACTTAGTTAAATAGTTAACCAAATAGCTACCCGGACTATCTGCATTAACCCTTTTTTCACAAACTTTTTTTGACTCATCACATACGCTGCTGCTACTGTTTATTATCTATCCTGTTTCCGAGTGTGTTTATTCCTAGTTATATGTACATATCTACCTCAATTACCTCGTACCCCTGGAAAGACACCGAAGAAGGTACAGCTGATGTACTACTCTGGAGGAGGAAGAGGACATCGAGGAAATGGTGGCAACCGTGTAAACTAAAGAGGCAGAGAAAGAGGTAGAGTGCGAGGAGCCCCTGCACATRGACTCTGTACTYGTACCCTGTGTATATTAGGGCTATCTGTTCTTTGGACCAACAYAAATGTTTTTTAATCAAATCAACTATATTCACTGAGCTTGTCTGATGCTTTAAGCACACTGTTTGATTAAATAATTCATTTACATTTTTGTCATTTAGCAGCCAGATGGCGAAGCGTGATTCATCACTCTAGATAACACGTTTCCACTGCTCCAGTTCAATGGCGGTGAGCTTTACACCACTCCAGCCAACACTTGGCATTGCGCATGGTGATCTTAGGCTTGTGTGCGGCTGCTTGGTCATGGAAACCCATTTCATGATGCTCCCGACGAACAGTTATTTTGCTGACGTTGCTTCCAGAGTCAGTTTGGAATTTGGTAGTGAGTGTTGCAACCAGCAGTAAGTGTTGCAAGCGCTACGCGCTTGAGCACTCGGCGGTCCCGTTCTGTGAGCTTGTGTGGCCTACCACTTCGCGGCTGAGCCGTTGTTGCTCCTAGACGTTTCCACTTCACAATAACAGCACTTACAATTGACCGGGGCAACTCTAGCAGGGCAGAAATTTTCRGAACTAACTTGTTGGAAAGGTGGCATCCTTTGAAAGTCACTGAGCTCCGCAGTAAGGCAATTCTACTACCAATGTTTGTCTATAGAGATTGCATGGATGTGTGTTTGATTTGATACACCTGTCAGCAACGGTGTGGCTAATAGCCAAATCCACTAATTTGAAGGGATGTCCACATACTTAGATATATATGGATGATTTTCAAAGCCAGGCACATTTAACAGTTAGGCTATTGATTATAGACCTAATTAAGTTGGGGTTTCCTCTCTCCTCTCTTTTCTTAGACAATTAAGGCAAGGGCTGTTTTCTCATCTCTTCATTCTGCTGCTACCTCAGACAACATCAGTTAAATCCACGGACTAAACCTTCTTATTTCATCTTTGGATAGGAAAACGAAGGGGACAAAATATTCTGACACAGAGACTCACAGAATCAAAGGTTTGATGTATGAGAGCGTGTGAGTGGCCAGAGAGAGGCGTTAGGCTGGGCTGTGTAGACTGGGACTTGTATGTGGCTGGGCTGTGTAGGTCTGGATGTGTATGGCCTGTATGCTGTCTGTTTAGGTCTGGACTGTGTATGGCTGGGCTGTGTATGGCTGGGCTGTGTAGGTCTGGACTGTGATGGCTGGGCTGTGTATGGCTGGGCTGTGTAGGTCTGGACTGTGTATGGCTGGGCTGTGTATTGGCTGGGGCTGTGTATGGCTGGGCTGTGTATGGCTGGGCTGTTGTATGGCTGGGCTGTGTAGGTCTGGACAGTGTAGGGCTGGACTGTGGTATGGATGGGCTGTGTAGGTCTGGACTGTGTAGGGCTGGACTGTGTCGGGCTGGAATGTGTAGGGATGGGCTGTGTTGGCTGGACTGTGTATGGATGGGCTGTGTAGGGCTGGACTGTGTATGGCTAGACTGTGTAGGGCTGAACTGTGTAGGGCTGAACTGTGTAGGGCTGGACTGTGTATGGCTGGGCTGTGTCAGGCTTTGGGCTGGGCTGTGCAGGGCTGTGCAGGACTGGACTGTGTAGGGCTGGGCTGTGCAGGGCTGGACTGTGTATGGCTGGGCTGTGTCGGGCTGGACTGTGTAGGGCTGGGCTGTGCAGGACTGGACTGTGTAGGTCTGGCTGTGCAGGGCTGTGCGGCTGGATATGCAGGGCTGTGCAGGCCTGGACTATGCAGGGCTGTGCAGGGCTGGACTGTGTAGGGCTGGCTGTGCTAGGGCTTGTGGGCTGGGCTGGTTGCAGGGCTGGATGTGGTAGGCTGGGCTGTGAGGGCTGTGTGGGCTGGACTGCGCAGGACATGACTGTGTAGGGCTGGGCTGTTGCAGGGCTGGACTGTGTAGGGGCAGGCTATGGGCAGGGCTGTGTTAGGGCTATACTGTGTATGGCTGGACTGTGAGGGCTGTGTGGGCTATACTGTGTAGGGCTGGACTGTGTATGGCTGGGCTGTGAGGCTGGACTGTGTAGGCCCGGGCTTGTGCAGGGCTGTGTAGGGCTGGGCTGTGTATGACTGGGCTTTTTGGGCTGGACTGTGTAGGGCAGGGCTGTGTAGGGCTGGTTCTGTTGCAGGGCTGTGTAGGGCTGGACTGTGTAATGGCTGGGTTGTGCAAGGGCTTGTCAGGGCTGGACTGTGTATGGCTGGGCCGTGTAGGCTGGACTGTGTAGGGCTGGACTGTGTATGGCTGGACTGTGTAGGGCTGGGCTGTGTAGGGCTGGGCTGTGTAGGGCTGGACTCCTTAGGGCTGGACTGTGCAGGTCTGGACTGTGTAGGGCTGGGCTGTGTAGGTCTGGACTGTGTAGTGCTGGACTTTGTAGGTCTGGGCTGTGTAGGTCTGGACTGTGTAGTGCTGGACTGTGTAGGGCTGGGCTGTGTTAGGTCTGGACTGTGTAGGGCTGGGCTGTGTAGGTCTGGACTGTGTAGTGCTGGACTGTGTAGGGCTGGGCTGTATAGGTCTGGACTGTGTAGTGCTGGACTATGTAGTGCTGGTACTGTGTAGGGCTGGCTGTGTAGGGCTGGACTGTGTAGGGCTGGGCTGTGTAGGTCTGGACTGTGTAGTGCTGGACTGTGTAGTGCTGGACTCCTTAGGGGTGGACTGTGTAGGGCTGGGCTGTGTAGGTCTGGACTGTGTGTAGTACTGGACTGTGTAGTGCTGGACTTTATGGCTGGACTGGTGTGGGCTGGACTGTGTAGGGCTGGGCTGTGTAGGCTGGACTCCTTAGGCTGGACTATGCAGGGCTGGACTCTCCAGGGGCTGTAATTTTCAGGGCTGGACTGTGCAGGGCTGGACTGTGCAAGGCTGGGCTCTGTATAGGCCTGTAGGATAGTTAGTTAGGGAGTGTCTGACAAGGAAGTTTTGCTGTGGCCCTGCCTCAACTGATTAAGGCATCGAGGCGTTCATTGTTGGCGCTGTTCCTTGAATGCTGCCTGCCGTGGATGGCTGTGAAATGGTTAAGGTGCTGCGAAGGTGCCTCTGACTGTTTGAAGTCGTTTGCGGTGAGGTGTACCAGGTGCATACGCGGTTACCTGCTTCTCAATGTTTACTGCTAACTCCCTTCCGCTAGCGCTCTGTTTTGTCTCTCTCTCTCTCTCCTTCTATAAATCAGATAAGGTAATGAGAGAGAGGAGAAAGAGGCTTGTTTRACCCGGTCCCTATCCTACCCCTCTCACTGTCTATGTTGCGTGTTTCCCCGCATACATGAATATACGTTCACGCACACACACGCACACACGAACACAAAGAGGAGGCAAGTTGCCTAACCACAGTACACATCACCATCAATGTATTCACACAAGCTCTTCGACTTGGCCTTGATATACAGGATGCATGTCAGAAACCCAACCACCACAATGCCTATGCACACACTCATGCACACATGCACGCCCACACACACACACACGCACACACACCCACCCAAATGAACGCACGCACGCGCACGCGCACGCGCACACGCACACACACACACACACACACATGCACACACACCTACATGCTATGAAACCTGCACATTAACTAGGTCTGACAGCCTAACAGTGAACCAAAACGTTTCTTAACTCAGACTGCAACAAGCGGAGGTGTGACAGAGGTGGGTGGGAGGGACTTCAAACAGGCGTCATCACTTCTGAGGCAGAAGGGGTCTCCCTCTGTATCCACAGCACACAGCCTGCATCCCAATTGGCACCCTATTCCCTACACAGMGCGCCKCTTTTGACCAGAGCTATTCCCTACACAGTGCGCCACTTTTGKCCAAAAGCAGCGCACTGTGTCGGGAATAGGGTGCCAATTGGGATGCATCCCTTCTGTATCCACTACACACAGTTGTTCCCTTCAAACCTCCCTTTAAGCTCAGGCACTAAAAGCCCAGCTCCGCGGCACAGAGCGCTGCCGTTCCAGCTGAAATGGTAGGAGCGTTACATTAATAACTTTCATGTCCACCATTAAAAAATCTCGATGCTATTTTTTGAAGCAAGATTTTCTTTTTTTCCCCCCTTCTACCCGCCACAGCTTGTTTGATATCTACAAAGACCTCGCTCTCTATCCCAAAAGCAAAGCCCTATTTTAAGACGTGAAATGGTTTCCAGTTGGCTCCAGACGATCATAGGGGGGAAAACCACAGAGAAAACCACATTCCATAACATTTGAAAGGCAGCGAGTAGCTCGGCGGAACTGGGATGCCTCTTGTTTAACTTGTGGAGTTCTGAGGAGCAACAGAGGCTCGGGCTCTGAGCTGAAATGGCTCTTACATCGTCACTCACGACGCTGGGGTACAGCATCGGTAATTACCACCACACCCACCTACTCACTCACTCGTGTTATTATTTTGTCTATTATTTCAATTTTCCTCTCTCTGCGGGGCCCCGTAATTAAGCATTTCACTGTTAGTCTACTATGTGGGTCTTTCTATTTACTAGGGCAACAGTGAAGATTTCCTACACTGGACAACTTGTTACAGCTGTTGATAAGTCATTGATAACAATCTGCCATTTTTGTTTATGTCATTACATTATGATATAAGCTATAGCTATATTCAATAGAACTCGCATGTTGATTTGAAACCTATGTTTGAACCCTTTATCATGGTTGGTGTAGAGATCAGCCCTGAATCACTGTGGGGCGGACCAGACCTATTTATTGGATGCCCACGACAGCTCCCAGAATGCTCTGACTTCTGCGGAGGCCGCATCGCAGTAAATGCTGTACGGGCCAATGCAGATGTCGGATTGACCATGCAGCACCTTTTATGAGGACATCTGTTGGCTTCAACTTGGCTTTCCATACAAATCATTCCGTTAAAAAAGGAACCCGTTTTTTTTGGGGGGGGGGGACACTTTCTCATTATAAAAACAGCGATGGTGAGATTCAAATGGTGAGATGAATGCTGACGCTATTCACTGCTTTATTATGTGACCCTGTGTCGGCCACATAGGCAGATAAATCTCCACGCATCCAAACTATTTAGTCAGGCAATGTCCACATTATTCTCACATATTTTACAATGTAATTTGAATAGCAATGTATTGGCAAAGGCCCCAAAACATATTTTTTTCTTCAAGTGCTAATGTCCTACTTTTTTTTGTTGACACTTTTTGCATGCATTTTGGGAGGAGGGGGGATTCTATATAAGGCCCTATATGTACAATTATATAAATGATACAATTGTATAACATTGACATCCTTGAAAATGACAATGAAGTGCTTGAAAAAGTCCCTGAAAGTCCTTGAATTTGACTTGCCAATGTGTTTACGAACCATGCTTGCTTAAAGGATGCATAGTCCTCGGCCTATGCTGTTGTGTAGGTGGAGTTACGGGCCAATTTGCATATATTCACATCATTTATGGGGCCATGTGTGCTTTCCCATCTAAGAAAAATAAAAGAGTAGAAATGAACTTGGTTACGTAATTTATCTCTTTATTTCTCTCTCTCTGTTTCTCTTTCTTTCTCTTTCACACACCTGCTTTTTTTTTTACGGCTATGTGTGTGTTGTTTGGGAGCCCTCCCTGCCTGTAGTAGGCAGTGTGTCATTATCTCAGGGCCTCTTTCTCAGGGATGAGTACACGCACGAGGAATCGGCTCTGACAAATCATATCAGCTTACTTTTCAGGGAATGTCTGAGACTGAGACCTACGGGAATGATACAGCTTCAAACAAACCACCGTCTAACAATCCAGCCAGTCACTAATTTCATTGTCTTCTTTCCCGAACTAAACATTGTTTCAGAAACATTGTGATGACAAAAAAAAAACGGTTTGAAATGAACATGGTAATGGATATCAGATCGTCAGAGAAGAAAATGTTAGGGYGCATTGCGCTTAATGTTGAACAAAGACTGGCTGAGTTCCCCTTTGGAGTCAATGATGGAAAAATAAACAAACAAATGAATTCCATCCATGAAGAACAACAGGACTCCATGTTGTGATTGGAGTTGGAAAACGGGCTAAATGTTCTGCCTGTCTGTCTGCACGGGGGTGGAATCTTTTACTCTTTCTCTCTCTTTGGGATTTTGTTCCATAAGATTTACAGGGCAGTCACATGCTCTTCCAAACACGAAAACGTTTATAATTCAATGAAAATGAATCTAAAATACCTTTCAAATAAAGTTATTTTAATGTTGGTAAGTATGGGGCCGACTGTCCCCAGCCTGCTCTCGACCAGAACCCACACATAGCCAAGCACAAACATATGGCCTTATGGCTTTAGTACAATGGCGCCAGAGGAGATGGCTGCCGTTTTATGGTCTCCCAACCAATTGTGCTATGTGTGTGTTTTTTCGCATTATTTGTAGCTTATTTTGTATATAATGTTTCTGCCACCGTCTCTTATGACGGAAAAGAGCTTCTAGATATCAGGACAGTGATTACTCACCTCGTACTGGAATAAGATTTTTTTTCTATAATGAGTCGAACACGAWGGATTTACTTCAGACACCCGACAAGGCCCACATCCCCGTGATTCGCATGAGAAAGAGACGGAGATATCGAGGAGCCTTGTAAGGATCCGATGGCGAGTGGGTAATCTGCCTCTTCCATCAGTACTATTAGCCAACGTACAATCATTGGATAATAAAATAGACAAACTACGACCACGAATATCCTWCATTAAAAACTGTAATATCTTATGTTTCACCGAGTCGTGGCTGAACGACAACATGAATAACATACAGCTGGCGGGTTTTACGCTGCATCGGCAAGATAGAACAGCCGCCTCCGGTAAGAAAAGGGGTGGCGGTCTGTATATATTTGTAAACAACAGCTGGTGCACGAAATCTAATAGGAAGGAAGTCTAGAGGTTTTGCTCACCTGAGGTAGAGTATCTCATGATAAGATGTAGACCGCACTATTTATTAAGAGAGTTTTCATCTATATTCTTCGTAGCTGTCTATTTACCACTGCACTCAATGAGCTGTATACYGCCATAAGCAAACAGGAAAACGCTCATCCAGAGGCGGTGCTCCTAGTGGCCGGGGACTTTAAAGCAGGGAAACATAAATCCGTTTTACCTCATTTCTACCAGCATGTTAAATGTGCAACCAGAGGAAAAAAAACTCTAGACCACCTTTACTTCACACACAGCGACATGTACAAAGCTCTCCCTCGCCCTCCATTTGGCAAATCTGACCATAATTATATGCTTCTGATTCCTGTTTACAAGCAAAAACTAAAGCAGGAGGCACCAGTGACTCGGTCAATAAAGAAATGGTCAGATGAAGCAGATGTTAAACTACAGGACTGTTTTGCGAGCACAGACTGGAATATGTTCCGGGATTCTTCTGATGGCATTGAAGAGTACACCACATCTGTCATTGGCTTCATCAATAAGTGCATTGATGACGTCGTCCCCACAGTGACTGTACGTACATACCCCAACCAGAAGCCATGGATTACAGGCAACATCCACACTGAGCTAAGAGGTAGAGCTTCCGCTTTCAAGTAGCGGAACTCTAACCCGGAAGCTTATAAGAAATCGCGCTATGCCCTCCGACAAACCATCAAACAGGCAAAGCGTCAAAACAGGACTAAGATTGAATCGTACTACACCAGCTCCGACGCTCGTCGGATGTGGCAGGGCTTGTAAACTATTACAGACTACAAAGGGAAGCACAGCCGTGAGCTGCCCAGTGACACGAGCCTACCAGACGAGCTAAATTACTTCTATGCTCGGTTCGAGGCAAGAAACACTGAAGCATGCATGAGAGCATCAGCTGTTCCAGACGACTGTGTGATCACACTCTCCGCAGCCGATGTGAGTAACACCGGCTCCGACGCTCGTCGGATGTGGCAGGGCTTGTAAACTATTACAGACTACAAAGGGAAGCACAGCCGTGAGCTGCCCAGTGACACGAGCCTACCAGACGAGCTAAATTACTTCTATGCTCGGTTCGAGGCAAGAAACACTGAAGCATGCATGAGAGCAAGCGGTACCTGAGCGCCAAGTCTAGGTCCAAAAGGCTTCTTATTAACAGCTTCTAGCCCCAAGCCATAAGACTCCTGAACAGCTAATCAAATGGCTACCCAGACTATTTGCATTGTCCCCTCTTTTACGCTGCTGCTACTCTGTTTATTATCTACGCATAGTCACTTTAACTCTACCTACATGTACATATTACCTCAATTACCTCGAGTAACCGGTGCCCCCGCACATTGACTCTGTACCAGTAGCCCCTGTATATAGCCTCGCTACTGTTATTTTACTGTTGCTCTTTAATTATTTGTTATGTTGATTTAAAAAAWWMTACTTATCTATTTTTTTATTAATACTTATTTTTCTTAAAACTGCATTGTTGGTTAAGGGCTTGTAAGTAAGCATTTCACTGTAAGGGCTACACCTGTTGTATTCAGCGCATGTGACAAATAAAACGTGATTAGATTTGATCTGATTAGATGCTACTGATACATATTCTAACATGCCTACTCTTTCTTGGATGGCTAGGCTGAACCCAAGAAATCCACCAGCCTTGCATGTCACCACAGATTTCACTTCCCACCTCCCCTTCAACACAATACAGTTCAACATGTAACTTTGAAAGTAGACCATTCCATTTCTCAACTTCCAATGCCAGTGCAGCTACTCAGCGCAGCTCTGGGACAAGGAGTGTGTCCCAAACGCCCACCCTATTCCCTATATAGCCTGGTGGAAAGTAGAAGCTATATAAGGGAATAGGGTGCTATTTGGGATGCAGCAAAGGCCTTGGGCTGAACCGCTCTCTGCTGGGGTCAAGCCACGGCCCACCAGCACTGCCCAGCTCCCCCTCCCCCACCCATCCACCAGGCCGGGCCCCGCACCCTGAGTGAGCCAGTGCCCAGCCCCAGACCCGGTGGAGCCACCCCAGCCGCATGTGGCAGGCACACATGGGTGCGATCACAGTGGCCTAATCCTGCCCCATCTGATACCCATCTACCAGCAGCTCCACCCACAGCCTCACCCACCCACCGCCACCACCGCTCAGCTCTGGTCTGGTTCTCTCCTGCTGCTGCTGCTGCTGTGTGGTTCTGCCGCTCTGCTCCGCCACGGCTGGGCCTGTCCCAGCAGGGGACGCACGTCACATGACCACAGCAGAAGTGGGCAGAACAACCTGTGACAGAGGGCTGAGTTCCTGTGTGGCCTCTTGAAAGGCACCAAAACAGCTTGTAATAATTGACAGTGATTTATAATCATGTGACAGAATTAATTTATGTAATATATGCATTTCTAGTCATTTGTTATAACTATAACCATTTAGAATGAGATAGGCCCTACACCCAAACATATAATTGTAATACTGTGAATGACGTCCATGACACACAATTTTATAACACGCCTCATCCACATTGGGTAGAAGCAAGCAACACAGTATTACGTGTGTGTCCAACACAGCTCAACCCACTAAGACTTTCCTCCCGACCTATTCAGACGAAACATCGAGCAGCATTCAGTTACATGCTTGTGATGCTATGGCCTTCTGGGAAATGACAGTGATTAAGGCAACAGTAATAACGGACACAGTTTTCATGTGATGGGGGAAAATTCCACCCGAGCAGGCCTGCACAAACAAAGCACATCAAGACAAAAGTTCTACCCTTCTCTGAGCACACATGGTAGTTTGGATGCAAGACAGAAGACTCACAAGCGCAAACAGGTCGTAAAGTTCCTTACAGAGCCAGATAAAAGAGAGAGCACATGGCAAACTGTCATCTAGGGCCATGCACACACCATTCAGCCACCCATCTATAAAAGGCCTGTCAACAAGAGAGAAGAGGACCGGCCACCCCTCAGAGCCTGGTTCTTCTCGAGGTTTCTTCCTAGGTTTCTGCTTTTCCTGGGAGTTTTTCCTAGCCACTGTGCTTTTACATCTGCATTGCTTGATCTTTGGGGTTTTAGGCTGGGTTTCTATACTGCTGATGTAAAAAGGGCTTTATAAATAAATGTGATTGATTGAGAGAAGACAACAAACCCCACAATAACAACTCTCTCTCTCTCGCTCTCTCTCAAACAGGCTTTGTGAACAGACACACCCCATCACCCAACACACTGGTATTTCATAGTTGGAAAAACAGAAGACTGATTTCCTATCCTAACCCAGGCCCAGATGCTGTAGATGAGATGACATCACAGTGGACGGGCCAAGAACAACGGCTTCATTCACAACGGAGGCCTCAGTCACTCGTGTTCTACTAGCTAGCGCCCAGGAAAACAACGGTGACCTGCCTGAACTTCACACCACCGAAGGGGTGACCTCCTCCACCCCTCCCTCCAGAGCCTAGCTTCCCACCATCACCCCCCACCCAGGCACCACCCTCCTCCATCTCCCCCTGGCCCTCCACCAGTGGTGGGTCACGCTGCTGAGTTCTCACCCCAGCCTGACAAATACCAATTGGCCAGGGACACAGACACAACAGGGTGAGAATGAGACAGCTGTGGCCCAGGAAGGCAGGCCATTAAAACTGAGTCAATCAGCCAAGTGGCCCAGGAGACTGCCACTCACTCTACCCAGGTTACAGTGTCCCCAGCCTGGACACTGTAGCTTAATGGAGTCCCAGACCCGAACCGTCTCCTCCCTATCTAGCTATCTACCTTAATTGTTTATCTCCAGTCCCCTATAGCACAGAGCTCGGGCCAACTCAAAGGTGCCCGCATGTTTTGTTCAGCCACCTTCATCTTCTTTCCTCTTGCTTTTCCTCCCCTGGCAATCCCTCTTTTTCAGAAACATCATCCCGAAACATCAAAGTGATACCACCCTCTGACATCAAGAATCAAAAGTTATGGTTATATAAGCCGGGGGATTTTTCTCTCTCTCTCTCTCTCTCTCTCTCTCTCTCTCTCTCTCTCTCTCTCTCTTTTGATGAAAAAGTACAGGCTGTGTGTATATACTTAAAATATGATTCATCTGGAGAAGGTGATGCTGTATGAAAGTGCCATGTAACGGCACTATGAAGTACAGTAACAAGAAATGATACAAAACCTGCTTCCCATATGTCACATGACCATTAACCTACGAGCTACCTATCCGACACTCTTGTCATTTGTTTTCAGTTAGGTCAACAGGAAGCAATATGAACCTGTCTACGACTACAGTGTCCTAGTAACACGGGGTACCTCAGCCCCGGATTGGAATTTGGAAAAGTCAACGATTCGATAATTACACATCAAAGGTGTACAAAGCAGGTTACCGCATGTTCCTGAGGCCTATATTTAGTCCTGCTTGCAAGGTGGAGACTAGGAAGGAAGCCGTTCTATTTAAACACCCCTGTGCTGTGCCTGCCTGTGTGATAATCATCTTCCTGTAGTTTATTAACTGCAGTCTGAGAAGCTGAGCATCTGGGCTGTCAACAACAGCAATTGAGCCGCCGTTTGGTTTGCTCCCGTCAGCCAGTGAGTCACCTGGGTGCAACATCCCTTCACCCCCCCCACCTGTAAAGACCTCGCAGACAAATACAAACAGGGACCCAAAGAAGGACCAAGCAGCGAGCGGGCTCATGGCGGAAGCCTCTAGTAGACTAAAGAGGAGGGTTTATTAGAGACGCTCACTTCCAACTGAGACTCTCTCAGATTCATGAGTAGCACTCTTGTAAAAAATGTTAGTCATTGAAACTGTGATTTTGAGTCAAAGACTATAAAAGAGAAACCTCTGCAGCAGATGCTGGAACATCCACCTTTCAGGAGAGCTCTTTAATGGACTCAAAATTGGGGTGGGGAGGAACAAGGAAATAAGTYCATGAATAATTACAGCTATAAACGCCTCAGGGGATTCGACAGGTTTCTTATATTTTCTAAATGTTTCCGCCTCTTAAAATAGGCTTGTACATATTATCTCTTGAGGCTTCTTTATAGCCAACCACTTCAAAGAGCTGAGGATGAGGGCCCCTTATCATCATTTGTATTTAAATCTGCAGCCTCTCTGTCATTTCCTGCTGTCCTAAACATTCTCTGACTGACACGGCTTTCTCTGAATGTTCTATTGCGGTCCATACATCTATTAGGACCGCACTGTCGGTTAAGGGCTTGTAAGTAAGCATTTCACGGTAAGGTCTACACTTGCTGTATTCGGCGCATGTGACAAATAAAGTTTGATTTGATTTGATTTGATTCGGCTACTCTGCCACACCGCCACCATCATCCTTGTTCATTTCAATAATCTCATGCTTATAATGTTCAATTACATAATAAGGAGTCGTTTTGGGGCAGTCACAAATTTCCAAGTAGTTTGTCCGCACGCACGCACGCACGCGCACACACGCGCACGCACACACAAGCGGGCCGGGAAAAGCTGCTTTTCTTTAGAGGAGCATAATCCAGCACCACTGTTTCTTATCGTTGTCAGTCAGAGGCACAGAGCCCCAGCCCATGGGCTTGTATGCAGGGATTACAGGGCCTAAGTCAGTGTTCTGCTATTGTTTACCTAGGGACTAGGGGCTAGTTGAACAAGCCAGTGTAAACAGCACTTCACAATGCCAGACAAGGATGTGTGATCTGGGGACGTGCGATCCTGGGCTTTGCTTGTAATGAATCCCTTGATCTGGGGAAGGACTAACACTTAAGGCACAGAGAGTTCAGCACAGAAGCAATGCAGAGGCACACCCACAGACAGAAAGAGGGAGAGATACGGAGAGGGAGGGCTGAACTGGTAAAGTCTTCTTTTTTTAAAGATTGTATCCTGTTTCCTGTATGACGATACTCAAAAAGTTGACTGACGGAATTTAAGCGGAGCACCAAAAAGCTCAGTTAAGAGTGTTCGTGAAAATTCACTATCAAATATTTGAAACAACGAGCTGGCCTTTTAATAATGTTCACTTGCTCAAGAGTCAWTACAATGAAGAAACAATGTGAACACGTCCGCGCTGAACTGTTCGTTACGTTCTAATTGAACAGGGTAAGTGGGATATGACTTACAGCCGCCCCAGTCTGTCCGCTAGACATGTTAGCGCCTGTGATCCACACGGTGAACCACATCTTCCACATCACAGGCTCTCTGGGCTCTGATGATTGTCCTGACATTCTAGCCCTCCATGAGCACAGCCCACCGCAAACATCCTCCACCCGGGGCCTCACCACCCGCTGGGATGCAAGGCCATCAGAGAGAAGAGGGAGAGAAAGAGAGGAGATAGAGAGGAAGAGGAGGGGAGATAGAGAGGAGAGTGACACCTGGGAGGAAAGAGGAAAGAGGATGGAGAGCAGAAGGAGAAGTGCGGGAATGAAGGAGAGGGGAGAGAAAACAAGTGTATTTATGGAAGCGAGACAGAAGGTAAGGAAGAGAAGGAGATGGGTGATCGCAAAGGAGATTAGAAGAGAGAGAGGATGGGCGGAGAGAGACGGGTGGGGAGATGAGGAGGAGTGCATTATGGCGAGGATACCATGAAGAGGGAGAGAGAGAGGAGAGAAATACACAGATCGGGAGGAGTGTATTCTGGTGGCTCTCATTGAGAACCCTTCATCCGCAGGGGTTTGGCTCCTTCAAACGACCCTCTTCTACTGATCCCCTCAAATGAAACAATGTCTTCTGGTAATCCACAGCATTACATACACCCTAACCCGTCTCGCGTCACAGCTACACACTCAGGAGGAGGCTTTGTTCACAGAAAAGCTAGGGAAATCTGGTAAAGCATCTGGGGTCGTCTCAAATCGCCTTCTTTTGACACTGTATCTGGAAGYACAACTGATATCTACATTAATATTACAGCCAGAATATAATTCCCTGGCATGTCCCATGAAACGACGCTGTAATAATTGTATTAGGACCCGTTCGGGCTTAGAAGGAACACGCTTTCCAGCCTCATGTGTTTTCTTTTTAGACATTGTAAAATGATTTCTGTAAAGAGAATAGATTTTTGTGAAATTCTTTTGAAGAGTTAATAACATTAATTCTAAAACAATAAGGGGTGAGATTCAACTGTCTGCAGGAAGAATCAGCTAATTAGACCACCTGTTTAGTGAGGCCTTTCAACTAATTGAAGAAATGTACATATTTTMTAACAAAATGGTTTCAAATTCTCCTTTCAATAGTCGAATACTAGTCTTATATATTTTAACAAAATGAATTGTTACCCTGTGGATAGTCTAGAGTTTTTACAAGGACATTTGACATGCCTAAATAAAAGTTCAACATACAAAAATAAATGGAAAAAAAAGAGACTATTTCTTTCATAGTTTCCRGGGAGGTAAATTCACAAATTGCTACCAAAACAAATAACAAAGATAGGCATCAACCAAGTCAAAACCGACAAATGAACCCAGCTAAAACAAAGAGGTGATAGAGCGCCTGAGCTGAGATAGAAGCAGAGTGCCTGCCTCTGGGTGAGGCGAGGTGAAGACAGGCATCACCTTGTTCAACGTAAACATCAGAACTGGTACACCAAACAGGAGGGAATCCACAGCCCTGTTTCCRCTCGCGCCCCACTGCCATGTCCTATGCTATAATCACCATCTACACCATCCTCCCTTCCTTTTGAAGTGGCAGGTAGATAGATCTGCAGCTACAGTACTGCTATTGCTGCCGGGTAATTACAAGGGAAGCAACAAGTGAGCATTGTGTGGAGCCGTGGAGACACATACACACACAAGGAAGAAAGTGCTCTTTATCCCCAAAACAATCTTTAGAACCTATGTACTTTGCACTGCGGGGCATTTAAGGATAAAACGGGGGAATTAATTTATAAGAAGAAAGAGGTAGCGACACATTCGTTTCTGGGCATAACACTGAAAATAATTCAGAGTTTTGTGTTTACTTTGTAATGCCAACTTTATTAACGTCTCAATAAAATGTGTTAATTATTTTATAAATGACCTGATGCATTTGGAGGCATATAAAGCCACTACGTAGGGCCTAACAAATGGATGACTGTTTTTTGGTCTGTACACAATTAGGTGTCTCACACACACACAGACACAAACACACACTCGATACTTTTTGGTAATTTGAGTGGCGACATGACTAGGCTTCATATCCGACGCCGTTTAAACCTGAGCTTCTGATTGTGCTAGCGTTTCTTTCAGAACCCTTGGAGTGTTGATGACAGAAACGTTATGACTCGAAAAGAAGACCGAAAAGTAGGCTTTTTTAAAACGCCATGCCTAATATGAGCGTTTTCCCCCCCCTGTTTTCGCAGATTTAACAGAATGTGCTTCACCTAGTCAAAGATGCATAGTTCCCTTTAATGTTATAAGATACCAATACACAGAAGACATACAAAAGTGTGAGCAAAATAAGCTTTGTTTTTTGATGTGCTACTGATTGAGTCCATACTCAAACTTGTATGAGGGTGCGGATGTATATTTCATATCAGAGTAATACCATGGCAATACAGACATCAAAATCTACCGGAGTACACGTGGCTTTGAATCATTTCCCCCAGACTTTCTAATTTCCTTACAGTTCGTTGTCCTTGCATTTGACTTTCAGATATAGACTTTCAACTGATCGTGCACCTGTTATCGCAAATGGATTCCTTCTGAGACCTAGAATAACAATCCATAATAATGCAACAGAGTGATTAACTCTACATTGTGATGTGGAAGGTAACGTGATGTGGACTTACAGATGGTGACACTGATCCGTTGGGGATGTATGGGTCAGGCAGCATGAGAAACGGGTACCCCGGATACGCTGTTTTATACATTCCTCCATCTTGATGTTTGGAAACTGTGGAGTGAGACGAAAAAATGTGAGATAACATGTTTTCTCATGTTCACTTACCTTCCAAATGACTTTCTTTTCTTTTTTTTGGCCTACTGTAGTTAAAACTGGTATAATAAGCAAAAGTATTTTCAACAAATAATGACAGAGAGTTCTTTGACAGATTCTAGGTTACAGACTTGTTTTACTACTGTCACATATTTGTGTGACAAAGTGACAGCCCTAATCTTGCATCACAAAAACAGCCAAACCCCAATCCCTTGTTGTTGTTGTTGTTGTTGTTGTTGTTGTTTGTCACTCACCACAGTGGCCTAACCACTGGTCTCTCAAGTCTTGACTGTTGATGGTAACAAAATGTGTGATGCATCTTTACAGGCTGTCCAAAAAGAAGGTAATTGATCCACATGGATTTTTTCAACTCCCTTTTAGGTAATTACATGAGTGGACAAATCTTTGTGATTTATTATATTCAAACATTTCTACTGAACTAGAGCTCATGATATAAATAGCGTTTTAACTTACCTGCCCTGAAAAGTGAGGTTCAGTACAGCCAAAAATCAATTTGTGTTTTTGACAGAATTGGCCCCATATAGGGGCAAGAAATAAACCTAACGTAAAGCTTATGACTTCATTATGCTTATAATTATAATCCCAGGGAACGTATTTCACTCACTGCGATACAATTTGCCTACTTCAACTGCTGTCTGAGAATACGCGAGCTTGTTAACGTTAGTTCTTACCGCCGTCAAGATGCTCCCGGTGTTTCTCTTGATAACCTCTGTGTTCGTTTTGCTGTCCCCGTCTGACCGCCTGAAAGTGTCCAAAGCAATGACAGTAAACATAGATTAGTAACCTGAGAATAACTTTGAACAGGCCAGGCGACAAAAGTTTCATACCAAGACCCCTTAACAACCACTTTCAACCTTACCAACAGCGCATAAGAACTATCTCTCTTGTACCTACCGCTGCGTTCGGACTTTGATTCGTCTCGGATTCATTCACCAGAGACGATTTGAGGTCAGCTAAGTCCCTTTCTGTGAAAGCGTTTTCTTGAATTTTCTCATCTTGGTCGCCTTCATCCTTAAAGGATATCATTTCATCGTTCGCTCCAAGATCATCTCCTCCGCCGCTACTGAGCTGAGGCATGTTGCTTTGAAAATAAAAAATATTGTCCTAGCCTAATCAGCGGTGCGCTCCTTAGAAAAAAAAGAAACGAAACTTTCTATTAACCTAAACCTCCCAAGTTTGTTGCACTCAGATACGGCCAAAGTATAAAACTAAACAAAAGTTGCTCTGCTGTGGAGCGGCCCTGCACGTTGAATGTAATGCAGCCAGGCAGCAACAAATAGTGCATTTGAGCTCAAGACAAGGCGAGGACTCCCAACATCAAAGAGCGCCGACCGGTGATTGACAGATTCAATGACTTGTTGGGGGTTGTACAATTGTTTCCGCAGAGGGTACAGTTCTTAAAGAGACATCACCTAAGAACCTGCTGGGCATTAGCCCATTCATGACGTTTAACACCTCATCATGGATAGAGTTACTTGTTTTTAACAAAGGGGACACTTTGTAATCTTTCAGATTATTGTGCCATTGATAGATATTTCCCACAACGTTATCTAATGTGTAACATTGTTATAACATTGTTATATATTGTTATATATAAATACACACACACACACACACACACACACACACACACACACACCACACACACACACCACACACACACAACAACACACACACACACACACACACACACACACACACACACACACACACACACACACACACACACCACACACACACACACACAGAGATCGCGGGATGTAGAGTTAAACACGATTCCTTCGTATACAGTATGCATTTAGATACAAAACCTAAAACCATCTTATCCCGACATTGGTGAAGTTGTAGAAATATTTATTTGACATTTGTATTTAAGTAGTGAGAACACCAGAGACATGTAGGACGTCCCCCGTAAACCATCAGAAAAAGACTCATCAATATAAGAGACATGGCACGGCTCGCTAGTCTCTATAGCACTTGGATTTTGATTGATGGAAAAACACCATTTGGAAGGGAAAAGATGTAGACTAGGAGATGTAGACTAGCATTTTTGATGCTGATACAGTAGCATGGTCTTCTGAGTTTTAATTGAGAAATATTTATACGCTCCCATGCTGTGACTTAATATTTGGCTTAATCTGTTGCCTTGAATGAAAATGATGAACCACAACTGGGAAATAGAATTAAATACAAACAGAAAATGTGCCTAGTATTTGCATAAAGCTGCATATTTATACAATATCGGCCATGCATATGAATAAAAAGATTAAAATGAGCTGTTTAATGTATGCAAATCTAAATTATAAATGAGTTGTTTAAACTCCTTGTTTATTCGCTTTGATTAAATATACACAGCTGTGTTTCACTATGTGGCTTACTTCACAAGTTCTTGATTCTTTGGCACTTTTTGTGTGTGTGTGTGTGTGTGTTTCTACGTGCTCACATTGGTTTCAAATATCCTTGAGGTGGCGTATGCACTCGTTCCTTTGTTGGACTTGACTGTGTGTGAGTTTTGGATTTGATTAATATGATAGATCTATCTTTGTCGGACTCTAAATCGTTCCTTATCAGGGTTTGTGTGTGCATTACTCACTCACACACCAGCCTCTGTATCCCCATCTCTTATCTCCTCTATGGGAATTGGAAACATGACGTCAGATGTCAGTAAATTCTACTCTCTGCTCTGCCTTAGGGGCAGGAAACACCAAAAAAGGAAAGAAAACAGACAACAAAAATCACTGTCTGCCAACACTAGCACTTCATGTCGAGAGAAAAATATGTACAAATGGTAATATTACTTCGGGCAAAGGTTTATGGAAACTCAATGCAAATATTAATGGCACATAAATTAGTCACTTGAATGTTAGGGGTTAAATTTAGAGCAAGTTTCTAAGACCGAAATATGTCTGGGGTGGTGATGTTGTACACTTTACAAGCAACATAATTATGTGGCTTTACAATGATGTGGAATCCTGCAACGTGCATTTCTAAAGTTCCACATACGTCAAACGTGTTTGTTATATGTCATTTCTAGTGCGTTGTTGTCTATTGTGAACAACATTGACATATCAAGTGACATTTCATTTACATTTAGTCATTGAGCAGGGCAGACACGAGTCAAATGCATTAATCAAATACTTCAGGTGCGCTTGATTTAGCTTGACTGGTACTATTGAAGCAATGGAATAGTCCCAAACGTGCAAACTCCTCCTACCCTGCACACCAGTCAAAGGTCAAGTGAGCAGTCTTCTGTAAACTTAAGTCATGTTTTAAACCACTCATGTAATAATTTTGTCTAAGTCGCAATGAAGCTTTGAACATCAGCTGAAATGCATAGAGTCCATATTGAACAGAGAGGGAAATTAGATAGAGAAGAGGAATACCAAACAAAAATCCAAAGTTCTTCCATTTTCCCTTCTCAGATATCAGTAAGCTCAAACAATTTGGAATCATGGAATGATTTCAAGTGAAAACTTGGATTTGAGTAATCCCTTTTCCATTTCTTAATCATTTGCAAGGGAAACCATTCTCTCTTGCACATATTTTTATGGCACAAAGGATAAATTGCAGTTCCTACAAAAAAATTATATACTCTGCTTTCTAAATAAACTTCAGGCACATTAAAGCAGCAAACTAATTAAATCACATCCTTTCATTGAGGTTAGGCCACATCGAAGGAAACAGTTCTTAACTGTAGCCACTTGTGTGCGCTTTATTGGTTTCCCTCCAACCAAAAACATGTTCTCTCAAGCAACATTCAACGTGCAAAACTGAACCTTAGCAAATCTTTTCGACAGCCTACATTTTTATGTAGGTTTTCCCCCATGAAATATTCCACCCTTCAACACACGTATGAATGAAGTATGAAGCACCCTTGAATGTGAAACCCTGTAAATGACAATAATTCAATTGGATGAGTGAATTGTTCAAATCAAATCAAATCATATTTTATTTGTCACATACACATGGTTAGCAGATGTCAATGCGAGTGTAGCGAAATGCTTGTGCTTCTAGTTCCGACAATGCAGTAATAACCAACGAGTAATCTAACCTAACAATTCCACAACTACTACCTTATACACACAACTGTAAAGGGATAAAGAATATGTACATAAAGATATATGAATGAGTGATAGTACAGAACGGCATAGGCAAGATGCAGTAGATAGTATCGAGTACAGTATATACATATGAGATGAGTAATGTAGGGTATGTAAACATAAAAGTGCATAGTTTAAAGTGGCTAGTGATACATGTATTACATACATTGTTCATGTAAATTGTATGCATCCCAAATAGCACCATATTCCCTACTGTATGTGGTGCACTATATAGGGAATAGGGTGCCATTTGGGATCCATACATGGTTACTACATTGTCACTGTGACCTGGTCAGTTCTCTCTCCTTTTCTAAACTGGAGTTTGCTGAAAAATTGCCTTTCTGTCTATCTCCTCTAGAATGCAGGACAGTTTTTAGACGTTATACCTCGGACTTTTACACAAACGCTATTTGAATACATCTCCGAAGTCTACATTATTGATATAGTATGTCCCCTCTGAGTACGCTGTAAGGCCGAGCCAAACTGAAGATAATTAACACATAAAAGGAGCCATAAGGAATGTAACAGGGATTATGTAATGTGCTCAATAAAGTGATGTTACTTTAAATGCTGGACCAATCACTTCACTTCACAAAAAGGTTAAGAAGGCAGGTAAAATGCTATGTAAAAAGTAAGCTAAACTTCTGCCTCATTTTGAGTTAAGGGAGGACTTTTTTTGAGGAGAAGAAAGCAGCAAACCATTATTGGAGAGGTTCCATCTTGGCTCACGACTGCTTTGGCTCATGTGCTTCTAAAGATGTTACAGTTAAAAGAGCTGGACTGGCTCATTAAAAATGCTCTCTGATGGGAGCTACCATACCTCTACGTTCCAAATGGCATTCTATACCCTATATAGTGCACTACTTTTGACCAGGGCCCATAGGGCTTTGGTCAAAGGTAGTACGCCGTATAGGGAATAGGGTGTCACTTGGGACGCACCCCAACTGTCTCACATCACACAACGTTTGCTGAAGGAGCAGCCATTTGCTGTTGCAGAGTTAATGAGGGATAGGGAAGTTTATGGACGGGTGAATCTGCTATGGACCAGATGTAGGGATAGTAGTTGGATCACAATGATCTTTATTCATTTCTATGAGTGGGGTATTGTGATGACTGTTCTACCCTAGCCCTCCCCTACTCTACAGGGCTGTAGTGTTGGCTGTTACTGAGGAAAAGGCCTGGGTCCTGAGGTTACTGTGCTCTCCCTAGCAGAGCCTGATGAACCATTGCAGTGGAGGGAGAAACCTGTTGTAATCTGTGAGGCAGGAAACAAAGGGCCTCGTTAATGCAGAGTCTTGCAGGGGCCTTTGATGTGGAGCCAAGCCATTCACTCCTCGCTCCTTCCACACACACAGGCGTGTGTGCGTGCACACACACACACACACACACACACACACACACACACACACACACACACACACACTTGCTGGGTTTGTGTGTGTGTGTGTGTTATGTACATGTATATATCACCTTGGTGTTTGTGTGTTGTTGTGTGTGTGTTGTGTGTGTGTGTGTGTGTTGTTTATGTACAGTATATATCACCTTGTGGTGTGTGGGTGTGTGGTGTGTGTGGTGGTGTGTGTGTATTGTACAGTATATATCACCTTGTTGTTTGTGTGTGTGTGTGGTGTTTATTGACAGTATATTCACCTTGTGTTGTGTGTGTGTGTGTTTGCTGTGTCTTTATACAGTTAATCACCTTTCTG
>NC_036860.1:25864269-25953312 GCF_002910315.2 Salvelinus sp. IW2-2015 | reverse complement strand
TGGGCTATTTAAACACACTAGATTGAAACAACGATGTACGCTTGTACAAAGATGTGGCACAAGCAGCAAGTTGCTTCAGTGAGAAAGATATTTTTTTCTACAGCACCTTTTCCCCTCGTTGAAATTATTCCATTACTTGTTGAACTGGAACCGCTCACCATACTTACTGTACCAACCACTCCAGAGATAAATTATGTTGACAAAAGCCTAATTGAGCAAAGCCGCAGACATGAAGAACGATGATCCACGTCTCAAAATCTTAACCTTGTGTGTTTGTGTGTGTGTGTGTTTATGTACAGTATATATCACCTTGTGTGTTTGTGTGTGTGTGTGTGTCTGTGTGTGTGGCCAGGGCTCTGGGGCTTGTGCCTCTTTAGAGGTAGAGGACTAGCGTGAGAACCCTGGTGGGCCAGCAGCAGGCTCTGACCACAGTGGCGGGCAGCTGAAGGCTGATGCCTGAGAACCCCCTGACTCCCTTCCCCAGTCAAACCATAAATGGGAGTCAGGGGGGGGCCTCAGGCATCAGCGGACATCAGGAAACACAAAAGGAATTAATGTACTTCAGCATGTTAGTGGAGTGGCAACAGTGGTACAGTGAGAACAACTAACAAGAAAATATGGGACCACTTTTTAACTATATAGTTATTACAATGTAGTTAAGTTGCTCATTATATCGCCGCTCAAATACACCGCACACTGATGATTTACTTTTGTTATTACTTCAGCTTATGAAACTGCATGGAGATGAACATGACGTCCCTTAGAAAGCCACCTAAATAAGCCATCTCACTACAGCATCATACATCACAATGAATGAAATAATGGCAGTTATAATTCCGCAATTGCGTTGTTTTCCTTTTTCTTGGTTTGGAGAGTGAAACAAATGAATGTCATAGATAGAAAAAGATCAGAGTGGCCTTTCACGGGACTTATGGCACGGCTATTAAATGTGTGCGTTCACGGTGGTCGCTTTCTAGTGGTGAGTGGGCGGGTTGGATTTTTTTGAGTTGACAGTCAACAGCAGATCCCGGGATCAGTTTTTCCGCTGTTAGTGGACTGATGTGGCAAAGTAGAGGATGTATACATCTATCAAGGGGATACATGCTTAGTCTCACACACGCACACGCATGTAGGCACACACACACACACACACACACACACACACACACACACACACACACACACACACACACACACACACACACACACACACACACACACTGCTATTTAAAGACACACTAGATTGAAACAACGATGTACGCTTGTACAAAGATGTGGCACAAGCAGCAAGTTGCTTCAGTGGAAAGATATTTTTTTCTACAGCACCTTTTCCCCTCGTTGAATTATTCCATTACTTGTTGAACTTATGCCAACATGCCAATGTTGCAATTTATTTAAAAAAAAATTGAAGTGCAGCTTTTTTGGCACCTCCCCACAACTTCACAACAGTACACTAAGATCACTGACATGCAGAGCTTCAATTTCAGATATTTTCATTGACAAAATTGTAGCTTGGGTTTGTGCTAAAGTGAGTCAGCCCTGCCTTGCCTCTGCATCTAACATGATATTAGRGGTTTTACTGATATTAACATTTTTTTTGTTACCACAGTCCAGCAAGGTCTGCTGTGGGTGGTTAAATAACTCTTCCTGATTARGTTTTCACCCAGGCACAATCTAACTACATCACAGATACCATGAAAGCCCTAATTTAACCTCATCAGTCTCTGCTAATAAACACTTTGGATTGTTGCTTGAGTGCCATTGACTCAGATGAGCTTCATTCAACTGCTAATCAATCTTCAAAGTCACGTCTGATTTGGTTTTGATATGTTCTCTCTACAGTCTGTCCCTCAGGATTTAAGTCACATTTTACGTTGAAAAGAAACATTTGTGTATGAGTGTATGAAAATGTGTGTGCTCTATGTGCTTGTGTGTGCATAAAGCTCCTACATGTGTATTTGTGTGTACTTGAATCTGTATGTGTGTGTGTCTGTATGTATGACCATGTGTCATATGTGTGTGTGTTTATGTACAGTATATATCACCTTGTGTGTGTGTTTATGTACAGTATATATCACCTTGTGTGTTTGTGTGTGTGTGTGTTTATGTACAGTATATATCACNCACACACACACACACACACACACACACACACACACACACACACACACACACACACACGCCAATGATCTGGGTACCAATGTTTCACAAGACCTATAGAGAAGCCACCAATTGATACCTGCCAAGATACCAAGAGGCAAGAAAGCAATTGTTAATGTGTTCTGATTGCTGTTATTCCTGCGTTAGGCTGATGAGATGACTTGGCAGACCGCATGCCCGTCCTCAGGGGGGACATCCCCCATTAGACTCCTGTTCACAGGGTCTCACTTCAAGACAAGACATCCACAAAGACCATACATGAGTATCAATCAACATTAAAAGGAATAGAGAAAATCGTATAACATGTCCCCTGTGCTCTGCACAGATTTTGTCCGACACAAGAAGCAAGGGATACGAGCCATTCATAAAAGAACAATAGCATGAAGATGAATAAAGGGGTGGATTTTCAGCTCTTTATCCTGCCAGCACCAGTAGTGTTTACAAGTTAATGGATTGAAAGTGTGGGGAGATTATTACAAGCCCAGAAACATAAAGAATACAGTGAAAACTCCTCTGTGTGATCTTGTTCATTTCCAAGCCTTATGAGAGACTGGGCTCCAAACATCCTCTATGAAGCCAAGGTCAAAAGTGGGGAGTGTCGCACAGAAAGAAAAAAAAGAAAGAAAACATCCCAGATTTTTTAACCAGCTGGCAAAAGCCATGGAAATACAAGGAAAATACTAAGAGAGCTGTTGCTAATTGGCTGCCTGAGGAGTAGTGAAAGCCAAGGATCAGACTTGACTTCTCACTCAGGGACAGAATTAGTGGTGTGAAGGCTAAGTAAATGACGATGAGATGTGTGATGCAACGAAACCACTGTAGCTACATGTACTGTACATGGCTGTGTCAATGGTGCTAATCAATGTAGGCTAGCAAGAGCTCTGTTGTGTTCCATATTGTTTACATGGATTACACCATTGCATAAAGTAGTCAACATGTCAACAATTTCACGTGTTTATATACGAGCAATATTCTACTGCTTCCTTTAGAACTGCAGAACACGTTTATTGTACCAATGTACTGTGCGGAACTGGTCAGTGAGCTACTTCATAATTGATAGGACCAAGGACTCAGCAAAGTGAATAAGGCTGACCCCTTGAGGAACAAGAAGGGAATTAGTGGAAACTGGTTGTACAGTAGCCTACTGTACATTACCAACCTGGTCTTGTCTATCGATAGACAAACACTTGATTTTTGCCCCATTGTATGACTGTAAAAACACAGCTCAGGCTCAGAGAGCACAATGCCAACTTTCGAATTTCAACAAAGAAAATATGTGATTTGTTCTGTTTTTGGTTTGATATGATTACTTAGGACCAGAGCTCTAAAGTCTTAATTATTGTTCTTGTCTGTGTCTCTGCCTGAGCATTCTAAGGAAAGTTCTCTCAAACTGAACTTGCATGTGCTATAGTGCTATATTAGAAGCCACAGGATTCATTTGACCACATTTTGAAAAATGATTTGGTCCCATCTGGGATTGATCCCAATTCCCTGCAACAGATATATTTTTTTACCCATGGAAAGAGAAATAGTTTGAAATAGAAAAACAATTGTATTTATTCAACATTTCGCTATAGTTGGAACACTAACACATTACATACTCACACATCGTTTTTATCATGACTTTTGTCATGTGAAGAAATATTGACGCCAAAAGAGTTATGCCTCAAATGATGAGTCTGCCTTTGTGTTTTTTTTAAATCGCCCAACCTTTTTTCCACAATAGTGAACCACTTTCCAATACAATTATGTCATGACAACTGTTTGTGGTGTTTGATTATATGTTTATTACCAAGACACTTTTAGAAATCATCTCCAAATTTCCGCCTCAAACAATATCTATAATTCATAATTTCATCATCTCTAATTTATTTTACATTGAATGAGAACAGCCCAATCTACTCAATCCCTTGGGACTAAAAATACTTAACAGTTTCTTTGGTGCCCTTACATTTTACATTATAGAGCTTTAAGTACAGTAAAGTCAAGATATCATGAACATTTTGCCACGGTGACACCAAGGGTACAGGTCTGTGCTCATGGGAACTGTCAGCTCAGAGGGCCATTTACTTGTCAAACAAAAACCAAAATATTATCCAGTGATATTAAATATTTTGCCGCTGTGTACGGTACAATACGGTTGTTGAGCTGGATATATGAGGGAGGGCCTTGTAATCTTTTCGCTGTGACTGTGGCTATTCTGACACTGGGAAAGGCGGGGTTAATTCAACTAATCCAAAACAAATAAATGTTTGGCAACCCATGAAAGGKTGCGGGAAACGTTCTGAGATTGAACCGACTTTAGATTCCTAAACTTTAGGCTTTGATGGTTTTGACTTGATTCAGAGACTGAGAACAGAGATTGGATGTCCCAACTGGTGCTGAACTGATTTTCCTTTTATAAACTCAAACAGGGATGAAAAAAGATATGTACACTGATGCCTATTGAAAGATTCACATATCTTTCAGCAACTCATTAAAATGTAAATGCTCACACTGTGTTTTCATTTTTGTGACGTCTGGGTTCGTGTAGTTGAGATTTTCTTTCATCTGGGATGTTACTAGATGGGACTACTATCGGGAGGCAAATCTACGACCGTGTTACACAGGAAGCTGGAGGATAATGTTGTGATAATAGTGTGGTAGTTCTATCCTTGCAGAAAAGAAACAATGACCCTTGAAAAGTGTGATTCATAGTCAACTAACCTTGTCCCTGTAATGACAGGGGAAACTCAACCCTAAACTATACTTGTGTATTTGGGAGAGTGAGAGTTTGGTGAGAGTTTGTCTGCATATGTGTGAGAAATAGATTTGAATGGACTGCTTCTCACAGTATATCATCTAGTTGGGAATCAATCTTGGGAACAAACATTATTCTCCCAGGCCTTCTGATTGGCTCAAAATAATTTAAAGTGATGGCACCCTGGAAGCGCTAAACCAAATCTGTTCTGGTTTTATGATGGGCTAGATTACAGGGTTGCTCTGGCAATGGCAGCAAGAGATTCACCACACATATATCAACTGTTGTTATTTCTCTTGATTTTCTAAACTGGAACAACTGAAAACATTAATTGAGGCTAGATAGACCTCTTATCTTTACTACTGATATGATGTATTGGTCTTGAATGGTGGTTGGCGGAGCAGTGGTTGATATAATAGCCATTGTTGTTGCATGGTTTTACGGACTCTTGGTTTTCACATATCTGCTCCAAACTGCAGTTTTTAAAATATTTTGTCAGGGCTGAGCAGTTACGGTTTTGGGGAAAGAGATAACTATGTAGAGTTTTGTAAATGTGTTATTCTCACACTGAGCAAGCCAAAGATGCACCATCACTAAAGTTGGCTTTACACTCCATAGTGACTCGAACTAGAAAGACAAAAATACATCATGTTAAAAATGTTATGTCATTTCGTTATCCAGGACCAGAATTAATAAAGGGGATCTATTGGGGCCTTTGGGGAACACTACGTCTCCTCCTCAGAACTATAAAAGATGATGGACTGAGACTGATATTTCTCATACTGAGGGGAAAAGCAATGATGTATATAAGAAGTATTTTTATTTAGGGTTGCTTGGATGTGACAAGACGGTCTGAGGAGGTACTGTGTGTTCGTTATTCAGAGACGCAAGCCTGGCATTTAAGGTTTCCTGTCTATCTCCTCAAAGCTAGCACATATGCCAAGCCTTGGAGTAGACATCTCCTTTTGTTGTCTGATTTCTTCACACTTTAGATAAAGGAGCTGCACATTTGTCAGCAAGGTGTTACACAACAAGCAAAACGCTTGTTTCCACTGCATAACAGTCTGGAAGTCATCATCCATTATGGTCTCTCAGTTGCTGCTTGCTGTGTTTGAAAATATGTTCATTTCAAAAGGGTTGAGTGTGATTGATTAAATTGTCCTTTCTCTGTGCTACATCTTGTCAAAGTATTGTAGTATTTACTTGATAATGAATCTTAATTAGGGCTTTGTTTCTTTGTTTCTTTTGTGGTCCAACCTTACCTAAAGGTTGCAAATGGTACCAACACATCAACCAGGCAGCGGTAGAGTAATGAAATTCAATTTCCTAGGTTTCTTCTTGGCCATGTCCAGGGGGTTAAAACCAGGCTTGTTCACAGTAGTAAGTGCAGGCATAGAGATACCATTCCATCCTTTGCCCCTTTGATGTGCAGACACCTGCGGGGAGAATATGGAGAATCTGTTGATTAGATGATCACATATTCAGTACACATGTTGATGTTGGGTACAGTGAGGTGCAGGCCTCTCTGATTAACTTTATAGTGGTTGTTCAATAACTTCAATGCTGAACATCTCTCCCTTCTCTGAGCCAAACCTGTGTTGTTATTATCAATGGCAAAAATATCATAATTTTGTGAATGATCAGTTGTTGCTGATCAAGCACAGTTTAGTGTTGAAAATATGAATCTAGACACACTGGCCCTTCATATGTCTCTATTAAATAATAAACAAAATAAAATAAATAGTAAACAGAAAGGTTGATAACATATGTATGGAATTATTACCACAGTGTTACACTGCGAGGTGATTTGGGAAATAGAAAGTGGGCGATTGCAGAAATACTTTTGTTCCCACAACAAAGCTTGTTCTATACTGGAAAAAGGTGCATCTGAGCATACCCAATTATCAGCACAGATCTCGCCACTACTGTGAAACTGTCTGTTACCCATCTTACTGCATTCCTTGGACTACAGTGCATGGTAGCTAGATAAAGATCTCAGTCTCTCACACTTAGAACAAAACAAAACAAGCAGGCATAGCAAGAGTGACTCAAGGCTCAAATGTGTGTGTGTGTGTGTGTGTGTCTGTGTGTGTGTGTGTGTGTGTGTGTGTGTGTGTGTGTGTGTGTGTGTGTGTGTGTGTGTGTGTGTGTGTGTGTGTGTGTGTGTGTGTGTGTGTGTGTGTGTGTGTGTGTGTGAACATATGCGAGAACAGCTTTGACCACAGTCAAGCCTTGACATTTCTTGTACCTTCTACCAAAGTTCAGCCAGGAAACACACACATCTTTCCCCCCCTGTAATGTTAACAACTTCTGTGACGTTGAGCAGAAGAGAAAAAACAAAGCCTTTCAAAGTACACCTTTCATATTGTTTTAGCTCATCTTTGGCATCACTAACTTCATGTGCTCGGGCAGGGCAGCCAACAGTGGACGATGGGGATTTCAAAAAGTCAAGAAGTCCAAAAATGGTTGACTGAATTTCCTACTAACTACTTATTGTATTCTGTGTCACCCCCTCTCTAAAAAACATTTCCAATCATTGATAGAAATGATGTTTTACTTAGAAAAGTGCGAGACAATAAACCATCCCATCTTCAAAAACGTCAGTTACCATATTCAATCGTTTGCCCATAGTTAATGGAAGTTAGAAGGTCTTTGGAGAGCGGCTGTTTGAGTAGGAACTTGGGGAAAATAAAATGATTTATACAACCATAACCAGAGTCTGGGTTGCGGACTTCCATTCAGTGCTGAATGGAAAAAGCATCAACATACATCAGGCTCCAGTGAAGTCATTGACTCATGAGAGGCTTGGTTGGATGGGAGGGTTTTGGACCTCGCTTGAACCACTGTTTTGAAAAAGATGACATAGTGCTTTATTTATCCATATGTTGTAAATTATGGCATCTGTTTATAATTTCTTTATTTACTTTGTAGATGCGGGCCCTTGGTTGATTAGCATTTTCTGTTGTGTTTGTCATCTTTAGATACGTGATTGGCAGTTGGTGATGGCTGTTTGAAGTGTGCATTGGTTGGCTTTGATGCGTGGGGATGAAAGGAGAATCCAGATATTACTTGGGGATAATTTAAAAATGAATTTGGCTTCATCTGCAGGCGAGTGAAAAGCGACAAATGAGAAATTGTTGGTAAAATGTGATTCAGGATACAATGACACAAGAACAACCAAATGCAATTGTGCATGTTCAAGATAAAAGAGCAGTTCAAGAATTTAAGGAAATACCTCAAAGCTAGAATCCTTAATTGAAACAATAACAAAACTGCTTCTGTTTTGTTAAAAAACTAAGAAATGCAACCACTCTTAAATTCATAGACAGAGCTATGGATGCAAGGACTAACTATCCATGATAGAACATTTTGAGTTAAACCATGTTTTGAGGCTATACAGTGTTTGTTTTAATTTACATTGTTTACAAATGTTGCAGCAAAACAAGAA
The DNA here is from genome assembly GCF_002910315.2 of Salvelinus sp. IW2-2015. Classification (NCBI taxonomy): domain Eukaryota; kingdom Metazoa; phylum Chordata; class Actinopteri; order Salmoniformes; family Salmonidae; genus Salvelinus; species Salvelinus sp. IW2-2015. Next base: position 25,944,964 of record NC_036860.1, on the reverse strand, counting down.
TATATTTTGGGTTCTGATGTGGTAAAACAGTTGAACTAAGCTCATGAGTTATATTCTTCAAGAATCAATGGGTATATATCATACATTTATAAGTCCAAAAATGGATGTAGCAACTAAGGATTGTAGCTTTAACTTGAATTAATTAAAATAATCAGTCACTGTTGGGAAATAAATAAATATAAGAGTCTCTGCATCAATGACAGACTGTTTGTTAGTTATGAATCATGCTGTTTATACCTGCTCTGCTGTTATAATTAACATAATTCATTATTGTTTACTGACATGACTTACTTCAAGCCATCTTAAGGAAAATAAATCACAAAAGAACTGCCTCAAACACTGCATGATATTATCTTGGAATTAATCAATTATTACAGAAATTAAATGACAAAAACAGCTCCTATTTACTTTGAAGAATTAGCTCAAATGAAATAACATAAATGCCACTTAAAGTATTATCAATTAAAATAATAATTGAAGTGTTGCTATTAAGATTAAGGCAAATTTAAATGAATCTATCAGATGGTTAGGTAGCTACATAACACTTGAGTCATTTTCATAGTAGTTGTTKTTTTCTGGCTGACAGTATGAGAATGTTTACATAAATTATTTGAAAATGCTGAGGCTTTTTATTTAATTTGAGGTGTTGCTATTTTATGTGATATTAATGTGTTTATTAGTCAGAGAAATAGAACATGTTCCTTATTCTTTTCAAATGAGCTAAAACCCAACAGTATATGTTATTTCTAGCAGTATATTCATCTTATGATTGACATTGAAACCAAATAGATTTTTTTTAAAAGAAATTCAAATAGTTCAAGTTCCTAGAGTAACTAACCTTTTCTAATCAATCAAATAACTTCAAGAAAATACTATATGAATATTTCGAGAGTGTCTGATTACCACAAAGTTTTTAGTTGCTTTTTTTTGTAATTTGAGGAGACTTTCGCTGTGCTTTCTGGAAACAGAGAGGAGTCACATTACATTGCTTACACTGTCACCTACTGGCCAAAACAGCTCAAAGCTTCTCCCATGCCCTCATTCAGTTTGCGGCCTCTCCTTTGGTTCTTTGATTAGGCAGTTTCATGGTCCCCTTGTCCTCTGAAGATATTGTAGTGCTACTAACCTTCCTAGAAGCCACTCTAGCACATTTGGGATTGCAAATGTTCATAAATGCTTTCAAAACAAACGGCTTTCCAAATGTCTTTATTTGTAGGGTATTTTGCCTATTTCGTAGCAGAAAAGATTAAAACATAATTCGATAAAGGGAGACATAATTACCGTAGGTGCATATCATAGTTTCGAAGATGAACATGCTCTCCATTGGCCTAGCTTTGCATTTCTACTTCCTGTGTCACCTGTGTGCCTATAGACACGTACTGTAACCAGCAATTTAATTTATATTTTAAAAATATATATAAAATATGTTATCTTAAGCATAATATAACTAATCTGACACCGAAAGTGTCTATAGACGGTATCACATTGTAGTTATTTTCACTAGATAATACCTGGAGGTATTTGCTGCCAGCTGCACCCTAACTATGACAGAGGAAGTCATGGGGTTTGGCAGGGTTCCACACAACCACTTCCACACTATTCTATGACAACAAGTTACACACTATTTCACAAAAAGCTTCGCACCCATGCTGCCATACACTACACTCATAAGGCTCACAAGAGTACAGAACACAGTATGAAAACTGGCACTGAGGTGATTTGTATATGACAAAAAAAAGTTCAAAATAGCAACTGCATGATAGGCTTAGACATAAAAAGGCCTTCACAATATGCACATTTTGAATGTATAAACTGGGTTAAACAGCCAGGATTTGCTGGCGATGCAGATAATGCCATCACAGAAGTCGACTGTGATGAGTGCTCAATGTCACATCCTGGCTCTTCTCCTGTGCAACGTTGATGCGACATTCCTGCATTCCAGCGATTAGGCTACTCGTTGACCAGGAACGGTTTTGTTATAAGCACATAATGATGGGGATTGGTGATGAGGTGGGACGAGCTGATTCTAGATCGGTTGTTAACGGTGGCGGGTTTTAAGCCTACCGATGATGCGCTATGCGGACGTCAAACGATCAACAGCGCGTGCGCCACAAAGACAACGCAAGAGTCATGCCTCTTTTTTTCATACGTTTGCTTGACTTCTAGCGTGTGTAACGCTGTTGCACCTCCTCTTACCCCTCCCGTTGTCTAGTTGACAGGAATCTCCTCAGGCAGGATTGGAAAGCACTGACAGAGGTATGTTGAAATGTAGTTAATACTGTGGAATATTATGGGGCACTATTGTACCCCTGTTGTGATAGACATTGACCTCTTGGCTTGAGTTGGCAGAGATGGCACGCTCATCCACCACGCAACCAGTAACGTTGCGTTAGAAGCAGTCCAGGAGGAGAAATGCTGATCAGCATACAGCTAGCTAGCCTGATGAGTTAGCTCTCTGGCTAGCTAACTATGTGAACATGGCCTCGAGTAACTAGCTAACACCCTGACGCATTATTATTTGAATTTAACGAGCTTAGGTACTGTTCCATGCAATTTGATTAAAGTTACTCGCTATAGCCAACGATGATGTGCAGTGTATGCGCTTGTCCCGCTGTCCACCAATTGCCCTGCTAACCTCAGCAGCTAGCCAGTTTTCTACTTAGTTACCAATAAGCTAAAGATGTTCAAGCACAAGCAGTGATGTTTCTGCCGCCTTGTTGCATAACCTCTTGGACATCATCAGGCAGCCAGGCAGAAGAACTGCTCGTAACAGGCAGCAGGTTGCAGATTCCGTGACAACTGTCTGGGAGACATGTACATTGCATTTCCATCTCTCTAGTGCATGTGGAACGTGACACCACCTGCCTGACACGGGTCTAATGCAACAATGCTAACGTTCTCTGCTTGATCAATCTCCTATCGCAAGGTCCTATCAGTCGATGTCCCCATGGTATTACTGTTCAGGTATGCTTATTTGAAAATTAAATAACGCAAAAATCTAGCTATCTTCTGATGAGATTTCATTGACTTTGTGCAATGGAGTATATCTATCTCCAGAGGGACCAGAAGGACACATTGTGTGGCTTTCCTTGAATACCCTGTTATGTAAGACTAGCTAATACATTCCTCAAGACCCCACGACATTATTCTCTTTATGGCCTAATATTCTAACCTCTTCCACCAATAATGATCCTCAAAGGTTCAGTGCTCCTTCCTGTGTGTGTATTTGTGTAATGTGTGTGAGCGGGATGTGTGTGTGTATTCTGGAATGCCTGATGTTTGACACTTCCTGTCTCCTACCGTGGTCCCCTTCGAGTGAGTGCCTGTTGGTCACTGAAGATGGCTCGTATTAAAAACGGAATGCCTTCAACTGAAATGTGCCTTCCGCATTTAACCTAACCCCTTTGAATCAGAGAGGTGCGGGGGGCTTCCTTAATCGACATTCACGTCTTTGTCGTCCGGGGAACAATCTGTCGTTCTGCCTTGCTCAGGGGCAGAACGACAGATTTTTACCTTGTCAGCTCTGGGATTAGATCCAGAAACCTTTCGGTTACTGGCCCAATGCTCTAACCACTAGGCTACCTGCCACCCCACTGAATTTCAAAGCGTGTAGAAATGAGAGATGTGTAATAATTGGTTTTGGGTGTCACTAAACCATGCATTTACACTGAACAAAAATATAAACGCAACATGTAAAGTGTTGGTSCTATGTTTCATGAGCTGAAATGAAAGGTCCAAGAAATGTTCCATATACATATTATTATAATATTTTTCTTGTTTTGTGCACAAATTTGTTTCCATCACTGTTAGTGAGCATTTCTCCTTTACCAAGATAATCCATCCACCTGACGGGTGTGGCATATCAAGAAGCTGATTTAACAGCCTGATCATTACACAGGTGCACCTTGTGCAGGGGACAATAAAAGGCCACTCTAAAATGTGCAGTTTTGTCACATCACAATGCCACAGATGTCTCAGGTTTTGAGGGAGCATGCAATTGGTATGCTATTGCCAGAGAATTTAATGTTAATTTCTCTTAACATGTGCCACCTCCAACATCGTTTTACAGAAACCGTCTCAGGGGAGCTCATCTGCGTGCTCGTCATCCTCACCAGGGTCTTGACCTGACTGCAGTTCGGCATTGTAACCGACTTCAGTGGGCAAATGCTCACCATCGATGGCCGCTAGCATGCTGGAGAAGTGTGCTCTTCACGGATGAATCCCGGTTTCAACTGTACCAGGCAGATGGCAGACAGTGTATATGGCGTCGTGTGGGCGAGCGGTTTGCTGATGTCAACGTTGTGAACAGATTACCCCATAGTGGCGGTGGGGTTATGGTATGGGCAGGCATAAGCTACGGACAACGAACACAATAGTATTTTATCAATGGTAATTTGAATGCACAGAGATACTGTGACAAGATCCTGAGGCCCCATTGTCGTGAATTCATCCGCTGCCATCACCTCATGTTTCAGCCATTTCGCAAGGATCTCTACAAAATTCCTGGAAGCTGAAAATGTCCCAGTTCTTCCATGGCTTGCATACTTACCAGACATGTCACCCATTGAGCATGTTTGGGATGCTCTGGATCGACGTGTACGACAGCGTGTTCAAGTTCCCGCCAGTATCCAACGACTTCGCACAGCCATTGAATAGGAATGGGACAACTTTTCACAGGCACAATCAACAACCTGATCAACTCTATGCGAAGGAGATGTATCGGGTGCATGAGGCAAATGCAGATACTGACTGGTTTTCTGATCCAAACCCCTACCTTTTTATTTTAAGGTGTCTGTGGCCAACAGATGTCTTTATTCCCAGTCATGTGAAATCCATAGATTAGGGCCTAATGAAAGTGATTTCCTTACATGAACTGTAACTCAGTAAAATCTTTGAAATTGTTGCATGTTGCATTTACATTTTTGTTCAGTGTATGACAGGGAGAAAGGTGTAGTAATTATCATTCATATTCTATTAAATAGGGTTTTGAAGGAAGTGATCGAGGCTGTAGGCTATGTGGCATGCGCTGATGTACAAAATAGCCATTTGGGCTATAGGCTATTCTATTTGCAAATTAGCATTGTGCACATGTGTGTAGAGGGCAAGTGTTCCAGTTTTAAGCCTAGTCTTGGACGAAAAAGCACGATCAATGCCGAAATCCTTTTTGGAATCTGCAACAAGCAGATTTTCCCCTCCTGTTACTCAACATTTAAGTCTCTGCCCACACATTATCTTATAGTAAGAGTGGAGTTGAGGTCATCTAACAAATAGTAAAACATATCTAACCTTCCATTTTTAGAAATCACTTATTGATTCATAAYCTGACCCTTCTGTGTCTTGCGTTTTAATTTGGCTGTCAGTCCAGTGTATCAGGTTTTGGCTGCTGTTGTGAAATCTCTAGCCTGGCAAGGCAAGCACATCACTCTTTTTCTGATGAGTCAGAGCAAACGGGTTAGTCCGTTCAGGCAGATGTGAGGCATGTCTGCCTGCTCCTCTGTCTGCCTGCCCCTCCCCCTACCGGCCCACCCCGTCCATCAATGACCTCAATCCTCTCCCACCTCCTCCCCCACACGCAGTGCTCTCTCCTCAGTTGCTATGTCATTGAAGGCCTAGCACACTGCTAATGCTTTATGTATGCCATTGCCCCATTGCTATCTCACATAGRTTTGTGCTAAGCAGTAGCCTAACACAAAGCTGTCTCCTTTTTTTCTTATGATTTTTTTWTTTTTTTTTWCAGATAATGGCCGTTCCTCCTACCTATGTTGACCTTGGCAAGTCCGCCAAGGATGTCTTTACCAAGGGATACGGTGAGCACTGAGCAGTACTACTTTCTACCCACTATTTCCTAGATCATTCTTCAACTCAGCCTTTGCTCCTGTCCTGCAGAGAATCAGGGGTGGACTGTAGTCGTACTAGCCTAGTGTTATAGCCATTTGGTAAACCCTCTAGTTTAGATTGGCTGTCCTTAGGCAGCTTATTGACTGAGAGAAACACAGCTGTACTGAGCTATTGAGGCCTAGGCCTTATTATGGGGATCCCCAGGTAAATCACACAGGCGAGGGTGGGACGACCAGCACACTGCCTCCCAGAGATGGATGGGAAGGAAGCTGGGGCAGTGAACTGTGCCTGACGTGACAATGTACTCTAGTGTAGAAACTAGGGCCGGGAAGATACAAGTATCGSAATACTCGTTATTATCGTGGCAAGGAAACAAAACACAAAGCAGATTTAACTTTAGGAAAACAGGCCAAATGTTGGAAACAAACATCCATATGTATTTATGTAAAAGAATATTGTGACACTGGTATCGTCACAGCCCTAGTAGAAACCACATCAAATCAATAAACTCAATCTATCAATGTTATGTAATAGTTGTAATGGATGTGTGATAGGCTAGACTGGTATTTCTCAGAGAGGGATTTATTGAACAGTGGTTTACAGTGCATTCGGAAAGTATCCAGACCCCTTGACTTTTTCCACATTTTGTTACGTTACAGCCTTATTCTAAAATGGATTAAATAAAACATTTTCCTCATTAATCTACACACAATACCCGTAATGACATTGCGGCAACAGGTTTTTAGAAATGTTTGCACATTTATTACAAATATAAAACAAAAAACCTTATTTACATAATTATTTAGACCTTTTGCTATGAGACTTGAAATTGAGCTCAGGTGCATCCTGTTTCCATTGATCATCCTTGAGATGTTTCTGCAACTTGATAGGAGTCCACCTGTGGTTAATTAAATTGATTGGACATGATTTGGTCACACAGTTGACAGTGCATGTCAGAGCCAAAACCAAGACATGACGTTGAAGGAATTGTCTYTAGAGCTCTGAGACAGGATTGTGTCGAGGCATAGATCTGGGGAYGGGTACCAAAAAACGTCTGGAGCATTGAAGGTCCCCAAGAACACAGTGGCCTCCATCTTCATYAATGGAAGAAGTTTGGAACCACCAAGACTGGTGCCTGGCCAAACTGAGCAATCCGGGGAGAAGGGCCTTGGTCAGGGAGGTGACCAAGAACCTGATGGTCACTCTGACAGAGCTCCAGAGTTCCTCTGTGGAGATGGGAGAACCTTCTAGAAGGACAACCATCTCTGCAACACTCCACCAATCAGGCCTTTATGGTAGAGTGGCCAGACGGAAGCCATTCCTCAGTAAAAGGCACATGACAGCCCGCTTGGAGTTGGCCAAAAGGCACCTAAAGAACTCTCAGACCATGAGAAACAAGATTCTCTGGTCTGATGAAACCAAGATTGAACTCTGAATTCCAAGAGTCATGTCTGGAGGAAACATGGCACCATCCCTACTGTGAAGCATGATGGTGGTAGCATCATGCTGTGGGGAATATAGCCAAGTACAGAGAGATCCTTGATGAAAACCTGCTCCACAGCGCTCAGGACCTCAGACTGGGGTGACGGTTCACCTTCCAACAGGACAACGACCCTAAGCACACAGCCAAGACAACACAGGAGTGGGTTCGGGACAAGTCTCTGAATGTCCTTGAGTGGCCCAGCCAGAGCCTGGACTTGAACCTGATCGAACATCTCTGGAGAGACCTGAAAACATCTGTGCAGCAACGCTCCCCATCCAACCTGACAGAGCTTGAGAGGATCTGCAGAGAATAAATGGGAGAAACTCCCCAAATCCAGGTGTGCCAAGCTTGTAGCGTCATACCCGAGAAGACTCGATGCTGTAATCGCTGCAAAGGTGCTTCAACAAAGTACTGAGTAAAGGGTCTGAATACTAATACAAATGTGATATAATAAATTGGCAAACATTTCTCTCAACCTGTTTTTGCTTTGTCGTTATGGGGTATTGTGTGTAGATTGATAAGGGAAATAACAATTTATTCCATTTTAGAATAAGGCTGTAACGTAACAAAATATGGAAAAACTCAAGGGGTCTGAATACTTTCCGAATGTACTGTATGTGTTTATGAAGTGCTAAAATGAAGTCTGCAAGAGACTTATTTTGAAAACAACAGAAGCCATGCGTTAACGGATTGCTAGGAATTCTAGTGGAAATAATGAACTGAACAGGAATATATCATCAGTTTAAAAAGCACTCATAGAATATATTGTAATTACAACAGTTTAATTACATTTTCTTCTGTGCCTTTCAGGTTTTGGTCTCATCAAGCTGGACTTGAAAACAAAGTCAGAGAATGGACTGGTAAGTTCCACTGCAGTCCGTATACCCCTTGAGCCAAAAGAGGTGAACAGGTCAGGGTTCCATAGCCGCAGGCAGAACAGTTGAAACTGGAGTAGCAGCACGACCAGGTGGACTGGGGACAGCAAGGAGTCATCGGGCCACGTAGTCCTGAGTCATGGTCCTAGGGCTCAGGTCCTCCAAGAGAGAAAAATAGAGAGATAATAAGTGAGAGAACTAGAGAGCGCATACTTAAATTCACACAGGACACCGGATAAGACAGGAGAAATACTCCTGATATAACAGCATATAATGGCATCCCGACACAAAATTGCAGCGTAAATACTGGAGGCAGAGACAGGAGGGGTCGGGAGACACTGTGGCCCTGTCCGACGATACCCCCGGACAGGGGCAAACAAGCAGGATATAACCCCACCCACTTTGCCAAAGCACAGCCCCCACACCACTAGAGGTATATCTTCAACCACCAACTTACCATCCTGAGACAAGGCCGAGTATAGCCCACGAAGATCTCGCCCACTGCACAACCCAAGGGGGACGCCAACCCGGACAGGAACATCACTTCAGTGACTCATCCCACTCAAGTGACGCACCCCTCCTAGGGACGTCATGGAAGAGCACCAGTAAGCCAGTGACTCAGCCCCTGTAATAGGGTTTGAGGCAGAGAATCCCAGTAGAGAGAGGGGAACCGGCCAGGCAGAGACAGCAAGGGCGGTTCGTTGCTCCAGTGCCTTTCCGTTCAACTTCACACTCCTGGGCCAGACTACACTCAATCATAGGACCTACTGAAGAGATMAGTCTTCAATAAAGACTTAAAGGTCGAGACCGAGTCTGCGTCTTTCACATAGATAGGCAGACTATTCCATAAAAATGGAGCTCTGTAGAAGAAAGCCCTGCCTCCAGCTGTTTGCTTAGAAATTCTAGGGACAGTAAGGAGGCCTGAGTCTTGTGACCATAGCGTAGGTGTAGGTATGTACGGCAGGACCAAATCGGAAAGATAGGTATGAGCAAGCCCATGTAATGCTTTGTAGGTTAGCATTAAAACCTTGAAATCAGCCCTTGGCTTAACAGGAAGCCAGTGTAGAGAGGCTAGCACTGGAGTAATATGATCAAATTCTTTCTTTCAGCCGTGTTTAGCAGCCGTGTTTAGCACTAACTGAAGTTTATTTAGTGCTTTATCCGGGTAGCCGGAAAGTAGAGCATTGCAGTAGTTTGACCTAGAAGTGACAAAAGCAAGTATTCATTTTTCTGCATCATTTTTGGACAGAAAGTTTCTGATTTTTGCAATGTTACGTAGATGGAAGAAAGCTGTCCTTGAAACAGTCTTGATATGTTCGTCATATCAAAAATATGAACAAAAATATAAACGCAACATTAAACAATTTCAAAGATTTTACTGCGTTACAGTTGTTATGAGGAAATCAGTCAATTGAAATAAATGAATTAGGCCCTAATCAATGGATTTCACATGACTGGGAATACAGATATGCATCTGTTGGTCACAGATACCTTCAAAAATATGGGCCTCACAATGGGCTTAAGGATCTCGTCAAGGTATTTCTGTGCATTGAAATTGATAAAATGCAATTGTGTTTGTTGTCCGTAGCTTATGACTGCCCATGCCATAACTCCTTCCGCCACCATGGGGCACTCTGTTCACAAAATTGACATCAGCAAACCGCTCACCCACACAACGCCATACACCTGGTCTGCGGTTGTGAGGCTGGTTGAATGTACTGCCAGATTCTCTAAAATGACATTGGAGGCAGCTTATGGTAGAGAAATTCTCAGGCAAACGCTCTGGTGGACATTCCTGCAGTCAGCATGCCAATTGCACGCTCCCTCAACTTGAGACATCTGTGGCWTTGTGTTGTGACAAAACTGCACATTTTAGAGTAGTCTTTTATTCTCCCCAAAACAAGGTGCATCTGTGTAATGATCATGCTGTTTAATAAGCTTCTTGATATGCCACACCTGTCAGATGGATGGATTATCTTGGCAAAGAATAAATGCTCACTAGTAGGGATGTAAACACATTTGTGCACAAAATCTAAGAGAAATAAGCGGTTTGTGCGTATAGCAAATTTCTGTGTTTTTTTTTTTTCAACTCATGAAACATGGGACCAACACTTTTCATGTTGTTTTATATTTTTCTTCCGTTTAGTTATCTGACTCATCGGCACCTGTGAAAGACCTCTCGGATTGTCCACGTCACTTGTGACGTGCCAATGTGGTCCTCAGCCATCCAAATCCTCACTAATAATGTCTGATGCTATAATAACGTGATCACATCTCACCACTGACCTCTGTTTGACCCCAATCCCAGGAGTTCACCAGCACGGGCTCTGCCAACACCGAGACCAGCAAAGTGGCCGGCACCCTGGAGACCAAGTACAAGTGGGCCGAACACGGACTGACCTTCACTGAGAAGTGGAACACCGACAACACTTTGGGCACCGAGATCACTCTGGAGGACCAGGTCAGGTCTATGTGTTCTTTAGGTCAGGGTGTACTCTAGTCCGTTTTCTTCAATCTGTCATTGTTCGAAGGGTGCTATAAGCCAATGAGTAATCCCTTAGTGTAAATATAAAAAAGATCAGCACTCACTGACTTGTTTCATTGATTTTATTATATATTTTAAGACAATATATACATAACTTTTCATGTTTAGTCTTCTTCGTGTGGGAGTCTCAGTTCCCCCCCACCCTATTAAGGGGTGAAATGCTCATCGCCATATACCTTTTAATTACGCAACAATGCTTTCTTAATAGTTCTTTCCGTCTGCCTCGGATATTAATTTACTTATGAATCATTCATGCTTTCTTCATGCTTTCTTAACCTCTCCATCTTTCTCTCACCTTCTCCCTTCAGTTGGCCAAAGGGCTTAAACTGACGTTTGATTCCTCCTTCTCGCCAAACACTGGGTAAGAAGTGGCTATCCAATTAATTCAGTGAAGATAGCYTTTAACTGTTTCACAATGTTAATTCATTGCAATCAATGATGTCGTCACACAATACATGTTGCTATTTTTTTTTTGTCCTGCTCAGCTCAATGTAGATTGTTGGATGTATTTGCCATTCTGTCACTGTGATTTCTATATTACCTCATACTCACAAGTTTTTCCTTCCTTCCATTCCTCTCATATCCCCACCTCCAGCAAGAAGAGTGGTAAGATCAAGACTGGCTACAAGAGGGAGCACATCAACCTGGGGTGTGATGTGGACTATGACATTAACGGGACGGCTGTGCACGGCATGGCGGTGGTGGGCTACGAGGGCTGGCTGGCCGGCTACCAGATGACCTTCGAGGCCGGGAAGAACAGGGTCACCCAGAGCAACTTTGCCGTGGGCTACAAGACCGACGAGTTCCAGCTCCACACAAATGTGTAAGTAGATATATTTATTTAACTAGGCAAGTCAGATAACAACAAATTCTTATTTACAATGACCGCCTACCCGATACATAAATATGGTTCAGGTAGGCCTCCGCGCTTCAGCAAACAATGGAGGTAAGAAGGGGGCTCAACAACACTGACAGTAAGCCAGCGATGGAGCTTAACAACACTGACAGTAAGCCAGCGATGGGGCTCAACAACACTGACAGTAAGCCAGCGATGGGGCTCAACAAACACTGACAGTAAGCCAGGATGGGGCTTAACAACACTGACAGTAAGCCAGCGATGGGGCTCAACAACACTGACAGTAAGCCAGCGATGGGGCTCAACAACACTGACAGTAAGCCAGCGATGGGGCTCAACAACACTGACAGTAAGCCAGCGATGGGGTCAACAACACTGACAGTAAGCCAGCGATGGGGCTCAACAACACTGACAGTAAGCCAGCGATGGGGCTTAACAACACTGACAGTAAGCCAGCGATGGGGCTCAACAACACTGACAGTAAGCCAGGCATGGGCTTAACACACTGACAGTAAGCCAGCGATGGGGCTCAACAACACTGACAGTAAGCCAGCGATGGGGCTCAACAACACTGACAGTAAGCCAGCGATGGGCTCAACAACACTGACAGTAAGCCAGCGATGGGCTCAACAACACTGACAGTAAGCCAGCGATGGGGCTCAACAACACTGACAGTAAGCCAGCGATGGGGCTCAACAACACTGACAGTAAGCCAGCGATGGGGCTCAACAACACTGACAGTAAGCCAGCGATGGGGCTAACAACACTGACAGTAAGCCAGCGATGGGGCTCAACAACACTGACAGTAAGCCAGCGATGGGGCTCAACAACACTGACAGTAAGCCAGCGATGGGGCTCAACAACACTGACAGTAAGCCAGCGATGGGGCTCAACAACACTGAAGTAAGCCAGCGATGGGGCTCAACAACACTGACAGTAAGCCAGCGATGGGGCTCAACAACACTGACAGAAGCCAGCGATGGGGCTCAACAACACTGACAGTAAGCCAGCGATGGGGCTCAACAACACTGACAGTAAGCCAGCGATGGGGCTCAACAACACTGACAGTAAGCCAGCGATGGGGCTTAACAACACTGACAGTAAGCCAGCGATGGGGCTTAGGGAACATATTTATGGTCTTTAAGACCCTTATCCAAAATGATTTCCAGTGATTTAAGTATTTTGTATATATGGCACACCCCCAACTCTGTTGCAAGCACCATGCTCCAACCAACTGAGCTTTTTGAACGACTAGTCACTAACATTTTGTTTCCAGCTCTGAACTATGAGAGCTGACGTTGTCTGGACACTAGCAGCCCCAAGTACTTGCTGTCTCTCTGGTCCCCTCAGAAGCAGACTGMCAGTTATTTTATGTATCCCACAGTGATGGGATTTGTCAAAGGGCTTTGTTGGTAGGATGGTATAGGATAGTAAGCTAACCTCCTGCCGCGACCTGGCCTTCCATTCATGATCACTTTTTTGACAAGGTCAATTAGCTCTGAGACATGGCTATTTAATCCTTTGACAGCTGATCCTTGATATACACTGAGTGTACAAAACATTAGGAACAACTGCTCTTTCCATGACAGACTGACCAGGTGAATCTAGGTGAAAGCTATGATCCCTTATTGATGTCACCTGTTAAATCCACTTCAATCAGTGTAGTTGAAGAGGAGGAGACAGGTTAAAGAATGATTTTTAAGCCTTGAGACAATTGAGACTTGAGCTGTGTTCGCATACCCATACGAACATACTGTATACTACATAATGAGTGTATACTACTTACTATATACTATTAGTTAATTTTAGTATACTGTAAACGAATGGTATCCTTTCAGTTGAGCTTACTCTGTCTACTGGAYGTTGATSCTGTTGCTATGCAACCTCTTGCTAGCTTGTTAGCWTAACAAATTACTAGCTAGACTTCAGGTGTGTTCGTAAATTCAATCTGGAGTGTCAGAGTGTGCTRTGGGCGTTCTGGAGCGCATACTGGAATCTCTGGCCGAGGAGTAGGATCTAGGATTAATCCGCAGTCAAGCACCCAAGCTAACTGGCTAGCTACTTCCAGACACAAARGAGAGAACACCTCACTCTGACCATTTTACTCACCCTAGCAGAGCTGGTTAGGCAGTTATCCAGAGTGTTGGTAACTGTAATGGTGCTGCTGGSAKCTATTTAATMACACTTTTTTGCCGACATTTACTGACACTGGCCACATTCAACGGGTGTTGAGCGTTTGTAATTGCATCAGTTATTCTGCYCTCTGGCACAGTCAGACCAGAGTGCTCTYAAATCGGAGTAGGTAGCCAGAACGAATTTACAAACACACCCGAACCACTTTAACACTTAGCTAAGCTATAAATGACGTGAATAATCAAGTTAATAAATGTTGGGTAGTTAGATAGCATAAAGTAAATCTACTGGCAAGTCCGATGTATTAGTAGCCAACTGACGTTACAGTAGGTAGCTAACATAGCATATCATTACACCAGTATCATTACACCAGTATACCGGGTATGCGGTTCGTAAGGATAGCGTAGCTAGCGAATTGTCAGCCAACATAACGTGTAACGTAACTTATTTGAAAAGTAATTACTTTATTACATTGCTCAACATTTTCTTAACATTTGTCATAATTGGTTAAAGCAACAAATTTGTATCCGCTTTCGTCAGACTTCGGCTGCATATTTTCCGCCATTTTCCTCATCTGAAAACYTTGTGAAGCAATGCCTATTTTCTGAAGAATTGCATTATGGACCCGAAAAGCACGGAAAAAGTGTCCATTGCTTGTATACTTTGTATTTTGGCGAATGTAGTACGACATCTGGGAACTTTTGGCWTGCTAACTATATCCYTACTATGACCGATAAGCAGAAACAAACACTTATGGATTGTGCATGTGTGCTGTTCAGAGGGTGAATGGGAAAGACAAAAGATTTAAGTGCCTTTGAACAGGGTATGGTAGTAGGTGCCAGGCGCATCGGTTTGAGTGTGTCAAGAACTGCAACGCTGCTGGGTTTTTCACGCTCAACAGTTTCCCGTGTGTATCAAGAATGGTTCACCACCCAAAGGACATCCAACCGACTCGACACAACTGTGGGAGGAATCGATGTCAACATGGGCCAGCATCCCTGTGGAACGCTTTCGACACCTTGTAGAGTCCGTGTCCCGACGAATTGAGACCTTTTCTGAGGGCAAAAGGGGGTTGTAACTCAATATTAGAAWGGTGTTCCTAATGTTTTGTACCCTCAGTTTYCTAGTTTAGACTGTGAATATTGATCTTCTGATTGCAGTTCATGTGATATTAGGTAGTTGTAACAGTTCTCGTTTTAGTTTTTTTGTTGAACATGAATACTGGAATGGATAGTGATGTTGCAATATACTTGCGTACATGTTAGTTCCACCTTCTCATAGTAATAATGACCAACCGTTTTTTTTCCCGACGACAGAAATGATGGCACCGAATTCGGGGGCTCCATCTACCAGAAGGTGAACGACCAGCTGGAGACAGCAGTCAACCTGGCRTGGACCGCTGGCAACAGCAACACCCACTTTGGCATTGCAGCCAAGTACCAGATTGATGCTGATGCATCTTTCTCGGTAAGGGGCCACTCTAGCTAGTCCTCTTACTGGCTGAGACATGACCTCCGCCTGGGGTCACATTCAGGGGACAGGTAGAGGGAGTTACTAGGCTAATAAGTTTWAAATGATCTGTGGAAGTATTGTTGAGGACATTTGAGTCCTATTTTTTTCCCCTTTTTTTTCTTTCTATCATAATCATGTTTCTAATCTATACATTTCTCCAACAGGCCAGAGTGAACAACTCTAGCCTTGTGGGCCTGGGATACACTCAGACTCTGAAGCCTGGTTAGTAATTTTAAAACGTTTTATTAAAATGTCTTGCGAAATATTATTTTTCTCCATGCCAGTGTAGATTAAATGTGCAGTTGAAATACCGTTRTACTGTATTTTGGGAAGAAATGACAGAACAGCAGCGTGCACTTGATCTTTGACCTCCTCAGCCAGTCAATGAGCCCTGATCTTGTCACTTGTCACTAGGGCTGTTGCGGTGACCGTATTACCACCACACCGGCGGTCACGAGTAATGAAGGCAGGCAAATTCCACGTGACTGTTTAGTCATGGTAATTAGGCTTCTCCAAGCTCTGATGCTGCTAATGGTCATTKGTAGCCTACCAAACTTTCTAACTGCCTCGTCCTCAGCACTCTATTGTRCCTTTAATCACTSTGATATCAATGCAAATGTATTTGAAAATCTAATCAAACACTTCATGAGAGCCCATGAGCTCATGTTGCGCAACATTTTAATAGGCTATGCAATTGCGTGAGAAAACAGTGYTGGCCTCTTAAAAAGAGGAGCATCAAATTTCTATAGGRTAGGCCTACTATATTTATTTCTCAACTTCTCTAATATTAATGTTTATATTTACAYCAGGAGTATAGCCTACCTGGCTGGCATGAAAATAAACCACAGGGAAAAAAGGGTCCTCCATTCTCTATTTAAGTGCATAGATTCCATGTATTCTTTCCCCCTGCGCCTGTTTCGATACAGGTGCATGATAAGGGTCCATTCACATATTATTTAGTAAATGTAAAGACAAGATTAAATCAATAATAGTCTGATGGGTGACAATATTGGCCTATCACTTGTGAATTATATATTACACATTTTTTTGTAACTTTTTRGAATAGGTCMCACACCTCATGTAGCCTAGCCCATAGGCCTATATGTTTTAATAAGGTTTGTATCACAATTAAAGTGGCCAAATAACTTCTTAAAATGAAGCACATTAATCCGCTTTACAAGGGGTGTAGAGCCTAACTGGCATACATAAGCAGCACGTGAGTTTCAAGTTTGGGGAAGATAATTTTCACCATAAAAATMCACTTTTTATAATAAAATAATTGCATTTGTATCACTTGATAATGGTGTTTTCTGTTAATGGAACATTAGCCTACTACCATGTGCACATTGCTGCGCCTATAATGTGAAGAAATAGCTGAATAGTTTATCAACATTTAAAGCTAAATGTTCTGATTTGTTGTGTCAGCCACATTGTGTAAAAAAAGGTTTTTTGATGCTAGTGGTTGTATTAATTTTGGATCTATCGAATCCCACAACTGTCCCAGACTATGTTTGGAATATTTATTTCTCGCTTAGAATATAATAGGTCAAACTTTTATGCTATGGGGGATAGTGTATTGACATTGGCTAGTGCTTTTGCTGTTCGTTAGGCCTACTCATCTTGTTCGCTGACGAAAATGACGAGATGCTAAATGTTAATTTGACATTAACMTGACAATTACGCCGTACTTGTTACTCCCCCTTGTTGATGTAWTGTCTCTGTCTCTCTGTCTACAGGCATTAAGCTGACCCTTTCTGCTCTCCTGGATGGGAAAAACATTAACACCGGTGGGCACAAGCTCGGTCTTGGCCTAGAGTTTGAGGCATAAGAAGGCAAGGAACACAACAACCCCAAACCTCCAAATATTTTATTGAAATAGCTATCCTCACCACCTTGTTTCCCTTACAGTAGATGTGCTTTGGTTGAGGTGAGGCGGCACACGTGGTGAAATCACACTACAGTTGATATTCCACTTTTACAGGACCATTTCAGATAAAATATTTCGGAATACAGGGCCCAGTTTAGAACAAAACTAAGATCTTTTAAAGGTCGGCAAAACGTAAAAATGAAAAAGGTCTGTTAAGGTCTTATGCATTTGTATTTCACTACAATCATGTAAACACTAATTTATTTATATATTTTTTCAAAGCTGATAAGAGAAAATAAGATACTGTAGATTAAAAAAAAAAAAGAAAAAAGGATTTGGTAAACATACAGTTTACTTTCTGTCCACATGGTGAGGCTGTTGCATTAAACATCACTGGTACTGGATTACAACATAAACATTCCTTGGCCAAGGTGAAATATTCCTCTGTACTGGAGAGTTCTCTCCTTGTAAACCATCTGACAAAGAAGGGAAGTGTCTAAGATATTATATTATTATGGGATGGGTAAGTGGTCCTTCACTTAAGCAGCATTAGCTCTGAGGCACTAAATAGGGCACTACTTTTTGAGAATATGGTGCCATTTAGGATAAAAACCTGTTTTTGACTCGTCTGTCTGTGCATTTGGTGTGAATTATTTTTGATTACGTATAGCAAAAATATTATATTAACAATGTTCTTGAATACTTACCTGCCTGTGAAGTTTAAGGCACACCTCAATTGTTCCTAAAGAGAAAGGTAACCTGTCCTGCACACTATTCAACATCCCTCTTAATACAAATGATTTTACAAGGAATGGTAGTCTTCCGATGATGGTGTTGGAACAGACAAACTCTGTGTACCTGACGTTGTTACTCCCTGTTAAATAAAGAACATATTGAATGCCTCTGTGCTTTTTTTCACCCATAATGCAATGATAATGGAAATAAAAGCCTTGGATTTGCTGTAGGCCTATATTCATATCTACCTTAGACTATAACTGTTAATTTCTCTACGATAAGACGCCTCCAACATCGTTTTAGAGAATTTGTCAGTAAGTCCAACCGGCTTTACAACCGCAGACCACGTGTGACCATGCCAGCCAAGAACCCTCCACATCCGGTTTCTTCACCTGCGGGATCGTCTGAGACCAGCCACCTGGACAGCTGATGAAACAGGAGTATTTATGTCTGTAATAACGCCCTTTCGTCTGGAAAAAACTGCTTCTGATTGGCTGGGCCTGGCTCCCCAATGGGTGCGCCCCAGCCCAGGAGTGAAATCCATAGATTAGGGCCTAATGAATTTATTTAATTGACTGATTTCCTTATATGAACTGTAACTCAGTAAAATGTTTGATGTTGCGTTTATAGTTTTCAGTATACATAAAGCTATCTTTCCAACTGATCAGACAGTCCTCATCCCCACTCAGGTGTCAAGTACAAAGGACCGTTCAGTTTCGGTTGTCATCTGTTCTACGTCCCCTCTTTGCATTTTAACCACGCCCCTTAATGATCACTCACAAACAAGATGGCGACTTGCAGGAAGATGGGACGTAGCTGGAAAATTCAATGTTTCGTTTTTATCTTGTTACAACTGTTTCCTCCCAACTGTATTTCGGCTCCGCTGGCAACCCAAAACGGTATGTTTAATATTCAAAACGAAGTTACCATGGATTATGGTTAGTTTTATGTTGAGAGTGAGCTAACGTAGCTAGCTTTCACCTGAACTAGTATCTGCTTTCACCTGAACCAGTATCTGCGTTCAGTTTTCACCTAGCCACAGTAGCTAGTCGACGACCAGCTCCTGCTGTGACGCCGTCTGAGGTATATGGGTGCCGCCTAGTGACTTGCCAAGGTGTTAGATGAGGAGCATGGCAGCCAACTCTGTCAGAAATAGAAGTCAGGGTTAAAATTTTACAGGCCTAATCATCTAATCCGTCATCAGTGACCATTAACGTTACCTAACGAACGTTACAGTTTCCAATCCTAGCCACAGAGGGCTCGCTAGTCAAAGTGAAAGTAAAGATTCATTTTGTCACGATTCTGCTGATAATTGGTAGTTAGCTAGCTAGTAGCACAATGCTTTAGTGTTAGAATATGAATATTATAGTATCTCAATGGTTAGAAAACCCACTTTATAGATACTATTTTGGTGGTAACAAGCCAGCTACAGTTAGCGAGTTATGTTGGGGTCTTGAACTCTAATTCCAGGTTTGACTGAGATAAACGGACTGTCCGACCAGGTGTCCCTCACCATGTATCTGAAATAATAAGCATTCTGTCAGTGAAATGGAAACACTGTTCTCTAAGCAGAGGCCCAATAAGGAAATGTCAACAAAATGATTTCCTTATCACAACCCTACTTATAAAATATTTTCGTTTCTGCCTTTACATCATTTTAATATCAACATGTTTTACTTGATAATGCTGTATATGGTATTGATATAGAGCTTGTCTTCATGGGAATACTTTTCCAAGGTCCTTATCGCCTTCTGAAAATGTCTTGGACTAGGAAAATATCATTTTTCGAGACCAGAGCAGATTTTTTGGGGACAAAACTACAACTCTGGCCTTATTGTCTCATATCTCATATAGCTAGTCATGTCCCTTTTGTGCTAAAGCCGAACTSCTATGAGTTCCTTTCTTAGGATCATTGTTCCTCTTTTACGAGCATTGCATGATGCCACATTCATGGAAAGCGAAACCATGTGGCCTATTCCTACGGCATCCAAATTGACATGACATGCTATCCATAACAGTCTAATCACTCTCAACAGTAGCCCATTCACTGTGCCTTGTGCGGGCTGCTTAGATTGCCCCCATAGTTTCTTGAGTTACGGAAAGAGAGCCCATCTGTCGACCTGTCATCCTACTGCGTTTAACCTGTTATGAGAGCATTTCTTTACCATGTTAAGTATCACAATACTCAATACCAAAACGATACCACAGCAAAAAAAGGCATATTAGCCAAAGGCACAGAATGACACTTGATCCAGACATATAAACTCAGCTACTGCTCTTTGCAATCGTTGGGCATTATTACATTAGAAAAATGTTACGTCAATATTTTTCAGAGACGGCCATGTATTCATTAAATCAATTTGACAACATAACAACATAATGGTAATTTATTTGAATGGTAAATCTCTGGGTAAACCAATACAGGTGAATGTGTATTCAGTAGGAGTGTGTGCATGCATTGAGTTATTGAGCRTGTTTTGGCTGATGTCATCTGTAGCCTCATGAAAATCTGTTTCTCTGAAATTTGGGACTTATTTGTATAGAAGTAGCTTATTTTTTAAAATTGCGCACTCTCTTAAACTGCATCCCAAGATTACTGGTTAATCAAATTGACAAAGTTTTTTTCTTCGTATTAGCTAAAACTAACCCTTTTCCTAACCTTAACCTAATTATCCTAATGTGCTACGTTAATTCTACTAACCTGATAACGAGTGGCGCAGCGGTCTAAGGCACTTCATCTCAGTGCTAGATACAGCCTGGTTTGATTCCAGGCTGTATCACAAACGGCAGTGATTGGGAGTCCCATAGGGTGGCGCACAATTGGCCCAGCGTCGTTAGGGTTTGGCCGGGATAGGCCGTCATTGTAAATAAAAAATGTGTTCTTAACTGACTTGTCTAGTTAAATGAAAAATAAATAAATACAAAATTCTCCTAACCTGCTACGAAAAGTCAATTCTGAGATCCCTTGTATCCAAATCTGCCCATCGGAGCCCTTCGCTGAGGCAGTAGATCATCTTAGAGAGATGTGAGAAAGAGACCGATTTTAAGGTAATTAATAAAGTTTTGGTGGCAATCATCTTTGAAACCAGCATATTTTACTTTATGGTTTGCAAATGATCACAAAGAAAGTACTAGGCTAGTGAATTTGTTAGTTTTAGCTGTCAGCTAGCATAGCAAGGAAAGTTACCAGTAGCTTCCAGCTTTGTAGGCTATCTTCTTGCATTGTAAAGTGTTCTAGCCTTTATGGACATTGTTTTGCGAAGAGTAATTAAGTTTAAACTAATTAAACTACTGATACCTCTCACCAAGTCACCTATGAGACAGTTCAACATTTTATGACCACAAATAACAATAACTGTAGTGACCCTGTGTTTATAAACGTGGATATCGACTTTACCACTTCAGAATGCTTTTGTGGCACAGTCGATGTCACACAGAGCTCCGGGCCAGAAGGTTGAGGGTTCGCAGACCACGACAGATGAGCTAACTCTCCCTGCCTGTTTCATTAGACCTACAATACAATCAGAGCCGGCTGCAGACAATGACTAGCTAGTTGCAAATCTGATTTTCAACATTTTGATGTAATATATAAAATGTATGCAACTAATTTTCCACCAACAGGTTTCTGTACAAATGCACCATAACCAATAGGCAAAACATACAGACTTTGGGCACTTCAACACGGTTTGCGTTTTCAACACTACAATCTGCACAGTTTGGCTGCTGGAATTATATACTGAAGAAAATATAAAATGCAATATGTAACAATTTCAATGATTTTACAGAGTTACAGTTCATATACGGAAATCAGTCAATTGAAATACATAGATTAGGGCCTTATTTATTTCACATGACTGGGCAGTGGCGTAGCCATGGGGGGGCATAGGACCACCCACTAGGGAGCCAGGCCCAGCAAATCAGAATGAGTTTTTCCCCATAAATGTTTATTAAAGACAGAAATACTCTATAGTTTCATCAGCTGTTTGGGTGGCTAGTCTCAGACAATCCTGCAGGTGAAGAAGCCAGATGTGGAGGTTATACGTAGTTTACGGTTGTGAGGTTGGTTGGACTCACTGCCAAATTTCCTTTTAAGATGTTGGAAACAGCTTGTGGTAGAGAATTGAACATTCAATTCTCTGGCAACAGCTCTGTTGGATATTCCAGCAGTCAGCATATCAATTGCACGCTCCCTCAAAACTTGTGGCATTGTGTTGTGTGACAACTCCATATTTTAGTAGCCTTTGTGCACCTGTGTAATGCTGTTTAATCAGCTTCTTGATATGCCACACCTGTCAGATGGATGGATTATCTTGGCAAAGGAGAAGTGCTCACTAACAGGGATCTAAACAAATTTGTGCTCAGAATTCGAGAGAAATAAACTTTGTGGGTATGGCAAATTTTTGGGATATTGTATTTCAGCACATGAAACATTGAAACAAACACTTTAGATGTTGRGTTTTATATTTTTGTTCGGTATATTTTGGACGAACGTGCGCAAGTAGACTACATTTACATTACATTACATTTAAGTCATTTAGCAGACGCTCTTATCCAGAGCGACTTACAAATTGGTGCATTCACCTTATGATATCCAGTGGAACAACCACTTTACAATA
Source organism: Salvelinus sp. IW2-2015 (assembly GCF_002910315.2). Taxonomy (NCBI): domain Eukaryota; kingdom Metazoa; phylum Chordata; class Actinopteri; order Salmoniformes; family Salmonidae; genus Salvelinus; species Salvelinus sp. IW2-2015. Next base: position 25,922,504 of record NC_036860.1, on the reverse strand, counting down.
GTGCAATCTAAACTCTTTTAAGGGGGGGGGGTTAGAAGGATTACTTTATCCTATCCTAGGTATTCCTTAAAGAGGTGGGGTTTCAGGTGTCTCCGGAAGGTGGTGATTGACTCCGCTGACCTGGCGTCGTGAGGGAGTTTGTTCCACCATTGGGGTGCCAGAGCAGCGAACAGTTTTGACTGGCTGAGCGAACTGTACTTCCTCAGAGGTAGGGAGGCGAGCAGGCCAGAGGTGGATGAACGCAGTGCCCTTGTTTGGGTGTAGGGCCTGATCAGAGCCTGAAGGTACGGAGGTGCCGTTCCCCTCACAGCTCCGTAGGCAAGCACCATGGTCTTGTAGCGGATGCGAGCTTCAACTGGAAGCCAGTGGAGAGAGCGGAGGAGCGGGGGGTGACGTGAAAGAACTTGGGAAAGTTGAACACCAGACGGGCTGCGGCGTCTGGATGAGTTGTAGGGGTTTAATGGCACAGGCAGGGAGCCCAGCCAACAGCGAGTTGCAGTAATCCAGACGGGAAAGACAAGTGCCTGGATTAGGACCTGCCCGCTTCCTGCGTGAGGCAGGGTCGTACTCTGCGACTACAGGAGACTTTTGAACTAGCCTATTCAGATTACTACTTTGACTGGTTGTGTTTATGCCACACATAAAGAATAGCTGGTCAGAACGGAAAGGCAGAGCAAGCTTTCCTGAATAACTGGGCCTGCTGGGAGCATACACTGCCAAGGAAAAGTATGTGAACCCTTTGGATTTAACTGGATTTCTGCATAAATTGGTCATCAAATTTGATCTGATCTTCATCTAAGTCACAACAATAGACACATATAATGTGCTTAAACTAATAACACACACATTATTGTATTTTTCTTGTCTATATTGAAAACATACCTTTTCCGATCTACACGATTTGTTTCCGTTCTCAATAAATGGGGAAACACTTTGGTGTTATTTTTTTCCGCATATATGTGCATGAAACAAACATGCACATATATTTCACTTTCCTACTAACCTAACTTTTAGGTTAGTAGGAAAGTTAATAATTTAAACCACCTAAATATACTCACATTCACTGAACAATTAGTATTTGAAACTCAAACATTAGTTTCCCAACTACTTTTTATATAATCCTACAGGCTCTTTATCATTCTCCATATATTGTATTCTAATGCATCCAACATTATGCATGTCCACCATGGAATTGGGCAGCTGCTGTTTGAGAACTCATCTGATTTAGAAATCAAACTGATTATATTATTGCAGAGCATGAATGGTCCACCACCCAAAGGACATCCTGCCAACTTGATACAACTGTGGGAAGCATTGGAGTCAACATGAGCCAGCATCCCCGTGGAACGCTTTCGACACCTTGTAGTCCATCCCTCAACAAATTGGGGCTGTTCTGAGGGCAAAAGGGGGTCCAACTCAATATTTGGAACGTGTTTCTAATCTTTTGTGCACTCAGTGTATAGCCAAGGCTACTATTTTAAGAGCTAGAGAGAAGGGGAAGAGATGGGCGAATTGCCAGCGGAAATGCATGAATTACAGTGAAATATCCGCCAGAGTTTAGGCTACCCTTTTTCAATAAGTGGTTGCACCAATTTTAGATAAAGCACTCAAATTAAAATGTAGGCCTAATGTCAACAGAACCACCCATTGCTTCACTAAAATGTATTGATCAATGGCTGATAGGCTATGGATAGGTTGCATGTATGTTTGTATTTAATGGTTGTTAATTTCCAATTCATATAGCCTAGGCCAGTGTTTCCCAACACTGGTCGTCGAGTACCCCCAACAGTACACCGTTTTGTTGTAGCCCTTAACAAAAACCTCATTCAACTCATTGAGGGCTTGTCGGTTAGTTGACAAGCTGAATCAGGTGTGCTTGTTCACTGGCCTAAGCCTATATCACCAACCTGTTCTCAGAGCATTTCGTATTATTCTGTATGTAAATGCGGGACACTCATTTAGTATTATATGTTACGTTTCATATGGTATGTATTCATTGGTGGATTTCTATCCATTTCATATATGTTACAAATTAGAATTCGTATGATAATTTGCGAAACGTGCAATATGTAATGCTTTACGTTAGCTAGCTCAAGTGGCCTTGTGGTTAGTCTGCCCTGAGATTAGAAGGTTGTGAGATCGATCCCCTGGCTTATACCAGACTGTAAAAAATGGGACCTGAGGCTTCTCTGCTTGCCACTCAGTATTAAGGGGATAGACTAGCATCCTGTCCAGGGGGTGTAGATCTAGCTGCCTCACGCTATAGAATCAGGAGATAGGGCAGGAGGCTATGAACGTTTTGGCTTGCTTTAGCCAAGGCTTGTGCAAGGCCACTTACTAACATTAGCTAGAGGTTAGGTTAGGGGAAGGGTTAAATAAAGGGATTAGGGGAAGGGTTAGCTAACATGCAAAGTAGCTAAAAAGTAGTAAGTAGTCGAACAGTTGCTAAAATGCTAATGTTGTCCGTGATGAGATTCGAACATGCAACCTTAGGGTTGCTAGACGTTTGCGTTATACGCCCACCCATGCACACTCCTTTTATTTTTGCCTTAAGTAACCTTCTTTTGTATGTAACCAAACATAACATCTTACTAATTTGAATCTTGGATTTACATTTACTATGTTACGTCTGGACTGAGACCAGGCTAATATCACTGCTGTCTATCTTCCCCTTAACTTTCCTCTTTAAATTTATATGATAGGCTACATTGATTTAACATTTTCCTATAATGTAGACTCATTTGATTACCTACAGAAAGGATTTGAAGTTAAGGCAAGGTTTTAATATGATTTGCATGAGTCTGAGTGAGAAGCGCTGCAGGCGGCTTTGATTGATGGATCATTTTAGGTGGGTGGGTGTGAGTGTATGGTTTGCTAATCCTCTCTATGTCCGTTCCAGAAAGTTTCCTAAAATAGGGCTCTCTTTAATTAGATAGAATGAGAACTATAGGCAGCGCCAAGTCTAGGTCCAAGAGGATTCTAAACAGCTTCTACCCCCAAGCCATGACTCCTGAACGTCTAATCAAATGCTACCCAGATTATTTGCACCCCCCCCCCCCCCCTTTACGCTGCTGCTACTCTGTTATTTTCTATGCATAGTCACTTTAACTCTACTTACATGTATATATTACCTCGACTAACCGGTGCCCCTGCACATTGACTCTGTACCGGTACCCCCTGTATATAGCCTCGCTATTGTTATTTTACTGCTGCTCTTTAATTATTTGTTGCTTTTATTCCTTTTTTGTGTATTTTTTTTCTTAACTGCATTGTTGGTTAAGGGCTTGTAAGTAAGCATTTCACTGTAAGGTCTACACCTGTTGTATTCTGTGCATGTGACATACAATTTGATTTGAATGACGTCAGCATTGGTGTCAGATTTGCATTTCGTCTCTTATTAAATGGGGCGCAAAGAATGAAACGTAGCCAAGCTCCTTTCATGATTCGTACAGGGTTAGATGGTTATCCTAGTATTTTCAGTAGCATATTATTTTTCTAGTAGGCCTGGTATATAATTTTTCTGTCATTACTGTGTCCTCTAGCCACTTTCAACAACATAAAATCTAATGTTATTGGTCACATACACATATTTAGCAGATGTTATTGCGGGTGTAGCGAAATGCTTGTGTTCCTAGCTCCAACAGTGCAGTAAAATCTAACAATATACACAAATCTAAAGTAAAATAGAAATATATCAATATTAGGATGAGCAATGTCGGTGTAGCATTGACTAAAATACAGTAGAATAGAATACAGTATATCCTTATGAAATGAGTAACGCAGTATGTAAACATTATTAAAGTGATTATATGTCTATAGGACAGCAGCCTCTAAGGTGCAGAGTTGAGTAACTGGGTGGTAGCCGGGCAGTGATGGCTATTTAACAGTGTGATGGCCTTGAGATAGAAGCTGTTTCTCGGTCCCAGCTTTGATGCACCTGTACTGACCTTGCCTTCTGGATGGTAGCGGGGTGAGCAGGCCGTGGCTTGGGTGGTTGATGTCCTTGATCTTTTTGGCCTTCCTGTGACATCGGGTGCTGAAGGTGTCCTGGAGGGCAGGCATTGTGCCCCCCCGGTGATGTGTTGGGTCGACCGCCCCACCCTCTGGAGAGCCCTGCGGTTGCGGTACAGTGGCCGTACCAGGCGGTGATACAGTCCGACAGGATGCTCTCAACTGTGCATCTGTAAATGTTTGTGAGGGTCTTAGGGGACAAGCCGAATTTCTTCAGCCTCTTGAGGTTGAAGAGGTGCTGTTTTGCGCCTTAGTTCACCACACTGTCTGTGTGGGTGGACAATTTCAGATTGTCGGCGATGCGTACGCCGAGGAACTTTAAGCTTTTCACCTTCTCCACTGCGGTCCTGTCGATGTGGATAGGGGCGTGCTCTCTGCTGTTTCCTGAAGTCCACGATCAGCTCCTTCATTATGACCGCAGCAGTATATACTTTGCAAGTGACTGACTGCTGACGCATTACATTTTTTCTAAATGTTATTTAAGGGGGGGGGCTTATGACACGAATATGGCACATCTATCATGTAACAGTAGGCTGTAACCACTTGATCAATCGATTCGAGTTGGAATGTCAGCAATATAATAATGAAGATGTTGTTATGACGAGGTAGAAAGATCCCAGCTATAATATAGGCTAGGATGATACATGCATTGTTAGTTAGGCCTAGAATGGATTGATGCATGTTGCATATAATTAATCTTGGAGTGCGTAATTGCCATGCTGTTTACATCAAATGCATTGGTGCCAAAAATGTAACAAATTGCGGAATAAAAGCTACAGTTGCCAGTATGCTTCTTTTGAACCTAAAATAAATAAAATCTAATCAAAATTCAGAGGTGGAAAAAGTACTCGATTGTCATACTTGAGTAAATGTAAAGATACCTTAATATAAAATGACTGAAGTAAAAGTGAAAGTAACCCAGTAAAATACTACTTGAGTAAGTCTAAAAGTATCAGATTTTAAATGTACTTAAGTACAGTGGTGGAAAAAGTACTCAAATGTCATACTTCAGTAAAAGTACAAAGTAAATGCTATACATCAAATTCCTGATTTAGCAAACCAGATGGCACAATTTCCTTTTTTATTACTTTTTTTGACAGTTGGTGATTACTCCAACACTGACATAATAATTTACGATGGAAGCATTTATGTTTAGTGAGTCCACCAGATCAGAGGCAGTAGGGATGACCAGGGACGTTCTCTTGATAAGTGTGTGAATTGGACTTTTTGTCCTGTACTGCTAAGCATTCAAATTGTAACTAGTACTTTTGGGTGTCAGGGAAAATGTGTGGAGTAAAAAGTACATATTTTACTTTAGGAATGTAGTCAAAAATATAAATAATGAAGTACAGATACTTTAGTTGTATTTTTACTTAAGTACTTTACACCACTGTCAAAATGGTATGAGTAGACCCTGCCGCAGTTMAGAGGTTTACTATATTATAATAGCCTGCAGATTAACAATATAGCTCAATGCTATTTTTTTTTTTAAGATGACGTGTCACGCAGATGTGAGTCAGGTGTTGGTATCACAACACGTTATTGGCTCTTTCGCCCGCGATAATGATGCAGCCCAGACTCCCAGTGCAGGCTAACGCCTCGATCGCACTGACAGCGTCATTGCGCAAAAAATGGTACGCAGCATCATCTGGATATGTGTGCAACAAAAGTTCAACATTCGCCTCCAACCATTTCTGTCAAGCATTCTGCATACAGTTTGGACTGGCCCGCCCGTTCCCCAGACCTGAATCCAATTGAGCACATCTGGGACATCATGTCTCGCTCCATCCACCAACGCCACGTTGCACCACAGACTGTCCAGGAGTTGGCGGATGCTTTAGTCCAGGTCTGGGAGGAGATGCCTCAGGAGACCATCCGCCACCTCATCAGGAGCATGCCTAGGCGTTGTAGGGAGGTCATACAGGCACGTGGAGGCCACACACACTACTGAGCCTCATTTTGACTTGTTTTAAGGACATTACATCAAAGTTGGATCAGCCTGTAGTGTGGTTTTCCACTTTAATTTTGAGTGTGACTCCAAATCCAGACCTCCATGGGTTGATAAATTTGATTTCCATTGATCATTTTTGTGTGATTTTGTTGTCAGCACATTCAACTATGTAAAGAAAAAAGTATTTAATAAGAGTATTTCATTCATTCAGATCTAGGATGTGTTATTTTAGTGTTCCCTTTATTTTTTTGAGCAGTGTATTTTTTAAGGAGATTTTTTTTCTTCCCACAAAAGTAGTGCACTGGGCCTTTACTGTTTGAGCGGATCGAAATAGCCGTCTGCAGCATGGGGAGAAATAATTATCCCAACCCAACCCCATCCCTAATCATCTTCTGACGGCCTTGCCTCTTCTTATTCAATGTTGATGCTGGCAGTAGCTTCCAGGAATGAAAACTCCCATTCTGTGTGGCGACTGCTAACTTGGCCTCTATTCTTCAGTTTCCCCGCCCATCTTAACCCACAGCTTGGCCGATGAATATCAAAGTCCCATGAGTATAAAATCATGTTGACTCTCTGGTTGAATCGGGCCATTGATTTAAGAGGACCGGCCAAAGGCATGAGATGGCAGGAGCTAGAACAAACATCCCTCTCATTGGATGCCTGACTGAACGTTTTGTACAGTGACAGAATGCATATGAATTAAGTAGATATTTACTGTACAGTACACTGCACATTTCTACAGTGAGAAGCGTATACTGATAAACTCAGAGTAGGGTGCCTACCCGCTCTGCCCAGCGTGGGTGAAAACACGCTTTGGTGATGAAATTTCACTTCCTTGTGTTATTAAAACAAATTTGACTAAGACAAGTAAGATTATTCATGTTCTGACTTGCTCAGGGGGGTCTTTTTCTAACATATTGCAACGACCCTGGGTTTATAAGCGCAGATATCGACTCTGCCGCACGAGCATGCTTTTGCGGCACAGTCGATAGCGCGCTGGACTTCGGGCTAGAAGGTCGAGGGGCGAGACCTGCTCCCTGCCTGTTACATTACATTACAATATCATTAACATTATATCCCAAAATTTAGATTTCATAACCTAATAGTTCCGATAATAAGCACCGAGCTCTGATATACAGTACCATTGATTTAGTCACCATACTTTTAGCCATCTTACAAGGGTAAGAACTTGTTAACGGATTATGAGGTTTGGACCATTGGTACACTTTTTTTATATGCATTTTTGATTGGACACCCAACTCAGAGGGCAAAGAGAACCTACTATTTTCTTTTATCTAACACAGAACACATTCAAAGGGATGGCGCTATGACAACCATTACAGGTCAGATGTAGAATGATAAGATGTGTGTATCATGTACAATTTGATGATTAGGCCTAGGCTATATAACTTGGCTACATTTTTCCACTAAAGATTTCACCACGCTTATTTTCAAATCTCCTGTAGGCTACAAAAAGATTAAATGACTTGTTTTGTAAAGTGTAGAATGTGAACAGATGTCCAAATGAGTGTGGTGACGGTTTTGTTTTCAATTCCTACTTCTCTAATTTTCAGCAGTTTCTCTGGATCCAGGAGTTGATGATTTAGAACCCTTGCCTTTGGCACCAGCCAGCAACGATGCAGAAACAGCCATCAGCACTGGTACAACAGACGGCAAAGCAACCAGTGACAATGCTACAACACCTGATGCAACAGTAATTAAGGCTGTAACAGCAGATGCAAAGGACGCTGCTGCCACACCCGTCAAGGACGCTGCTGCCACACCCGTCAAGGACGCTGCTGCCACACCCGTCAAGGACGCTGCTGCCACACCCGTCAAGACGCTGCTGCCACACCCGTCAAGGACGCTGCTGCCACACCCGTCAAGAGACGGCTGCCACACCGTCAAAGGACGCTGCTGGCCACACCCGTCAAGGACGCTGCTGCCACACCCGTCAAGGACGCTGCTGGCACACCCGTCAAGGACGCTGCTGGCACACCCGTCAAGGACGCTGCTGGCACACCCGTCAAGGACGCTGCTCCCACACCTATAGAAGACACACCCATCAAGGACACACCTATCGAAGGTGTAAAAGCACGTGATGATGCACCATACACCAAAGGGGAGGTTATAGCTGAATCCACTGCCATTATTGCTGAAACAACTGTTGGCAAGTTTGCAATAACTGCAGACAAGAACAAAACCAAATTAGATAAATCAGGACTGACTCCTGAAAAACTACCTCCCAAACCTGCTGATTCAGATGCTGATGCTGCCCCGGCCATGACTGCAGCTCCAGCCACCAGCACCACCACAGTCAAAGCCCCAGAGCCTGCCAAGCCCATCCTGGAGAAACCAAGCCCTGCCTCCAACACCAAGCTCGTCGGCCCCATGGACGCAACAGAGGATGAGCAAGAGAGCGATCTAGTGCCTGTCAACACCCTGGAGTCCCAGACCGAGACAGACATGTACGGCAGAGAAAATGAGGAAGAAGGTGGTGAAGATGACTATGATAAGGTCCCTCTGGACCAGAACCAGAACTTTGGCAGCCAAGACCTCAACGAGGAGAACGACGACGGCATGGTGGACGCCGACGATGACCAGGTGGTGCTCAGCCCAGCAAAGAGTGCTGGGAAGATAGACGTACGTATGAAGGACACCAACATCTACACCACCCAGGACGAGGACTCCCACTTCTTCTTCCACCTGGTCATCCTGGCCTTCCTGGTGGCCATTGTATACATCACCTACCACAACAAGAGGAAGGTAAGCAGAGGGGGAGTACTTTATTAATCCATACGAGACTGTTTGTTTGATTTCTGCTGTACCGAACCCCTTCAATACACACACACAATYTGTACTGTTGTGGGTACTCGAGGAGTTGGGAAACACTTGGCCTAGGCTATAAAATGGACAACAATTAAATAGAAACATACATGCAACCTATCCATAGCCTATCAGCCATTGATCAATACATTTTAGTGAAGCAATGGGTGGTTATGTTGACACTAGGCCTACATTTTAATTTGAGTGCTTTATCTAAAATRGGTGCAAACACTTATTMAAAAAGGGTAGCCTAAACTCCGGCGGGTATTTCACTGTAATTCGTGCATCTCCGCTGGCAACTCGCCCATCTCTTCCCCTTCTCTCTAGCTCGTAAACTAGTAGCCTTGGCTATACACTGAGTGCACAAAACATCAGGAACATGTTCCTAATATTGAGTTGCGGCTAGGAACGTATTACCGCCACACCGGCGGTCACGAGTCACGAAGGCAGTCAAATTCCACGTGACCGTTTAATCACGCTAATTTATTTATTTTTAACATTTTTATTTAACTAGGCAAGTCCGTTAAGAACAAATTCTTATTTACAATGACGGCCTAGGAAAAGTGGGTTAACTGCCTTGTTCAGGGGCAGAACGACAGATTTTCACCTTGTCAGCTCGGGAATTCGATCTAGCAACCTTTCGGTTACTGGCCCAATGCTCTAACCACTAGGCTACCTGCCACTCCAATTAGGCCTCTCCAAGCTCTGATGCTGCTGCTGGTCATTAGTAGCCTACCAGACTTGCTAACTGCCTGGTACTCAGCACTCTATTGTCTCTCTAAATCATTCTGACATCAATGCAAATGTAATTGAAAATCTAATCAAACACCATGAGAGCTCATGTTGCACAACATTTCTATAGGCTATGCAATTACGTGAAAACTGAATGATGGCCTCTTAAAAAGAGGAGGATCCTGTCAGCTTTCTATAGGCTAGCCTTACTATATTTATTTCTCAACTTTCCTAATGTTAAGCTCATTGCTTATCTTTACAACAGGAGTATAGCCTACCTGGCTGGCATGAAAATGAACCACAGGAAAAGTGACCTCCATTCGCTATTTAAGTGCATAGATTACATGTATTTCTTCCTGCTGCCCCTGTTTCGATACAGGTGCATGATAATTGTCCATTCTAAATCAAAAACAAATTTCACACATACTCTACCGGTCAAAAGTTTTAGAARGCCTACTCATTCAAGGGTTTTTCTCTTATCTTTACTGTTTTCTARATTGTAGAATAAGAGTGAAGACATCAAAACTATGAAATAACACACATGGAATCATGTAGTAACCAAAAATAGTGTTAAACAAATCTAAATATATTTTATATTTGAGATTCTTCAAATAGCCACCCTTTGCCTTGATGACAGCTTTGAACACTCCTGGCATTCTCTCAACCGGCTTCACCTGGAATGCTTTTCCAACAGTCTTGAACGAGTTCCCACATATGCTGAGCACTTGTTGGCTGCTTTTCCTTCACTCTGCGGTCTGACTCATCCCAAACCATCTCAATTTGGTTGAGGTCGGGGGATTGTGGAGACCAGGTCATCTGATGCAGCACTCCATCCCTCTCCTTCTTGGTAAAATAGCCATTAGATAGCCTGGATGTGTTTTAGGTCATTGTACTGTAGAAAAACAAATGATAGTCCCACTAAGCCCAAACCAGATGGGACGGTGTATTGCTGCAGAATGCTTTGGTAGCCATGCTGGTTAAGTGTGGGGAAACGATGGGAATTGCACATGCGGAGATCATCCGTTCACCCACACTGCGTCTCACAAAGACATGGCGGTTGTAACCAAAGATATCCAATTTGGACTCCAGACCAAAGGACAAATTTCCACTGGTCTAATGTCCATTGTTCGTGTTTCTTGGCCTAAGCAAGTCTCTTCTTCTTATTGGTGTCCTTTAGTAGTGGTTTCTTTGCAGCAATTRGACCATGAATGCCTGATTCACGAGTAACTCATCCTCTGCAGCAGAAGTAACTCTGGGTCTTCCATTTCTGTGGCAGTTCTCATGAGCCAGTTTCATCATAGCGCTTGGTTTTTGCGACTGCACTTGAAGAAACCTTCAAAGTTCTAGACTTTTTCTGGATTGACTGACCTTCATGTCTTAAAGTAATGATGGACTGTCGGTTCTTTGCCTATTTGAGTTGTTCTTGCCATAATATGGACTGAGCACTATTTGGTAAAAGACCATCTGCTGTATACCACCCCTACCTTGTCACAACACAACTGATTGGCTCAAACGCACTAAGAAGGGAAGAAATTCCACAAATTAACTTTTAAGGCACACCAATTAATTTAAATACATTCCAGGTGACAACCTCATGAAGTTGGTTGAGAGAATGCCAAGAGTGGGCAAGGCTGTCATCAAGTCGAAGGGTGGCTACTTTGAAGAATCTCAAATATAAAATGTATTTTGATTTGTTTAACTTTTGGTTACTACATGATTCCATGTGTGTTATTTCTTAGTTTTGATGTTTTCACTATTATTCTACAATGTAGAAAATAGTAAAAATAAGGAAAAACCCTAGAATGATTAGGTGTGTCCAAATTTATGACTGGTACTGCGTGTGTGTGTAAGTATATGTTAAGACAAGATTAAATCAAGAATAGTCTAATGGGTGACAATATTAGCCTATCACTTGTGAATTCTATATTATCATTTGTGAATGATGCCCAGCATAACGCAAGGAACAACGCTTTTTTTTCGAATCATAGTCGCACACCTCGTGTAGCCTAGCCCATAGGCCTATATGTTTTGATAAGGTTTGTATCACAACTAAAGTGGACAAATAACTTCTTAAAATGAAGCACATTTATCCGCTTTTACAAGGGCTATAGAGCCTAACTGGCATACATATGGYGTGGCAGGTAGCCTGGTGGTTAGAGCGTTGGACTAGTAACCGAAATGTTGCAAGATCGAATCCCCGAGCTGACAAACTAAAAATCTGTCGTTCTGCCCCTGAACAAGGCAGTTAACCCACTGTTCCTAGGCAGTCATTGAAAATAAGAATTTGTTAATAACTGACTTGCCTAGTTAAAGGTAATGAATAAATAAGCAACGTATGTGTTTCAAACTTGGGGAAGTAAATTTTCACCGTAAATTGCACCTTTATAACAAAAGCAATTACAAGCATTATCGCATTAGCTGTCACTTTTGATAATGGAGTTTTCCTGCTAATAATAGTTTATCAACATTTTAAAGCTAAACGTTCTGATCTGTTGCGTCAGCCACATTCCGTAATTTTCTTTTTTAATGCTAGTGGTTGTATTAATTTGGGATCTATCACATCCCACAACTGTCCCAGACTGTTTGGAATATTTATTTCTCGCACAGAATACGTCTTTAAAAAAAACAACATTTTTTACTATGGGGGATAGTAGATTGACTTAGGCTTTTGCTGTTTGTTTGGCCTACTCATCTTGTTGGCTGACAAAGTAAATGTGGACAGTTTTTCCAATATCTTCAATATGCACCTCGGAATTGGATAAGGACATGCGCAGATGCGTCCCCGACGTGTCTGTCTTCACTTGTAGCCTGTGAGAGACCTGATCACATGATGACGAGCCATCTGAGTGAGAGGTGCTTCGGAGCGCGCAACACTCAGGAAGAAGGGCCCAGCGCAGCACTCCGGGCCAAGGCCACAATGACCACTGACCGCAAAAGGCATGGATTTTTTAGGATGCATTATGGCCACACAAAGAGGAAGTCGCCGTAAAATTCTAAGCATTATCAAGTGCTAGTCAAATTGTGAATGAGTGATTGATGCAGTGTGTACAGCCTGCGCAAAAAAACAAAGTAGCAACTTTTTTCAAATCATCGTTGGTCGCGTCATGCAGCCTTACAATGTATTAAATCAAAACATATAGAGTTTGTAGAACCATTACATTAACTCTAAATTAAGCATATAGGAGTATCTATTTCTTTCTGAACCGCTCAACACAGAATAGCCACATCAAATTGTTTGGAGAAAATACAATTTCTATTTTATTCAATTGTATTTTTCATACTACAAAATAATGCCACGAAATTCTAAGCAAATCTTGTCTGCTAAATAAACTAGTGTAGCCCACAGCCATTTGGCATATCCACATCAGGACCTAACATAAGGGCAACTCCGAGTATACTATTCTGTTCTCCTGAAATAGACTACATTTCTTCTTGTCATGCTTCTTCAGACCTGTCTAAAATAAAAAGTGGACTTATTGTGAAGGTGTAGGCTATATTACATGGATTTATTAGACTTTTTAAAATGTAGATGTTCCAAAGGTCTGCATCAGTGGCTTGTAGGCTATGTTTGGAAGCCAGCAGATGCTAAATGTGTTTATGTTAATTCATGTCAATTACCGTGAGACCGACAGTTATTTGCTTGACAATCACCGGCTGACAATTTCGTGACCGCCACAGCCATAGTTGCACCCCCTTTTGCTCTCAGAACAGCCTCAATTCGWTGAGGCATGGACAAAAAGGTGTCAAGCGTTCCACAGTGATACTGGCCCATGTTGACTCCAATGCTTCCCATAGTTGTCAAGTTGGCTGGATGTCCTTTGGGTGGTGGACCATTCTTGATACACATGGGAAACTGTTGAGCGTGAAAAACCCAGCAGCGTTGCAGTTCTTGACACACTCAAAATGGTGCGTCTGGCACCTACGACCATATCCCGTTCAAAGGCACTTAAATATTTTGTCTTTCCCATTCCCTCTCTGAATGGCACACATACCCAATCCATGTCTCAAGGCTTAAAAGTCCTTTAACCTGTCTCCTCCCCTTCATTTACACTAATTGACGTGGATTTAACAGGTGACATCAATAAGGGCTCATATACTATAGCTTTCACCTGGTCAATAAGTCAGGGAAAGAGCAGGTGTTCCTGATGTTTTGTATACACACACTGTAATAGGAATTTCCAGGTGAACAAAAGAGAAGAGCAGTCGCAGATAATGTCAATCAGGTTGATTTACAAGTTGCAATAGGGAGACGCCACCCAGCACAGATGCAGAGAAAATGTCTAACTGGCCTCTTGTAGATAGGTCCTTTATCCTCCTAATCAGGCTGCACCAAATGCTCTCCAAACACCAGCCCAAGAGGCTTGTGGGAAGTCCAAACAAAAGGGTGTCTTTGTCAGCTGCTACAGAATCAGTGTTCATAGAATGTCATCAATACCACAGTGAATAATCAGTGTGTCCTCGGTCCTTGTACCTCCAGTCTGGCGTCAATCACTATCAACATATGAGAATAGTCCATTACAAGTCTAGTGACCATCAACCCGCACCTTGAGTGTTACATCACATTTTCTGTGTTCTATTTGTATTACAGAAACTCAAAATATGCTAAATATGTTTTTGATCACTAAATCAGGGATGGGCATCTGTCAGGGCCCCCCTTTTTGTAGGCCCGTGGATCAATTTACAACAAAAAGAAGAAGAATTTGTGAGGGAGGGACCCAGTCAAGGTCTCAACTTACTGTTGAGAGAGAATAGTACAATACACAGTGCCGTTTTAATTATTATTATTTTTTAATTCAAAAATATATTTGCTGAATTTAAAAAYTAATCTTATGTCAGCTGCTGACAGTCACTTAATCAGCTGACATTTATTTTCAAGGTAGTCTAGACTGCTAACTAAACTTGTAAACATGGTTGAATTACAGACCAGGGGGCCCCCATTATTATTTTTTTTAGTCACACTCATTCAGATATCATATTAAAAACTGAAAACATTTCTCTATGTCAAAATGTGTAGAATTTCATGAAATTAGCTGTAAAACTGAAAAAATTCTCTGCCCCATGGCAAAATGTGCTAAATATTCTCTCCACCTTGACAAAATGTGTATAATAGCAGCATATTTACTTTAAAACAAAATTTTACTTAGGGCCGGCTCTGACTGCATCTGTGGGTACACAGTCCCGTGAGCCAGATTCTTGTGTGGGCCCCACCCCTATCAAAGTTGCCCAATTTAAATATTAACTTTAGTCATCTTAAATATATACATTATGCAGAAATGCATATAGAGTTGGAGTTAACTTTTGTTATTGAGAGACTATTTACTTCCCTTTTAGGTAGCCTAGCTACATTGTTAGCGTGGGTAGTCTCCATTCATTGCCCTTTTTGTGTTCCTTTGAGTATCACCCTGATGGCGCTTATTTTAGCTACTTTTGGGTCCGTATGTATCAAGCATCTGAGTAAGAATGCGGATTTAGGATCAGCATTGCCTTTTTAGATCTTGATGAATAGGATTACATGGACAGTGGGGACGTGATCCTAGATCAGGACTACTACTCTGAGACGCTTTATGAATGGACAGCCCAGTATTCAATAAAAAGGTTAAATGTTAACTTGAATATCCACTCTCTCCAGATCTTCCTGCTAGCCCAGAGTCGGCGCTGGAGGGACGGCCTGTGTTCTCGCAACAACGTGGAGTATCATCGGCTGGACCAGAATGTCAACGAGGCCATGCCCTCCCTCAAGATGACTCAAGATTACATCTTCTGAGCAGAGAAGGAAGTTGAAAGAACTAAAACGAGCCTTTTCCCAGCTGCATTGTTGAAACGCTTGCTTGCCCACAAGCTTGCCCCACTTTTTCTTGCTTCAGGAAAAACCTGGGCAGGAGGGAGTTTGATGGTATGACCACTCTGTAATCGATACACGTTTTCAATGTTTGCCCACGTATGCTGGAAATATTATTTTCTGTTTTGTTAACCATAGTCCTGGGTTTTGAAATTAATTATGATTTTAGTATTTGATTTATTTGGGTGGCCTATACTTGTCTGTATGAAATACGTTCTCACCATGTTTAAGCCTTACTATCATTCTACACTTATTGTTTTGCACACTTAAGTGTTTGTGCTGATTACACACTTAGAAAATTGGAATGTAAATAGTGTCAATCAATACCAAGATTAATAACCAATAATAGTGTACTTTACTTGCTAGTCACTAATCTGCCCTGTAATGAATGAAGGCTATTTGTAGTGGTTCGCCTCAAAGCCCTCAATCCACAAAGCATTGCAGTACAAAGCATTTGCAGTTGTAAAAGTGAATATTGTACGTATGTAGCGTACTACACAATATACATTTATGTTCAGAACTTGTGGTTATTTCTTACGCTAAATCCGTTAGACAAGTGAGGACTTTTGACATGACAGAGCCCACCACATTGTGATATGGTGGCAGTAATTCCCTTGCTTGAAATTGTATTTTTCCATAATCCGGCATTTGACTGGTTTTCTTATTAACACGTTGGCCAGATTGTGCTATGCACTAATCCCAGTGCTGATCCCTTTTTTTTGTGTGTTTGTTTAATGACTTTGATGAAGTCTCCGATGTCAGGTAAAGATTCCTCACTGAAATTTCTCAATGACTTTGAACCATGTGGACTCGACCAGAGTGCTCTCCTTCTGTAGGACTTTTTTTTCTTCTTCTCTCGCGGCCTAATGTGCATGTAAGACACTACTTCAACACAGATTACTTTAGGGGACAGAGAACTGATTGTCGAATCTGGGGACGTGCCCTATTCCTTATGTGGTGCACTACTTTTGAACAGGGCCTTAGGGCTCTGGGTCAAAAGTAGTGCACTATAGATATAGGGAATATGGTACCATTTGGGAATCTGCCTCAGTCTAGAGGAAACGATAACCACCACCGTCGCTCACTCGTCATTACCTTAACGAGGCTTCAATTCTAATGCCATATCCTGTGACGTGAATCCAGAATCAGTTCAATTATCAATCCCCAATAGTTTTCCAGCTGTCTTTTCAGGACTGTGGAAAAGCATTGTAATCTGAGTGTCACGACAATAGCTAAAGCATGGAAGGGAGTTTTGTCATGCAAGGAACAGGAAGTATATTGTGTAGCTTTCATATGGATTTGGTGGATGGACATCGCCTTTGCAATCAACTGTAGAGATTGTACAATCGTTTGCCGATGATGCACAATTGTATTTGTCATAAAGCACAATTGAATTTGGGGCCCCTTTTGTTTTTCCTCTTGCTAATGCTTAGTTTTCTAAGAAATCCATTTTGAAAAAAATGTTTAGTCTGTTTCTTGTCAATTTAACATAACGTCACACCAGGTTTTAAGAGTCATCAAAAAACTGTCATGAGTATTGGAATGCTTTGGAAATGTCCTTGGAAATGAGCCTGTCATGACCACATGACTCTACCTAGCCACTCAATCATTCACTGCTGTTGTTTTGTATGATGACAGCAATGCTTACCTCTGTCACATCCTTGTCTGTTGATCATCCAAGCACCCCAAGTGAGGAACCCTGAATCCTAAGCAGTGTCAATATTTTTGAACTTGCATGGCGGTTCTGCATTAGAAGCTGTCTGTCGTGATGTTATTGAGAGAGGTTGGTATGAGCTGGGTCTTGGGGGGGTTGTTCTTGAAGGAGGCACATACCAAAGGGCCTGTACTAACAGGTAAGGCTGCAGTTAGTCATATTGCCCTTGGATGGCAGTAGAGACCTACAAGTCAGTGGTGTTCAGACAATTGAACAGCAGCTCAACTATTCAAGAGAACATTCAGAAATGCACTTCCAGTTTGAGTACAAGACTGTTTAAGCTTGAACGGTGATTCCATCATCCTAAAACTTAGTATGTTAATCACCGTGTAAGCAAGTAGAATGTTCTTATGTAGTTAAATAATGTTTTTACATCTGTTGATTTCATGAACCCCAAGCACTGTCAATTTAATTGAAACCAAAGTTCTATTTATACATGAAAGCACAAGATGGTGGTTAAATGCAGTGATATTGATCAAAATCAAGGTTATGCAGGGTGGTTGATTCTGGCTGATATTGGGCATATAGAGCTTGCCAGTTTGTATTCCTAAAAAACGCAAATGAAACTGGTTTGTTCAGTCTTTCTTATGGGGGAAATTAATGGGAAAAGAATGGGGTTTTGGATGAATGCTGAAAATAAGGTCTGAGGTTAACACAGGCTTAGGAGATCTTAAATGTATTGTTCTATGAATATCAGTCAGTTAACATGGCCTTTAAGAATGATGAAGTCTGTATGTGCTTTATGGACTTATTTTGATTACATAAATTCACAAAAAGTTACTTTAGCTGATGAAGATTCTCAGAACAAAATGTATAAGATCTCCTAAGCCTGTTTACCCACAGACTTTATTTTCGCCATTTATGTTTATCCAAAACCCCATTAATTTCCCCATAGGCTTTGGCCAGCGAGCCATGGCGGAGTCAACCCCCGTTAGTGCCTACAAAAAAAGGAATTAATAATATTATAAAAAAATATATATATAATCATATCCCTGCTCAGGCTCTAGGGCCTGAGAGTGTGGGACCGCACAAGACAGTACTCCATATAACTCGTCAGATGTGAAGTATTTTAATCCCAGAAATATTTCAGCTGCATAAACAATGAAGTCGATCTTGACTTCTTTTAACTTGTGCAGTGCCGTTTACCACCATTGCTTAAAAGAGACAAAAGTCCATCTTTCTTCACATGAAGATTTTCTAGGTCCTGTTGGTGATTCACTACCACTGGACCTTCAGATAATCTCTCTACCTTTTGACAGCCTCTGCATTGGAAACACTTTTCCAGATTTTGGCAACCTCAGTCTCTTTCACCCTACTCAGGCATTCAAGGATTTCGCCCTATGTTCTCCACCACAGTTACAACACTTTACTCTTGGCCAATGGCCATTCTCTTCTGCTACACATTGGAACACTTCAAAGTGATCTTTCCCAACATCCCAACATCTCGGCTTCTTCTGTCTGCAGACACTTCCTACAGGTCCAAACATTTTACAACAATGACATTGCAAAGGCCTGGATACAAAAGCTCTGACATGTAGTACACATATCCAGCTGCACTCATGTTGGGAGGGACTCCACATAAAAATAACTTTACTGCCAATTGACCACCATTAATATTTCTTTAGTATATCCAGAAATTACTCCCTTGACAGGTGCCCGTCTCCGTAGCTCAAAGAACGACACAGCATAATCATCAACTCGAGTGAGACAAAAGCTCTTCATCCACCATCCACCGCCATCCGATTCAAGTTCCACATCCGCTTCCCATCCTTCTGGATTGCTCCTTAAAAAATATAAATCACTAAATGCACTCAAGTAACTGAAATTTGGCAGAACAGATGCCACGGGGGCTCCCCGGTGCTGACATGTCAATATATGGACTGGAAACTGGGGGGGAAGCCTCCCCCTCGCAGATAAAAAATCTGGAATAAAACCAATACTTATCAAAGCATACCTATCCGATATGTTCTGGCTGTTGCTTTATCTTCAGAGGGAAGTCAAGGTGTGCGAAAGTTTGCTGTTGACGGAAATAGTTGGGATTTATGGTATTTTCATAGGTGCTGTATGTTTCAAAGAGGACATTTGTGGACCAATGTGTGCGCACATGGGTGAATGCAATGTGTTAATGCAGAAAAATATCCTTCTCTTCATGTCCTCAAAATGTTGTTTCAGTTCACAGAGGCATGTAATGGATCATTATTTTTTATAAAAATTCTTCGTAACAGATTTTCATATTGTGTGAGACTTGGTTCCGACGAGGGACTAGTACGAAAAAATATCTGAACATTTATGCACTCACTACGGTAAGTCACTCTGGATAAGAGCTTCTGCTAAGTGACTAAAATGTCAAATGTAAACGTGGTTGATGCTCCACAGGAAGTGCCGTTTACCTTAATTTTAGAAATTAACATAGCCAAGTAGCCCTACCACAAAATGTGACAATTGTCGGTAGTATGCAGTAAGATGGATATCTCTGATCTCRTCTACCCTCTAATTA
The DNA here is from genome assembly GCF_002910315.2 of Salvelinus sp. IW2-2015. NCBI lineage: Eukaryota > Metazoa > Chordata > Actinopteri > Salmoniformes > Salmonidae > Salvelinus > Salvelinus sp. IW2-2015. The sequence goes on along the minus strand of NC_036860.1, from coordinate 25,902,934 downwards.
CTTTACTGAGACTTAAAATGTCCTCTCCCTGTTGCTTTCAAACAAAAAATCACCTGGATGGCATATATTGTACTTTTCTTTGTCTACACCAGGGTTCKCCAGCTGGCAGGCCCCAGATTATRTTTTTGGGCCCCCCAAGTTTTKTTCTCTGCAGATCCTCTCAAGCTCTGTCAGCTTGGATGGGGAGCATGGCTGCACAGCTATTTTCAGGGCTCTCCAGAGATGTTCGATCAGGTTCAAGTCGGGGCTCTGGCTGGGCCACTCAAGGACATTCAGAGACTTGTCCCGAAGCCACTCCTGCTTTGTCTTGGCTGTATGCTTAGGGTTGTTGTCCTGCTGGAAGGTGAACCTTTGTCCCAGTCTGAGGTTCTGAGCACTCTGGAGCAGGTTTTRATCAAGGATCTCTCTGTACATTGCTCCGTTCATCTTTCCCTCGATCCTGATTAGTCTCCCAGTCCCTGCGGCTGAAAAACATCCCCACAGCACAATGCTGCCACCACCATGCTTCACTGTAGGGATGGTATTGGCCAGGTGATGAGCGACGCCTGGTTTCCTTCAGACTTGATGCTTGGCYTTCAGGCCAAATAGTTTAATCTTGGTTTCATCAGACCATCAGATCTTGTTAATCATGGTCTGAGAGTCCTTTAGGTGCCTTTTGGCAAACTCCAAGAAGGCTGTCATGTGCCTTTAACTGAGGAGTGGCTTCTGTCTGGCCACTCTACCATAAAGGCCCGATTGGTGCTGCAGAGATGGTTCTCCTTCTGGAAGGTTCTCCCATCTCCACTTATGTAAATAAGATATTTGTTTTTTATTTTTAATAAATTTGCAAAATAATCTAAAACCTATTTTTACTTTGTCATTATGGGGTATTGTGTGTAGATTGATGAGGACAAACATAATTTGAATCCATTTTAGAATAAGGCTGTAATGTAACAAAATGTGGAAAAGTGAAGGGGTCTGAATACTTTTCAAATGCTATGTATGTGATACAATAAAGTGATAATGCCCAATAAGCTGGTGTATTGGCACTATATCCAATACATCCTCCAAACACTGGCTTCGAGGGRATTATCACTTTTATACAATGGGTTACCAACATATTCAAATACTGATTGACATATTTTCATTAAAAACGTTATTTTGATTACTTTATTCATTCTATTTCATCCTTTCACAYGATATAGTCCAGACACAAATCTAGGGTTGCTACCAAGCCGGCTGGTCGTTTGTTCTATCGGTTCGGTTGCTAGAGACACGACCTAGTCGTTCGTTCTAAATGTTCCATTGCAATACCGGCTGGCAACATTCTTATTCTCTTGCTTGCTAGCTAGCCAACTACGGCTAACTTACAGTCACGCAAAAAATGCAGTCAGAATAACAGCAAAGTAGCAGCATTTACATTTGTTTAAGTTGTTTTCTAGAGACATTTATTTGGACACATCCATAACAATGAGGCGCGATTTCACCTGGCATAGAAAATTTGCTCGCTCGTCAGGACACTGTTGATCAGAGGAGCTAGCCAACAACACAGCTAACACAATCACTTCAAACTGAAGCTGGAAAGACGGCAAACTAGCAGCACTTCGTTTCGTTTAACCTTTTTTTCGATTGACATTTCTTTGTATATATCCATAAAAAGCTGATTCATGATTTCGACTGGTTGAGAAAAGCTGCCTGCCCGTCTGTCTCGTCCTGACACGTTCATTACTATGGGACAGCTGGAGATCGAATTTGAATAATGAAACAATGTTGCAAATGTCAGAGAGACAGACAGCAAGGTTTATACAAATCRGCTGTTGAAAACGAAATGTTAGTCTAAAAGAAATGTGACATAATGTCTCGATGCTTTTTATAGTGGAGATCAAGTTTATTAATTGTTTGGCTGCGTTGATGTGACAGTGAATAGGCATTTTAATGTAATAGATTTAGCCGGTGGTAACTTGTGGAATAGACACCTGCTGGAATGCCGTTTTAACCAATCAGCATTCAGGATTAGACCCACTCGTTGTATAAATGTAAGCAAGGTTTGAAATMATTATGTTTTACTCAAATATTATATATGTTTGGGCTTGTTGCGGTCAATTTGCAGTCTACAAATMATTTTTAATTATGTTCCTGCCCCCTGACCATCCGCTCAAGAAAGAATCAGCCCGTGGCGGAATCTAGTTGATGATGCGTGGTCTAGACTGTCTAGTCCTGTTTGCCTTGTTTTATCTGGGTGTGTGGTTTTAATATTGACTATAGCTTTACTGTCCTGAGTTTCTGTCTGGGGAAAGCCTACAGAGTGTACAGTGTTGACTCTTGGATTAACTCTTGTTTATAAACACCACACCATATGTCTTCTTTGCTGTAATGAAGACTGCCTGCCTTCTTCTCTGAGGGGCCCGMTCCCCTGGAGCCTCCCTAGCTTCTCTCATTATGTTGTCATCCTCCCCTTCATTACTCACTCACCATCAAAGCACCTCCCTCCCTTTAAAACCCTCCTCCTCCTTCTCTAACAAACTGTTAGCTCAGAGGTTGTCATTGGTTTGTTGATTTAAGATGATGAAACGGTTTACATCCGTTAAAAAAAACGTTTAAATGTAACCTTCTGTCTTCTTCAGTAACTCTTTCGTATTAGCAACTCCCCCTTCTTAGTCTTAATTAGCATGTTGGTCCGGCTGCCTCCAGTTCTGCTCTCAGCTGATTGCTGTTAAACATCCATCGTGTTTGTGTGTGTGTGTGTGCTTCTTCTCGCTCAAGAAAGAAATCGGCCTGCTGCTGAAACTATGGCTTAGCTTAGGATGGTTGGTGGAGGCCAGAGGAGGCTGGTGGGAGGAGCTATAGGAGGACTGGCTCATTGCAATGGCTGGAATCGAATACATATCTGTGTGTGTGCTTCTCCCCTGCCTCCACCTACCTTCCCATGCTAAGCCATACAGTGTCTGGCTYCTTGGTTCTGTCAGACCTACTATGTTAGCTGCTTCATGCTTCATACCTTAAGTTCATTGTCAGCATCTCCCCAATTTACTTTTCTCCTTCCGTCCTCTCAGAATAGTGTATTAGCTCTTGTTGTTTGTCTTGTATTTCCTCTTCCCTTTCTCTCTTGTAGGAGTAAGTTGGTCTACGCTGTCTGTCAACTCTGTATGGGATATTCAAAATCCTTTCTACTCTCTCTACCAGTAGTGTCTTCAGAGTCCTGCAGGGTCCATATATCTCTTATTCACTTTGGATCTATAATCTTAGCTCTGTCCAAATCTCCCAGACTAGCTTCTTCTCGTGGCTTTATATGCTACTTTGATCTTCCCTTCAGTCTCTGATGATGAGGTGCAGTTTTTCTGTCTGTGTATTTGTAGGTATGTCTATGRATTAATTGGAGGGAGATTTCTCACTGACACCATCTGCAGTTCCCTCAACATCTTGTCCCTCCCATTTTAAATCCATGGGATCACCTTGTGACAAGGCAGGGTGAATTTATTGGGGAGTCATGGCCTGGACATTATAACTTCTTTCCAAACACACTGTTTGTCCCTTGTCAGTCACAACAACATGGACATTCGTCACCCTCTGTCCCCCGGGCAATAAAACACCTGATTAACAGGCTCAGGCATGACCACTGACTAGAACACTGAGCAATCTCAGCATTCTGAAGGAAGTACGTGGTCTCAGGGCAAGTTGTATTATTCTGTAAGTAAATCTGTAACACTCCATTTAGTATCATATATTACGTTACGTTAGGTTACATTATTATGAATGGAATAGCGGTCGTACAATATCATACAAATTATCGGATGCATAGTACGTAGTATGATACTATGTCTTACCCGGTTGTACAATAGCATACGAATTGGATGACATAACTTATCATACAATTTGGAGGACAGGTTGCTTGTTGWACTGTAACAACAAAGAAAAAATACAGGGATAATTTACATTGGTGGTTAGGGTTGCTYACATGATGAAGGTTACAGATGTAGGATCTTCATTTGAGCCAGTTTGCTACAGGAGGAAAATAATCCTGCAGCAACAGGAAATGCAAATTATTATGTGTATTATAATCAATGGACATTTTTTGTAGAGGTTGATACATTTTCCTTCAGGGCAAATCAAGTCTGAAGTTTCAAAGTGMAAATGAAAAACTTTAGAAGCCTTTTTAAAACTCAAATACACTAGACGTTTGCATTTCTGCTGTGCAGGAAGATTCTCTGCAACAAAATAGTTATCAAACTAAGATCCTACATCTGTAGGGGAATTTACTTWGCAGGATAGGTGAATTYGGTTAAATTGTAGAATAGGGGTTAGGGGAAGGGTTAGCTAAATCGCTACATACTCACAACCTTTTGCCTTTTGATCGCTAGACTGTCACGGATTACGCCCACCCATCCTTCTCGACCAACCTCCCTACTTTCGTCTCTGTCTAAAGTAACTAGACCATTAGTAGGTATCCTAGGTCTTGGAGGTGTTCAGAGATACGTAAAGTATGTTTCATATGGCTCTGAGGCCAGGCTGAAAGGAACACCATTAAAATTCCAGTCATTGACTCTGTGGAGTTCCTTTTGGTTGATACAGTTCCTATAAGAAAGAGGGGGAAATCCAGCTGAGCATGTGGGATGGAGGACGGAGGTACGAAGGCCCGCGGTCATGCCGACGCTGCAGAGGAACAGCAATAATGAAGAACAATATATGGATGGAGGTGTGCAAAGGTCACACGCTGCAGCCGAAATCTGAATGAAGTAAATTCCAATGCCCCCCCATTGAGCTGGTGCATATTCAGCAAAGGAGGCCCCTTACACACCCTCCTCTCCACCCACCAAGCCACCCAACTGCCGGACGTTCCCTCATGTAACAGTATTTCTGCTGCGTTCTGCTGTCACACGGACGACCTCTCCACCAGCTCTCAATGTGACAGCGATTACCAACGCCTGAGTAAGCAAGAATTTCACTCATACCAGGTCAAACACAATGGTCCCAAATTATTGCCCCTATTAATGTTTTATGGCCGCTATGAAATCCTGATATATACATTATGCAGACCTTGCTTGGTGAGAGATTTTTTTTAGGGGGTCCTCAATGTTTCTGACTATATTGCATTTTGGGAGTAATAAAAAAGGGATCACCTTGCTTTCCATGTGTTGAATGAACTTTTGTGGTTTGCTGATATTACTTCTCCCTAGAAGAAATAAAGGTTATTGAATTCACTGTGACACCCAGCCCATGTCTACTGTTTATTCGCCCATCGAAACCTTTTACAACTGGTCAGAAAAGCAAAGATTTGGCTCTTGATCAAAGACTTCGATCCATTGAAAATGTGTGTGTGTGTGTGTGTGRGTGTGCGTGTGCGTGTGTGTGTTGTGTGTGTGTGTGTGGGTGTGTGGGTGTGTGTGTGTGTGTGTATTGTAGATGGACAGAGGTAGGGACCTCCACCAATCATCACCCAGAAGACCTCCTCCCTGGCCAGTCGTTACTGCGAATTTACAAGCAGCGTCTACAAGCAGTGTGTTTGGAGGACTCTTAAGCAGGAGTGTACTGTATGTCTGAGTGGATGACTCGACTCAGGATTGTAGAAGAAGTTGTATTCAGGCAGTCAGGAGGGAGGCCCGGGTCAGTCTAGACAGCCCTGGAACAGTGGGGCCCATTGACATGATTGTGTAGTGGTGGTGGTGCTGTCAGCGGCTGGCAGAGAGGGCACCAGGGGACACCGTTCTCTCTGAGCCCTCCACAGGCCCTTTGCATTGCTTTAAATAATGAGTTCATTCATGTTGTACAATGGAGCTCCGGGGATCGAGGAAATTGCTTTTCTGGAGGAGAGAGGGAGAGAGCTATTGATGGGTGTGTTGACTGTGCACACTCAAAGGACAAACGCTCTAAGAAAAAAAAKCAACAACAACAGAATAATGTGAACTGAAGAACTCTACAGGACAAATAGTTCCTGAACGCAATTTTGAGTTTTGTGTAACTTTTTATTTTCTTTAATAAGAACCACTGCTGTGTCAAAAGCGAACCCCCCTCTGTCCCACCATCCAATTTCCGATATTGGTTTTCTACTTCCTCTCCTGTAGCTGCAGTGATTACACCAAAGGTAATCTAAATACATTCATCTAGCCTGCCTTTTAAGGTTTTTAATTGAATACAACATTTTAAATTGAAAAACTGCTTTATATGTAGATGGGTGATCTATACTTATTGATTAGGGTCGACCGAACTGGTTCCCACAATGACGTTTGGTTTGGCACACCAGGACCACTAGGGGTCAACCAAATCTATTTTAGGGCCACAATAATGCTGCTCATATTCAAGTTATTAGCATTATGAACATAGAAACCTGGTTGCAAAATGTTTAATAAATCRGAATCAAATTGTATTGGTCACATGCGCCAATGCAACAGGTATAGATTTTACAGTGTAATGATTACTTACGAGCCTTTCCCAACAATGCAGAGTTAAAAAGTAAGACAAATATTTACTAAAAAAGGAGATAGTAACACAATTAAAAACAATAATGAGGCTATATACACAGAGTACCAGTACCGAGTCAGTGTGCAGAGATATCGAGGTAGTTGAGGTAATTAAGGTAATACAGTATGTACATGTAGGTAGAGGTAAGTGACTAGGCATTCAGGATATATTATAGATCTGACAATAGCCGCGTCTATATMGGAATTGGATGAAGCTCAGTGTTAAATTCAAATCTCCCTATCATCATATCTAAGCCAATATGACACCAACCTCTATGAAAATTCGTACACAACACAATCCCTGCCTCTCGTAATGAGCCGTCTGTTACCGAGAACCACATACCAGATTTTTTAACAGGGTCGTTAGCATTTGAGTTTTAAGAGTATGTCTTGCTGCTACCTAGCTCAAATTATAGATGTCAGATTAATTGACTAAGTTTGTAGGTGCAAACAAGGTTGTCCACTATCGGCATATCTATTTATTATTGCCATCGAAATGTTAGCTGATAAAATTAGATCTAARAATAATATTAAGGGATTAYAAATCCGTGGCTCAAAACAACGGTGTCATTGTACGCTGATGATTCATGTTTTCTTTTAAAACCACAATTAGAATCCCTCCACGGCCTCATAGAGGATATAGATTATTTTGCTAACCTCTCTGGATTAAAACCAAATTATGATAAATGTACTATATTACGTATTGGATCACTAAAAAAAGGCACATTTTACATTACTGTGTAGTTTACCAATAAAATGGTCTGACGGGGATGTGGACATACCTGGTATACAAATCCCAAAAGAAAGAAATGATCTCACTCCAATAAATTTTTATAGAAAGTTAGCAAAAATAGATAAGATCTTGRTACSATGGAAAGGAAAATACCTGTCTATGTGTGAAAAAATCATCCTGATTAACTCTTTAGTCATATCACAGTTTACCTATTTGCTTATGGTTTTGCCTACACCTAGTGACCAGCTTTTAAAATTATATGAAAAAAAAATATTCAATTTGATTTGGAATGGCAAGCCAGACAAAATTAAAAGGGCCTATTTATATAACGAATATGAATTCGGAGGGCAGAAATMATTAAATATTAAAGCATTAGACCTCTCACTAAAGGCATCAGTCATACAAAAGTTATACTTAAATCCAAACTGGTTCTCTAGTAAATAGGTAGGAATGTCTCACACCATGTTCAAGAATGGCCTTATTCCCTTTATTCAGATTACAACTGCTCACTTTCAGTTGTTTGAAAAGGAAATAATCTCCAAAATATTGTTATTTTTTAAACAAGCCTTAGAAAGTTGGTTGCAATTTCAGTTTAATCCACCTGAAAAGACAGAACAAATAATACAACAAATATTGTGGTTAAACTCAAATATACTAATTGATAAAAAAAAAAAACGTATTTTCCAATGAAATGTTAAAAAAAGGTAAAATTTTTGTGAATGATATCATAAATAGGACTGGTGGAGTTATGTCATGCATGCAGCTAACACAGACATATGGAAATGTCTGCTCTACCCAAAATTACAACCAACTAATTGCAGCAATACCACAAAAATGGAAGAGGCAAGTAGAAGGGAAAAAAAGTAAGGAACTTGTCTGTCGGCCCTGCATTAAAGAACATAAATGGTTAAAGAAAAGTGTGATAAATAAAAATATATACCAATTTCATTTAAGGACCAAAAAATGTACAGCTGTGCCATATAAATTGCAAAATAGTTGGGAAGAGATTTTCGATGTACCCATTCCATGGCACATGGTTWATGAATTGATACGCAAAACAACGSCGGATTCAAAACTTTGAATTTTCAATTTAAATTACTATGCAAAATTCTTGCAACCAATATAATGTTATATATATGGGGGATACAATCTTCCCAGCMCTGCAGATTTTGCTGTGAGGAGGCAGAGTCATTAGATCATTTATTTTGGTATTGCCCATATGTGGCTCGTTTTTGGTCGCATATCCAGGAATGGCTGAAGAATTGCAACATTTMCCCAGAACTAACGCTGCAGATAGCAATACTGGGTGATTTGAAAAGCCATAGTCAATCAATCAATAATATAKAAATTATTTTAGCAAAKAATTGTATCTTTAATTTACAATCTGTAGAAGCTATGAGAATAGAAAGGTTCCGTACTTTTGTGAAGCATCACAGCACAGTTGAAAAATATATGGCAAATAGAAGAGATAGATGGTAGGGGTTGACTGGAGCTGAAGGGTGGGACTAATAACAAGATAACCAATGTAAAACATACGGSGTCTGTAAAATGTATATAGGTTCAGGAATTTTGTGAAATAGTACAGTTACAAATAGAATCAAATTGGATGGACATCAGAAATAGAGGAAGGACTAAAAACAAACAAAATATAACTAATGTAAAATAGATTGTGTCTGTAAAATGTGTACAATATGTACAAACTGAAGGTAGAAGCCTAAGGGTTGTTGTTTATTAGTTTACTCCAATTGGAGGAAGGGTGGTAGGGTTTGCGGGGAATAATAAAAGTTTATTCAAAAAAAAAGTATATCTATGTAGATATGTGTATCTATATACTGTATGTGTATATGTATGAATGTTTATGTATGCACATGTATATGTATGGGTATGTCCGTGTATGTATATGGATATATACTGTATAGACTTACCAAAAAAAGATATTGGGGATTGGAAATGATGCAGACAATTACATTGATGGAAGAAACAATCTTTCTGCAATATTAAGCTGATCCACCCCTAAAAAAAAGCAAAAAAAGTTTGTAGGTGCAACAGTTTTTATTACATTTATAATTTATCGCACATTTCCATCCATTAAGAAACAACGATCTGCTACCTTTTTGTAGCATTTCTGACAATGTTAAATGCTTTTTAGTCAAAGCGCAGAGTTCTAACAAACGAACAACTCTGCCTTTCTAGTAATCAGAATGTGTTGTTAGGTATCAAGTTAAATAGCAACGATTTMATTTATGTTTTTAAAAAAGCTATTGTTTCAAGATCCTAAGAAGCTATTGTCTACCTTTTATATTTCTAAATGGATAGCGTCTATTTGTTTGGCCCCGTAGCCCACCACTCAGATTACATTTTGACCCACCAAAAGTGGGTACAGAGCACCTCTGTAATATTGATAAAGATGCTGCTTTGATTATGTGGCAGAATGATTTGATAGAGGAGTCTCTTCTAGTTAGCCTCCTCGGTTTTAATTGAAATTCAGCAGGTGATTTGGCAGTGGGACAGCCAGATTCAATATAACTCTCTGTCAACACAGGTTATCCTGCAATGCTTTATAGCCCCCTTAAAACCTCYACACTAAAACAACTGCCATCCTTGCTGGGATCTAGTCAGGGAAACCATTTGATAATTTGAAAGCAGCAGTAGTAAGGGAAATATAATGTGGAGAAGGGAAAGAAGCTCCATCAGTAGTTTGCTCAACTTGCCTAGAATATCTAACTGTTGATGTAAAGCTAGAAATGTGTAATGATTTCACTCTGTCTTGTCCACTGGTATGCTTCTCAATTGATTGTCTTGATCTCTTTACAAACRCAAAAGGAAACATTTCGCAAGGGTCTGTGACGTGCCGTGACCAAGATGGAGAAGAAATCTTTAATTATCCGAGACAGTGGTTAACCATCTCCATTGGAAAAGCAATCGCAGTGATCAGACCTATAGTCTCTCTACACTGTATAAAACAGTCCACCCCTCCTGTGTCCCTTAACCTCCAGCTCAGCTCCTAAAAGGCCATTACAACACTATGATGGGTTTCATCATCTAGGGAGTGTTCCAAATGGTACCCTATTCTCTATGTAATTCACTACTTTTGACAAGGCCCATACGTCTCTGGTCAAAGTAGTGCACTATGTAGGGAATATGGTGGCATTTGGGACGAAGKCCCCTAACTGTAGAAATGAAACACAAGACAATGAAATATGTGTGGTCCGCTTCTCACCACGTCTCACCTGATTGGTCTGTTGCTACCGGACGTTTGTTGAAAGGTAATAGAAGTTCCCTATCCTTATCATGGCGTTAATTCCCTCACATAGCCTCCTTGTCCACATTCCATCAAACAATAAACACTTGTCGCGCAAAGTCCCTTTGTGGTTGTCCTCAATAGTACTTCTGTCTGGCAAAGCTGCCCAAAAAATATGTTATTAAGTAAGTGCTGATGGAATCGATAGGGGTGGAGGAGGGTGGATTCGATTCCCCCCCTGTTTTCAGAGTGCTTAACTTTTCCCCTCTTCAGTGACTTTACAGCAGCTGCTCCRGTGGTGTGTGGAGACAGGCATTACCTTAGACAGGTGCCTAACAGATGCTAATGAGAAAATAAACAACACAGTGGTGGACAGGATGCAGCCAGAGCTCTGTGAGGAGGAGCAAACCAGGGGGAATAGAGAATGAAGTGGGACATTAGGTTCATCAGAACAGGTACATTAAAGTCACTTAAAGGCGTCCTTTAAATGGTTTCAGACAGAGGATTAATAAAGGTGTATTACTGCTTATGACTGTAGAGTGTGGAGCCTCCATGTGTGAGAGGGCTAGCAAGACACAACTCTATGAAGTCATGGGTTGTGTCCCAAATGGCACCTTATTCCCTATAGTGTACTCTTTTGACTAGAGCCATATGGGCCCTAGTCAAAAGTATTGTGCTGTATAGGGAATAGGGTCCCATTTGGGACGCATCCATGGTGAACTGAAGCAGTAAAGTACCTTATACCTTGTGTAGGAATACACTACCGGTCAAAAGTTTTACCACACGTACTCATTCAAGGGTTTTTCTTTATTTTTACTATGTTCTACATTGTAGAATAATAGTGAAGACATCAAAACTATGAAATAACACATGGAATCATGTAGTAACCAAAAAAGTGTTAAACAAATCTAAATATATTTAATATTTGAGATTCTTCAAATAGCCACCCTTTTCCTTTATGACAGCTTTGCACACGCTTGGCATTCTCTCAACCAGCTTCACCTGGAATGCTTTTCCAACAGTCTTGAAGGCGTTCCCACATATGTTGAGCACTTGTTGGCTGCTTTTCCTTCACTCTGCGGTCCGACTCATCCCAAACCATCTCAATTGGGTTGAGTTCAGGGGATTGTGGAGGCCAGCACTCCATCACTTTCCTTGGTCAAATAGCCCTTACACAGCCTGGAGGTGTGTTGGGTCATTGTCCTGTTGAAAACAAATGATAGTCCCACTAAGCCCAAACCATATGGGATGGRGTATCGCTGCAGAATGCTGTGGTAGCCATGCTGGTTAACTTTTTATGGCTGCAGGGGCAGTATTGAGTAGCTTGGATGAAAGGTGCCCATTTCAAACGGCCTGCTCCTCAGTCATAGTCCTAAATATATATTATTATTAGTATTGGATAGAAAACACTCCAAAGTTTCTAAAACTGTTTGAATTATGTCTGTGAGAATAACAGAACTCATATTGGCAGGCAAAATCCTGAGTTGAAATCAAAACAGGAAGTCAGAAATCTGAGCTGTCTGTATTCACCAGAGTCCTTTAAGAAATCCAATTGAGTTTTGACTGATGTTGCACTGCCTAGGGGTTCTACTAAATGTCAGCAATCAATAGAAATTCCAAGGAACTTCTATGATGTTGTGGGAGAGAATGAGAGCAGAATCAGTCAGGGTCCATCAAGCAGCCATGCGCTGATCATGCCTTTTCCTCATGCAAGGCACTGACGTTCCATTGCTCACGCAGACCAGAAGGAATACTCCGGTTGGAACTTATTGAAGCTATATGTTAAAAACATCCTAATGATTGATTCAGTACTTAGTTTGAAATGTTTCTTCGACCGGGAATATCACATTTCGAAGTTTTTGTCCGATATAACGCTGACCAGAATTAGCGTTTGGATATGTAAACCAGACGCGCTAACAAAAGAAGGTATGACATAAATAACAGATTTTTTCGAACAAAACAAACATTTATTATGGACCTGGGATTCCTGGTGTGCTTTCTGATCCTAATCAACAAAGGTAATGGAATATTTATCATGTATTTTATTGTTTATAGTGACGCTATCTTTGCAGCTGTGGTATGCTACTTTGAGCGCCGTCTCAGATTATAGCGTGCAATTATTTTTCCGTAAAGTTTTTTTGAAATCTGACATAGCGGTTGCATTAAGGAGAGGTATATCTATAATTCAATGTGTATAACTTGTATTATATCTATATTTATGATGAGTATTCATGTTGAAACGATGGGCTATGCAAAGTCACTTGATGTTTTTGCATTTAGTGGATCTTGTAGCCTCAATGTAAACTCAGATTTTTTTATATAAATATGAATTTAATCAAACAAAACATGCATGTATTGTGTAACATGAAGTCCTATGAGTGTCATCTGATGAAAATAATCGAAGGTTAGTGATTCATTTTATCTCTATTCTGGTTTTTGTGAAGCTATATTTAGCTGGGAAAAATGGCTGTGATTATTTTTGGTTTTGTGGTGACCTAACATAATCATTTGTAGTGCTTTCGCTGAAAAGCCTATTTGAAATCGGACACTTTGGTGGGATTAACAACAAGATTACCTTTAAAATGATATAAGACACATGTATGTTTGAGGAATTTTAATTATGAGATTTCTGGTTTTTGAATTTGGCGCCCTGCACTTGGACTGGCTGTTGTCATATTGGTCCTGATATCGGGACTGCAGCCATAATTAAGTGTYCCTTTAATTCTAAATAAATCACAGACAGTGTCACCAGCAAAGCACCCCCACACCATAACACCTCCTCCTCCATGCTTTACGGTGGGAAATACACATGCCGAGATCCGTTCACCCACACCACGTCTCACAGACATGGCGGTTGGAACCAAAAATCTCCAATTTGGACTCCAGTCCAAAGGACAAATTTCCACCGATCTAATGTCCATTGCTTGTGTTTCTTGGCCCAAGCAAGTCTGTTCTTCTTATTGGTGTCCATTAGTAGTGGTTTCTTTGCAGCAATTCAACAATGAAGGCCTGATTCACACAGTCTCCTCTGAACAGTTCATGTTGAGATGTGTCTGTTACTTGAACTCTAAGAACCATTTATTTGGCTGCAATTTATGAGGCTGGTAACTCTAATGAACTCATCCTCTGCAGCAGAAGTAACTCTGGGTATTCCATTCTGGTGTCGGTCCTCATGAGAGCCAGTTTCATCATAGCGCTTGATGGTTTTTGCAACTGCACTTGAAGAACCTTTCAAAGTTCTTGAAATGTTCTGCCTTGACTGACCTTCATGTCTTAAAGTAATGATGTACTGTCATTTCTCTTTGCCTATTTGAGCTGTTCTTGCCATAATATGGACTTGGTATTTTACTAAATAGGGCTATCTTCTGTATACCTACCTTGTCATAACACAACTGATTGGCTCACACGCAATAAGAAGGAAAGAAATTCCACAAATGTGCTTTTATGAAGGCACACCTGTTAATTGAAATACATTCCACGTGACTACCTCATGAAGCTGGTTGAGAAAATGCCAAGAGTGTGCAAAGCTGTCATCAAGGCAAATGGTGGCTATTTAAAGAATCTTAAATCTTAAATATATTTTGATTTGTTTAACACTTTTTTGGTTACTACATTTMGTATTTGGTATTTTATTAGGATCCCCATTATCTGTTGCAAAAGCAGCAGCTACTCTTCCTGGGGTCCACACAAAACAATGACATAATACAGAACATTATTAGACAAGAACAGCTCAAGGACAGAACTACATACATTTTTAAAAAGGCACATGGGGCCAACATATCAATGTATACACACAAACTATCTAGGTCAAATAGGGGAGAGGCGTTGTGCCGCAAGGTGTTGCTTTATCTGTTTTTTGAAACCAGGTTTGCTGTTTATTTGAGCAATATGAGATGGATGGAAATTACATGCAATAAGGGCTCTTTATAATACTGTACGTTTTCTTGAATTTGTTCTGGATTTGAGGACTAGGAAAAGACTCCTGGTGGCATGTCTGGTGGGATAAGTGTGTGTGGCAGAGCTGTGTGTAAGTTAACTATGCAAACAATTTGGGATTTTCAACACATTAATGTTTCTTATAAAAAGAAGAAGTGATGCAGTCAGTCTCTCCTCAACTCTTAGCCAAGAGAGACTGGCATACGTAGTATTAATATTAGCCCTCTGATTACAATGAAGAGCAAAACATTCCGCTCTGTTCTGGGCCAGCTGTAACTTAACTAGGTCTTTCCTTGCAGCACTGGACCACACGACTGGACAATAGTCAAAAAAGCAGGGCATCTCTTTATTACGGCTAGACCTCTCCCCATCTTTGCAACCATTGAATCTATATGTTTTGACCATGACAGTTTACAATCTAAGGTAACGCCAAGTAATTTAGTCTCCTCAACTTGTTCAACAGCCACATCATTCATTACCAGATTCAGCTGAGGTCTAGCACTTAAGGAATGATTTGTACCAAATACAATGCTCTTAGTTTTAGAGATGTTAGGGACCAGTTGATTGCTGGCCACCCATTRCAAAACAGACTGCAACTATTTTTTAAGGGTTTCAGTGACTTCATTAGCTATGGTTGCTGATGCGTATATGGTTGAATCATCTGCATACATGGGCACACATGTTTTGTTTAATGCRAGTGGCAGGTCATTGGTAAAAATAGAAAACAGTAGAGGGCCTAGAGAGCTGCCCTGCGGTACACCACACTTTACATGTTTGACATTAGAGACGCTTCCATTAAAGAAAACCCTTTGTGTTCAATTAGATAGATAGCTCTGAATCCACAATATGGCAGAGGTTGAACAGCCATAGCACTTAAGTTTATAACAGGTTATGGTCAATAACATCAAAGGCTGCACTGAAATCTAACAGTACAGCTACCACAATCTTCTTATTATCAATTTCTTTCAACCAATCATTAGTAATTTGTGTCAGTGCAGTACATGTTGAGTGCCCTTCTCTATAATCATGCTGAAAGTCTGTTGTTAATTTGTTTACAGAGAAATAGCATCGTATTTGGTCAAACACAATTTTTTCCAACAMTTTGCTAAGAGCTGGCAGCAAGCTTATAGGTCTGCTGTTAGAACCAGTAAAAGCKGCTTTACCACTCTTGGGTAGTGYAATTACTTTGGCTTCCCTCCAGYCCTAAGGACAAAGACTTTCCTCTAGGCTCAGATWAAAAATATGACKGATAGGAGTGGCTATAGAATCAGCTACCATCCTCAGTAGTTTTCCATCTAAGTAAGTTATCAATGCCAGGAGGTTTGTCATTATTGATCGTTAACAATAATTTTTCCACCTCTCCCACACTAAKTTTACAAAATTCAAACTTGCACTGCTTTTCTTTCATTATTTGTTTTTTTATACATAAATAATAATAAATAATAATTGCTCACTGTTTGTCGTGGGCATTTCCTGCCTAAATTTGTCCACTTGCCAGTAAAATAATCATTKAAATAATTGGCAACATCAGAGGGTATTGTGATGAATAAGCCATCTGATTCGATGAAAAATGGATTTGAATTTGTCTTTCTCCCCATAATTTAATTTAAGGTACTCCAACGTTTTTTRCCATCATTCTTTATATCATTGATCTTGGCTTRATAATAAAGTTTCTTATTCTTTTTGTTGAGTTTAGTCACATCATTTCTCAATTTGCAGTAAGGTGGCCAGTCAGATATACAGCCAGACTTATTAGCCACTCCTTTTGCCCAATCTCTTTCAACCTTACAGWTTTTCAATTCCTCATCAATCCATGGAGCCTTAACAGTTCTAACAGTCAGTTTCTTAACAGGTGCATGTTTATCAATAGTTGGAAGAAGCAATTTCATAAATTCATCAAGTGCAGCGTCTGGATGCTCCTCATTAATCACATCAGACCAGCAAATATTTTTTAACATCATCCACATAAGAGTCACAGCAAAARCTTTTGTATGATCTCTWATACATCATTTTAGGCCCAGCTGTTGGAACTTTGGCTTTCCTGGATATAGCCACTATATTATGATCACTGCATCCAATGCGTACGGATATAGCTTTAGAACAAAGTTCTACAGCATTAGTAAAAATGTGATCGATACACGTGGATGATCTTGTTTCTGTAGTGTTTGTAAACACCCTGGTAGGTTGATTAATAACCTGAACCAGATTACAGGCACTGGTTACAGTAAGAAGCTTCCTCTTGAGTGGACAGCTTGATAAAAACCAGTCAATATTCAGGTCCCCAAGAAAGTAGACCTCMCTGTTTACATCACATACACTATCAAGCATTTCACACATATTATTTAGATACAGACTGTTAGCACTTGGTGGCCTATAGCAACACCCCAAAAGAAAAGGCTTTAGATGTGCCAAGTGAACCTGCAACCACAACACTTCAATAACACTTGWCGTAAGATATTCTCTAAGCATTACAGGGATATTGTCACACCCTGATCTGTTTCACCTGTCCTTGTGATTGTCTCCACCCCCWCCAGGTGTCACTTGTTAACCCCAGTGTATTTATCCCTGTGTTTCRTGTCTCTCTGTTCCAGTTCAACTTGTATGTCCAAGTCAACCAGCGTGTTTTTCCCYTGCTRCTGCCTTTTCTATTCTCTTTTTGCTAGTCCTCCCGMTTTTGATCCTTGCCTGTTTCTGGACTCTGTACCCGCCTGCCTGACCATTCSGCCTGCCTTGACCTCGAGCCTGCCTGCCACTCTGTACCTCCTGGACTCTGAACTGGTTTTGACCTTTTGCCTGTCCACGACCATTCTCTTGCCTACKCCTTTTTGGATCAATAAACATCTAAGACTCCAACCATCTGCTTCCTGTGTCTGCATCTGGGTCTCGCCTTGTGCCCTGATAGATATGGTCTGAATATATACAGCAACCCCTCCCCCATAAGCATTTATGTCTCTTCTATAGATGTTATAACATTGTATTGCTACTTTTGTATCATCAAATTACTTATCTAAGTGAGTCTCAGAAATGGCTAATATATGAATGTTATCTGATGTTAGCAATTTATTGATTTCATGAACCTTATTTCTAAGGCTATATATATTAATATGTGCTATTTTCAGCCCTTTCCTGGGTAGCTTATCAGAGATAGTCTTCTTCTTTCAATAGTATGTCTAAGTAAGAGAAAAAAATATACATTCATCAGTCCATTAATCAATTGTTGTGTGCTGCGGGGTTGAGGCTACGAACCCATAGGCTTGGCTCTCTCATCCCTTCCAGGCTTCTGGGAGTGAGGGTGGTCAATGAGCCTGTCATAGCAGATGTACGCAATGTCCCCAAGCGCTCTGGTAGCTTTCATGGCTGGGATCAGTTCTTTCCTCTTCTGGCGCACAGCTTCAGGATAGTCCTTGTTGAGGAAGATATACGTTCCTCTCAAGTTCTTGGCTCTTTCCAGAACAGCTACCTTGTCCTTGAACCTCAGGAACTTGACCACTATCGGCCTGGGCCTATCACCTGGGCCGGTGGTGGGTTTTCCAGTCCTTTGGGCGCGCTCCACCTCAATCTTCCTGTGGTCCATCTTCAATTTCTCAGAGATCATTTCCCTCACTTTGTCCTCAGACTCAGACTCAGTCCCATCCAGGTCTCATGCCGAGATTCTGCAATTCCGTCCACAACCWTGTTGTTTCGCCTTGATTGTCCCTCGAGATAGTCTGATTTATCTGTCATTGTTATCATGGATTCACAGACAGAACTGATGTCCTCTCTCAATGACTTACAGATTGCTGTCATCTTGCCGTTCTCCTGTTTTAACTCGTCGAGCTGACAACTMTTCTTCAGGTCCTGGACCTCTCTGGTCAGGTCGTCCATTCTTTTATTAGTAGAATCGATGAGTATTTGGACTAAACACTTAAGTATTTTCTTGTTGTAACAACTGCTTATAGGTCTTTTGTTTGTTTAAAAGATCCTTCACGTGTGATAGAGAGACACCACTGGCACTGTCCTCAATGGTACTCCTGCTGGCTTTGGTCTTTGTCATGGTAGCTAGCAARGTATGTTAGGCTGTTACTCGCAGTTCCAGACAGGGCAGGTCACGGGGAAAATTGAAAACAACAAACAGCAGGGATCTAGACAGCCACAAACCTGGGACAATCTGCGGTCCCAGCCAAATGATTACATATGTGTTATTTCATAGTTTTGATGTCTTCACTATTATTCTACAATGTAGAAAATAGTCAAATAAAGAAAAACCCTTGAATGAGTAGGCGTTCTAAAACTTTTGACCGGTAGTGTATGTACTTACACAAATTAGCACAAGCAAAGGGTTAGATTTAAATTTCAATCAACACAACATGAAAATGAATCACTAAGCACCATATGGTCAAGATGTTATAAAAGGTGACTAAAACACAATGAATATGAACCCATATACTAACTGCATTGGCAACGTTATTCAATAGCCAGAGACCTCCACCATTTACCCAGTCCCTTGGACTTCCAGACCACTCTCAAACCATCCTCAAAATTACCCTAAAAAACAATAAATTATGTAACAAAAAGTCCCAGCTTCTGTTTGAACAGCTTCTCTTTCTCTTTGAATAGAAACAACAGATCTCACTGTCTACCACAATAACTACCCTCACCACCCACTCCTCTCCTCTGTCCATCCTTCAGACTTAATTGCGGTGTGGAACGTGAAGCTGCTGCCTGCTGCCACAGCTCAGGCATGACAATGTGCTTTACTCTGTCTGCCAGGTGTTGTCATAGAGGTGGCCCTCCATCTGTTCATGGGACCCTGACAGCACAGTGCTACACTGTCCTGTGGAGCATGTTAGTCAGTCTGGGCCTCTGTGCTCTGTGGAGACAGAGGAGAGGACAGGAAGTGGAGAGAGACTGCACTGTGGTACAGACACCAGCCCACCTCTGTGTTTGACTTAGCCACTGCCAAACCCTGCTGGGACTGCAGTGACAGAGCTACTGTATCTCTGTGACTGAGAGTGTGTGTGTTTGGGTGTGTGTGTATGCATAATGGTTGTGTATCTCTCCTCAGGTTTGTTTACATCCGTGTTAGTGAACATTTCTCCTTTGCCAAGGTAATCCATCCACTTGACAGGTGTGGCATATCAAGAAGCTGATTAAACAGCATGATAATTACACAGGTGCACCTTGTGCTGGGGACAATAAAAGGCCACTCTAAAATGTGCAGTTTTGTCACCCAACACAATGCCACAGATGTCTCAAGTTTTGAGGGAGTGTGCAATTGGCATGCTGACTGCAGGAATGTCCACCAGAGCTGTTGCCAGAGAATTYAATGTTAATTTCTCTACCATAAGCCACCTCCAACGTAATTTTTGAGAATTAGGCAGTACGTCCAACCGGCCTCACAACCGCAGACCACGTGTAACCACGCCACCCCAGGATATCCACATCCGACTTTTTCACCTGCGGGATCGTCTGAGACCAGCRACCCAGCCACCTGATGAAACTGTGYGTTTGCACAAATGAAGAATTTCAGAAACGGTCTCAGGGGAGTTAATCTGCGCGCTTGTGGTCCTCACGTGGGTCTTGACCTGAATGCAGTTCAGCGTCATAACTGACTTCAGTGGGCAAATGCTCACCTTGGCTGGCCACAAGCACAATGGAGAAGTGTGCTCTTCACGGATGAYTRCCGGGTTTCAACTGTACTGGGCAGATGGCAGACTTGTGGGTGAGCGGTTTGCTGATGTCAACGTTGTGAACAGAGTGCCCAATGGTGGCGGTGGGGTTATGGTATGGGCAGGCATAAGCTATGGACAACGAACACAATTGCATTTTATCAATGGCAATTTGAATGCAAAGATAATGTGACAAGATCCTGAGGCCCATTGTCGTGCCATTCATCTGCCGCCATCACCTCATGTTTCAGAATGATAATGCACAGCCCCATGTCGCAAGGATCTGTTCGCAATTCCTGGAAGCTGAAAATGTCCAAGTTCTTCCATGGCCTGCATACTCACCAGACATGTCACCCATTGAGCATGTTTGGGATGCTCTGGATTGACGTGTACGACAGCGTGTTCCAGGTCCTGCCAATATCCAGCAACTTCGCACAGTTATTGAAGAGAAGCAGYACAACATTCCACAGGCTACAATSAACAGCCTGATACAATCAACAGCCTGATCAACTCTATGCGAAGAAGATGTGTCACGCTGCATAAGGCAAATAGTGGTCACACCAGATACTTACTGGTTTTCTGATCCAGGCCCCTACCATTTTTTTAAGGTATCTGTAAGCAACAGATGCATATCTGTATTCCCAGTCATGTGAAATCCATAGATTAGGGCCTGACTTCCTTATATGAACTGTAACTCAGTTACGCATGTTGCGCTTATATTTTTGTTCTGTGTGGAGTGTAGCTTCTCTAGTGTCTCTCTCTCTCTGTCAGAATGCTGGTGCTGTTCTAATGAGACGGCGGAGAGACGTTTCCCGCTCATAAACAGCTGTTACATGTCACAGCCTGATGTAGAGATAAGAGCCCTACGCAGCTGACTTTCATTCAGCCCTTCTCTGAGGCGCTGCCGTCACGTTCCTCCTCTCCTCCTCTCCTCCCTCCCCCTCCCTTATCCCTGTCATCTTATTTTCCTGTAGCCAGAGCGGGATGAGATTGCAGTGATTAAACCGACAACATTAATTGAAAAGACGGGTTGTTGGGTAATTGTTTCCAWCCGTTCTGCATCCATTATTCCAAATGCCACCAAATTCCCTAGATATTGCACTACTTTTGACCAGAGCCCTATGGGCCCTGATGAAAAGTAGTGCACTATAAAGGGAATAAAATGATCTTCAGTGTTATGGCGGACGGGCGGCGGTGGGTACTTGTGWTAAGCCAATGGAAGGGGAGAGTGGTTTGGCGCTAGCGCTAACCAACTTGTTTGCCACCACTTCGACCTCAGAACCCGGCGACYTGTTGTAATGTCATTAGCAGTTTCATCCTGTCATTGTCATTCTATTGGTGTCTCTCCTGTCTATTCTTGTAGTGCTTAAAGAGATCCTAGACACAGGAAGTCATGTAACGAAGCGATACAGATGTCCACTGAAGCACACCTGTTTTCAACACGTGCATCAGAGTCAGCAAGTCAAGGTCATTCGACGCGTATCTCTTGGCAAAGCTCAGAGAGATGGGAGATTTGATTTATTGATTTATTGAGATTTGTTTTATTGATGCAAATCTCTTATTTGATGGGATGGAAGAGGTGGGAGAAGAATAGCAACACGACAAGTCGGTTCGCTCTGTGCTTCATCTGCAGTCATGTCATGATCAACTTGGTGGAATAATGTTTTCGGAGCCTTTTTAAACAGAGGAAACATCCCTGTATGGATTGATGAAAACCTTGGTCGCCTCACACGGTTGGCTCTCGCACCCTGTGATGGGATTGTTGTCTTGTGATATCATGGAGTTTGAAAAGGCTGGCAGATTTCCGGAACGGGAGGAGACACAGAAGATGGCTAGCAGCAGATTATTATTATTATTATTATTATTTTTTTTTTACATCCATGTCCCCAGATTGTACACTCAGCAGGGGTGGAAGAGAGGAGTAGAGGAGTAGAGGAAAGGAGGTATAGCGAAGAGGAGGGATGATTTCGCTTTACTTCCGAGTCGTCTTTAACCATTAATCTGAGCGGAGGCACTGATGCCTTCCCATTACCCGACGCTGTGGAGATTATATTTATGGACAGCCTGTGGTACGTTACAGCAGCAGTGGCCACTTATCTGATTTTGGTGCCAGTGGCATGTATGAATCTAAATGCAAATTTTGTAAAGTGGAGGGCGGTTTTGGCACTGAACAAAAAGAGACACAAACAGACACACCACATAGACATAGCGCACACACACCCGAGCTGCAGTCTATTCCCACTGAAAGTCTATCATTCCTACGCTTATTCCCATGGGAACATCAGTCCAASTCAGATGATAAAAAAATACCACTGTTTTTCAAATCCGCTGTTGMAATAATCTTTGGAGACACGTTCAACTGCAAATCATGACATGAGATTAAGTTAATCTTCGGTGTGAGTAGACCGTTGTATGGTTTTAGTGTAAACGGGATTAAAACTAGGCACTCCCGTTTTTTTGGGCTCCATGGTTGTTGGGATAATTCCAACKCCAGTGGGTACTCTACCTGACACAAAAAGCTTTCCTATCCTCCGCAGAGAGAGAGAGATGGCAATGATTGCTAATGTAGTATTATGGTCTGCCACACATTGAGAGATGAATTGATCTGTATCAGAGGACCAGAGAGGATTCAAATCCAATCAAAGTTTATTTGTCGCTCACACAGTTTAACAGATGTTATAGAGGGTGCAGTGAACTTATAACGTTACTAGCTCCTAACAATGCAGTAAAATGTCAAACACGCACACAAATCATTTACAAAAAATACAAGGAAYAMAAATCAAGAAATGTCAGAATGAAACCAAATAACAACCAAAATAGCACTGTAACAGTAATCCAAATGCAATCTATATGTACAGATATAGTGCTTTCAGAAAGTATTCACACTCCTTGATTTTCCCCCCCATTTTATAGTGTTACAGACTGAATTCAATTGAGATTCTTTGTCACTGGCCTACACACAATACAATAATGTCAGTGGAATTATGGTTTTTGAAATTTTTACTAAGTAATTTAAAACAAAAAGCTGAAATGTCTTGAGTCAATAAGTATTCAACCCTTTTATGGCAAGCCTCAATACGTTCAGGAGTAAACATTTGCTTAACAAGTCACATAATAAGCTGCAATACTAGTGTTGTGTTATTTTCTTTATGACTACCTCATCTCTGTACCCCACACATACAGTTGAAGTCAGAAGTTTACYTACACCTTGGCCAAATATATTTAAACTCAGTTTTTCACAATTCCTGACATTTAATCCAAGTAAAAATTCCCTGTCTTAGGTCAGTTAGGATCACCACTTTATTTTAAGAATGTGAAATGTCCGAATAATAGTAGAGCGAATGATTTATTTCAGCTTTTATTTCTTTCATCACATTCCCAGTGGGTCAGAAGTTTACATACACTCAATTAGTATTTGGTAGCATTGCCTTTAAATTGTTTAACTTGGGTCAAACTTTTCCGGGTAGCCTTCCACAAGCTTCCCAAGATAAGTTGGGTGAATTTTGGCCCATTCCTCTTGACAGAGCTGGTGTAACTGAGTCAGGTTTGTAGGTTTCCTTGCTTTTTCAGTTTTCAGTTCTGCCACAAATTTTCTATGGGGTTGAGGTCAGGGCTTTGTGATGGCCACTCCAATACCTTGACTTTGTTGTCCTTAAGCCGTTTTGACACAACTTTGGAAGTATGCTTGGGTGCATTGTCCATTTGGAAGACCCATTTGCAACCAAGCTTTAACTTCCTGACTGATGTCTTGAAATGTTGCTTCAATATATCCATGTAATTTTCCATCTTCATGATGCCATCTATTTTGTGAAGTGCACCAGACCCTCCTGCAGCAAAGCACCCCACAACATGATGCTGCCCACCCCGTGCTTCATGGTTGGGATGGTGTTTCTTCGGCTTGGAAGCCTCCCCCTTTTCCTCCGAACATAACAAGGTCATTATGGCCAAAACAGTTATATTTTTGTTTCATCAGACCACAGACATTTCTCAAAAAGTACGATCTTTGTCCCCATGTGCAGTTGCAAACCGTTGTCTGGCTTTTTAATTACGGTTTTGGAGCAGTGGCTTCTTCCTTGCTGAGCGGCCTTTCAGGTTATGTCGATATAGGACTCGTTTTACTGTGGGTTAGATACTTTTGTACCGTTTCCTCAGCATTTCAAGGTCCTTTGCTGTTGTTCTGTGATTGATTTGCATTTTCGCACAAAGTACGTTCATCTCTAGGAGACAGAAATGCGTCTCCTTCCTGAGCGGTATGATGGCTGCGTGGTCCCATGGTGTTTAACTTGCATACTATTGTTTGTACAGATGAACGTGGTACTTCAGGCATTTGAAAATTGCTCCCAAGGATGAACCAGACTTGTGGAGTCTACAATGTTTTTTTTATAGGTCTGGCTGATTTATTGATTTTCAAGGTAGGCTTGAAATACATCCACAGGTATAACTCCATGTGACATCATATGATGTCAATTAGCCTATCAGAAGCTTCTAAAGCCATGACATCATTGTCTGGAATTTTACAAGCTGTTTAAAGGCACAGTCAACTTAGTGTATGTAAACMTCTGACCCACTGGAATTGTGATACAGTGCATTATAAGTGAAATAATCTGTCTGTAAACAACTTTTGGAAAAATTACTTGTGTRATGCACAAAGTAGATGTCCTAACCAACTTGCCAAAACTATAGTTTGTTAWCAAMAAATGTGTGGAGTGGTTGAAAAACAAGTTTTAATGACTCCAATCTAAGTGTATGTAAACTTCCGACTTCAACTACAATTATCTGTAAGCAGTGATTTTCAAACACAGATTCAACCACAAAGACCAGGGAGGTTTTCCAATGCCTCGCAAGGAAGGGTACCGATTGGTAGATGGGCAAAAATTTAAACAGACATTGAATATCTCTTTGAGCATGGTGAAGTTATTAATTAAACGTTGGATGCTAACCAAAAAGACAGTGAATGTTTGTGAGTGGCCAAGWTACAATTTTGACTTAAATCTACTTGGAAATCTATGGCAAGACCTGGTTTTCTAGCAATGATCAACAACCAATTTGACAGAGTTTGAAGATTTTTTTAATGAATAATGGGCTAATGTTGCACAATCCCGGTGTGTAATGCCAAGGTGTGTGGAATAYGTCAAGGGGTATGAATACTTTCTGTATGGTATGTACAGCAGTAGATACAGTGCATGGGGAAAGTATTCAGAGCCCTTCCCTTTTTACACATTTTGTTACGTTACTGCCTTATTCTAAAATGGATTAAATAAAATTGCAAGCAGGCTGTTAAATTCCTCATCAATCTACACACAATACCCCTTAATGACAAAGTGAAAACAGGTTTTTAGAAATTGTTGCAAATTTATAAAATAAAATAAAAAACAGAAAAATATTTATTTACATAAGTATTCAGACCCTTTGCTATTAGACTCGAAATTGAGCTCAGGTGCATCCTGTTTCCATTGATCATTATTGAGATGTTTCTACAACTTGATTGGAGTCCACCTATGGTAAATTCAATTGATTGGACATAATTTGCAAAGGCACACACCTGTCTATATAAGGTCCCACAGTTGACAGTGCACGTCAGAGTAAAAACCAAGCCATGAGGTTGAAGGAATTGTCCATAGAGCTCCGAAACAGGATTGTGTCGAGGCCCCAGATCTGGGAAAGGGTACCAAAACATTTCTGCAGCATTGAAAGTCCCCAAGAACACAACGGCCTCCATRATTCTTAAACGGAAGAAGTTTGGAACCACCAAGACTCTTCCTTGAGCTGGCCTCCCGGCCAAACTGGGCCATCAGGGGAGAAGAGCCTGATSGTCACTCTGACAGAGCTTCAGAGTTCATCTGTGGATATGGGAGAATCTTCCAGAAGGACAACCATCTCTGCAGCACRCCACCAATCAGGCCTTTATGGTAGAGTGGCCAGACGGTGGCCACTCCTCAGTAAAAGGCACATGACAGCCTGCTTGGAGTTTGKCAAAAGGCACCTAAAGGACTCTCAGATGATGAGAAACAAGATTCTCTGGTCTGATGAAACCAAGATTYAATTRTTTGGCCTGAATGCCAAGCATTCAMWGAAGCATGGTGGTGGCAGCATCGTGCTATGGGGATGTTTTTCAGTGGCAGGGACTGGGAGACTAGTCAGGATTGAGGCGAAGATGAACGAAGCAAAGTATAGAGAGATCCTTGATGAAAACCTGCTTCAGATCGCTCAGGACCTCAYACTCGGGCTAAGGTTCACCTTCCAATGGGATAACAACCCTAAGCACACAGCCAAGACAATGCAGGAGTGACTTCGGGACAAGTCTCTGAATGTCCTTGAGTGGCCCAGCCAGAGCCCGGACTTGAACCKGACCGAACATCTCTGGAAAGATCTGAAAATAGCTGGTCAGCGACACTCCCCATCCAACCTGACAGAGRTTGAGAGGATCTGCAGAGAAGAATGGGAGAAACTCCCCAAATACAGGTGCGCCAAGCTTGTAGCGTCATACCCAAGAAGACTCTAAGCTGTAATCGCTGCCAGAGATGCATCAACAAAGTACTGAGTAAAGGGTCTGAATACTTATGTAAATGTGAAATTTAATTTTTTAATTTTTTTTATACCTTTTTAACCCTTTTAATACATTTCTAAAAACCTGTTTTTGCTTTGTCATTATGGGGTATTGTGTGTAGATTGATGAGGGACAAAAACAATTTAATCCATTTTACAATAAGGCTGTAACGTAACAAAATGTGYAAAAAGTCAAGGTGTCTGAATACTTRCCTAATGCACTGTATATTACAGTGAGCTATGCCAATAATCCAATGTATAAATAAATATGCAGTGTGTAAACAGTGTACAGTAGTAGAAGTATTAGAATGAGCTATATCAATAATTGTAACGATCGTCGTCCTCGTCTGATGAGGAATAGGAAGGATCGGACCAAAATGCAGCGTGGTACGTGTCCATGTTAAATGTATTAAACTGAACACTGAATACAAAATAACAAAGGAGAAACAACGAAAAAACTAAACAGTCCTATCAGATGACAAAACACAAAACAGGAAACAACTACCCACAAACACAGGTGGGAACAGGCTACCTAAGTATGGTTCTCAATCAGAGACAATGATTGACAGCTGCCTCTGATTGGGAACCATACCAGGCCAAACACAGAAATACAAAACATAGAACAAAACATAGAATTCCCACCCCAACTCACGCCCTGACCAAACCAAAATAGAGGCATAAAAAAGGAACTAAGGTCAGAACGTGACAATAATACAGTATTTAAATTCACAGTACAAAATCCTGTGGAAAAAAATTGATAGAACTGCAGGAAATTAGCTTCCGGATCAGAGTCCGGAATATAAAAAGACTGTATATYTATGTGAATAGTGTGTATAGACWGTATGGATAGTATGTGAATAGAAAATATGTGTACTTGGTTGGTGAAGAAAGTTATCACACACTTTGCAAAGGCCCAATCATGCACCATACACTTCAGTGACAAAACATGAGTTGRATCCTAAATATTCCCTATATAGAAATAGGATGCCATTGGGGACAAATCATTTTCAGCCGTCCTTTATAGTCATCGTTTTTGCAAGACATTTCAGCATGTGAATGTGAAAGGAATCTAGACTTCCAGATGCATAATGTAATTAGAGACATTGGGAACGATTCAGACTTAGGAATTGTCTTCTTTCCTACACACACCTTCACTAAGCACTTCTCAGTATTTGGTATTCAGTCTTAACTTATTCAGTCTTCTAACACCCTCTGCAGGTGTGCTTACCTTCCGCGCTCTGAATACATTTCATTTAAATGCTGAAAACCCTCCCACTTGCTGGCCAACAGATTTTCTCGGCGAGTTTTCATTCAATAGGGTTTTCAGTAAATGTATCTTAAACCATCCCTTTAAATACAGTATACTGTACCTTCAATTAGAATTTTGTCAACAGACTCACTAGAATATATGAAGATAACAGGTCCAGAATATTAGGGATCAATGAAAGAAAGTAATCTAAATATATGCATATTAGTCTCCGTTTCAACACCAATTGGTTGATTTAAAAATACTCCTGTAGATTATTTAGGTTCAGTAAAGAATTTATAAATCATTAAAAAAATGGTTTGGAGAGCCTTTACGCACGGAAGAAAACAGTGGTTTGACACATTCAGTTCTTCAACCCATGGTAATGTTGGAAGATTAGTGTACTTAGAATTATAATAGGGAGAATAGTGTGCAATAGTAGGCTATACCCTTGTCTATTGCCTGCACTAACCATGGAACCGTGTGATGATGCGGTCATATATTGCGCCATGCGTCATGTTAAAACTCTTAAGGATGGGTCTGTGCTCCATTCCATAATGATTTAATTAGCCTACAGGTCCTTTTTGTATATTATCAACTGTTACTAATGATCCTCAGCAACTGCAAAGCCGTGACAGCGTTTACAAAGGAAGCAGATGAAGGTAAACAAAACAATGTCACTAAATGGAATGATAATGTAGGCTATACCAACTGAAGGGAACTAACAATAAACTGGCAGTTGAATATGTGAGATTATTAGGACTACTGACGATACTGATAGTGACTAATATTTAACATG
This sequence comes from Salvelinus sp. IW2-2015, assembly GCF_002910315.2. NCBI lineage: Eukaryota > Metazoa > Chordata > Actinopteri > Salmoniformes > Salmonidae > Salvelinus > Salvelinus sp. IW2-2015. The sequence continues at coordinate 25,874,351 of NC_036860.1, read as the reverse complement.
ATAGAAATAGGAAACAGAGAAAGGTGGGGTAGCCTATAAACAAGATATTCGAGAGTGCCCATTCCTGCAAGTTGAAAGGCTGTACAATTTCAATTCTGCATAATAGCACAGCATTTCATAAACTTTACTGTGGGAAAGTTGATATGTTGATGTGGCTGGTTTTACATTTGTCTCCAGCGATTATAAGGTAAAATAGATCTACAGCAAGTGTAATTCATATTTACAATTCCCTTATCCAAACGGATTACTAATTTACCTTGCTCTTATCAATAGCGCTTATCAAGTTGTAAATTACAGTGCATAGAAAATGGTTTTATTTCTAGCGGAAAAAATGAAGTAGAGACTTTTTCCACTTGGAACCGGATGGTTATTCACCTTATTCACGGTTTCCTCGAGTTTAAAGGTGGTGGAATTATTAGGGAAGTAAGTCAAGGTCAGAATATGGCGTATCTGTAGACACACCTCCGCCACACCTTCATTTATTCGACTTCCACCTGAACGAATAGCGCATAAAAAGTGCATAAATGGAATTAGGTTCCATTTACTCTCGATTCATTCGGGTCGGAATCGGCTCCATAATGACTTGGTTAGCAGAACACACCTGCTCCAGCTCCAGCTCGTGTTGTCTGAATCCTGTTACTCCATTACTAGATTACTGCTGAATGATAACAGGCATCTCTTAACCTGCTGGGAATGGGTAGCCAATGACACACACACACACACACACACACACACACACACGAATTTCAGATAGAGGAGGGGCTGCCCTGTCTTTACCCCTCCTGACCTCAACAGCAGTCAGTGTCAACTCATGAGTTCTCTGATGGGAGATGTGAGGGCGCTTTATCACGGTGCTCACCCGCACTTTCAAAACAGCCCTGAAGATGGTTGATACTTGGGAAAAAAGGGGAGAGAGACGGGAAAATTACAGCACTTTTCAAGTTTTCCATGATGTCCCTGTATTAAATATTGAACGTACATGCATATTTCTTCTGCAGGCTCAGTCAGAAACAAGACGGCAMCCAGGATAATAAACAGTGCTGGGAAGGATTTTCACTGGTTTAATTGCCCAGAGTTAATCTCTGGCCTCTGTTATGGCTACGTGCGTGCATTACCTCTCTAATGGCTGCAACCTTCACACCGCAAATAGGAGTGTGGGGCATGTCCTGCAGGGTTGAGAGAGAGAGAGAGGGGGGGGAGAGAAAGAGAGGGAACGGGTGAGAAAGAGAGATGGAGAGAAAGAGAGAACGAGAGAGAGAAAGAGAGCCTTACAGTTCCGGATATTTGGCTAATTTCTGGGAATGCCGAGGGCTATGTAATATCAGTTTAAACACCACTAAGTGTTAATGATGTTTAATCATTAAAAACATGAAGTGAGACCTGTGACACAAGCAATTTCACACAAGTTTAAAGTGGAGGAAAATGCACCGCCAACACATCTCTGAATCATCATCTATATTCATCAAAATGCTTTAAAAGATTTWAAATGATGAATGATAACCCTCAGAATGGTAATAAGCGGATTGTTCTGTCACAGCTTCCCCTGTTTAAAAAATGTATCTGTGCCGCTGACCATAAAACTAAAAAGGCCATGTTTGAACTGAATAATTATCTTTGGCACATTGATGGCCATGCATCAACACACATATGAGCCATGAATATGCATCCATATCCGGGCCAGAATATCTTCTTCTTTGATGAAAGGTTCGATGATTATGGAAGGGAATACCTGACTAAATTCTTTTGTTTTTTCCCCAGACCTCTTTAAGTCTGCAATTCTAAATGCCCCCTATTCCCATATAGTGCACTACTTTCGACCAGGGCTAGTGCACGAAATAGGACATGGGTTCTCAAACTTTCTGGGGCCGGGGAACCCCTTTTATGAAAGCAAATTCATCAGGGACAGCTTCATAATCAGAACACAACTAAAAATAGCATGCAAGGAATTTTACTATGACTTCAGCAGCGCATGGCTGGACGAACCAAGTCTCGGGCCCRGGGAAGGAACATTTTAAAGGCAGCCTCTTGGCATCAGAGAGAAAACATTTCTGTTTTCAAGCTAATTTCCTACAATTCTACACATTTTGTCATGGGGCAGAGATATTTTGTTGTTGCAGCTTTAAAGCTGTCACGGCCGCCGTAAGGAGGAGACCAAGGCGCAGCGTGATAAGCGTACATTCTTCTTTATTTAAAGAATGAACACTGAACAAAACAAACAAAATAACAAAAACAAACCGTGAAGCTAATATGGCTAGTGCAGACAGGCAACTAAACATAGAATAAGAACCCACAAAACCAAAAGGGAAAATGGCAACCTAAATATGATCCCCAATCAGAGACAACGATAAACAGCTGCCTCTGATTGGGAACCAATTCAGGCCACCATGACATACATATGCCTAGACTTACCAACACCCCATGACATACAAAATACCCTAGACAACAAAACAAGCAGAACCCACCCTCGTCACTGTAATGGTTTCTTCCTGGATGAAGGAGAGGACCAAAGCGCAGCGCGGCTAGTGTTCAACATAATTTAATAAAGAATATGTGAACACTACAAACAACAAAACATAAATGTGAAAACTGAAAACAGTCCTATCTGGTGCAGAACACAAAGACAGAAGACAACCACCCACAATCCCCAACACAAAACAAGCCACCTATATATGATTCTCAATCAGGGACAACGATTGACAGCTGCCTCTGATTGAGAACCATATTAGGCTGAACACAAGAAACAGACAAACTAGATACACAACATAGAATGCCCACCCAGCTCACGTCCTGCCAACACTAAAACAAGCAACACACATAAGACCTATGGTCAGGACGTGACAGTCACACCCTGACCTAACCAAAATAATAAAGAAAACATAGATAAATAAGGTCAGGGCGTGACAAAAGCTAATATCCTGCAGATCTACACATTTTACCATGACACAGAAGAAAACATTAAAAAGCTTAAATTACAGTGCATTTATGTAAAAAAAAAATAAAAAAAATATGCGGAATACAAGAAGTATGGAGTTGAAAAATGTGGAGTGCTGTGGATACCAATATCCCTGTGAGCTCCCAGGCCCATGTTACCCAGGGTTAAGAACATACATTGTAGATGAATAATTTATAGCGCATTGTATTACACCATCTAACCTTATTCCTTGATCCCTTGGCCAAAATTGTGTTATCTGTTGTTAGTAACATTCATTATTGTATTTTTTTAAATTATGAGATCTGGCTGCGGATCCCCTGCAATCTTCAAAAAAACAACAGGACTTTCAAATGAATATGAAAAGTGTATACTGAAATATCAAAATACTACATGTCATGTCTCAAAATCGATATCTATCTTACCTCTATAATGTTTTATGTCCTGCGGATTCAAGAAGAAAGATGACAGTTCAATGGGAAAGTGAGCCTGTCAGGTGACAGTAGCCATAATCCAGCCTAGTTGACGCAATGCAATTTTCCTGATTTTTGACCACTTTTTTTCTCTGGCCTCCATTGATTAGTCACCTAATTCTGGCCATCCTAAAGGGTAAAACTATAATAATTTTGAAGGATTATGATAGAGACATGGGGTTTTAGACGCATTGGTTTTTTCTGGGGTCCAGGGATCCTCTTCCTCTGGGTCTTTATGTTGTAGCACCCCCCCTCGCTTCTGGAGCAGCCTGACTGCTCCACAGAATGAATAGCCGGCCCTCTCTGACAGTGGGGCTGCAGGTAATGTCCTCTCTTCATCAACCAGACCTTCTGAGGAACAGCAGCCTGTCTTAGGCACACCCTCGCCTGGAACAATCAGGGTGATGTCACTACTTTGAAACGATCGCAGAGACGAGCGTCCGTTGACCCACGTTGCGTCAACTGGTGGGCTGTTTGGCTGAATGGGCTGGTGACTCAAGGCCCTCAGTGAAGTGCAACTCTCACTTTATCAATAAGGAGGGAGGGAGAGGCAGAGAAGGAGAAGGAGAGAGAGCACAGAAAGAAAGAAAGAAAGAAAGAAAGAAAGAAAGAAAGAAAGAAAGAAAGAAAGAAAGAAAGAAAGAAAGAAAGAAAGAAAGAAAGAAAGAAAAGGGAGAGAGAGCGTGATTAGGAGCAATAGAGTCAGAGAACTAGAGAGAGAGACAGACAGACATATTCTGTAACAATCGGAGTGATGCCATGACCGCAAGACAAGTCTCCACTGACCCTGTGGAGCCCACTGGTGGGCTGACTGGCTGAATGGGAAGCAGGCTCCATGTCCTGAATGGTCACAATCATGTGGCAGAGCGTCTCTCTGCCTCTCCGCCTTTCTGTTTTTTGGCTCTCTCTCTGTCTCTCTGCAGGCAGCTGCAACAGGGATGCAGGACCAGAAAAGTGAAAGTTTCCGTGACAGCTGCTTGAGTTCCCGCTCACGTCCTCCCAGGACGGATTTGCGTGGCTTAGACCGTAAGTTTGCTAAATGATGCCCTGAAGGACCATAAGATTGCAGCAACAGCACGCCAAAGAAGTGAATAAAGAAGCTTTATCTCCCTTGGTTTGTAACACAGAGTCAGGGACATTTTCACTTTGTCACATTTGGAAGGGTATAGCAGGGCAGTGAAGGACAATGCTGGCCTGCTATTGTTTGACTGTAGTTGTGAACAATATAACTACAATATTCACATTGTAATTCATCCACAACTGCCCAAAAATATTGTAGTATAGAAGATTTCACCCCAGAACACTATTGTTTGTGAAAGTTGTAGTCAGGACTGATTCCAGTGACACCCCCATCAGTGAGTGTATTGTTTGTGGGTAACTCTTGTAGGCAAACTATAGAGATAATGCAGGTGAAAGATTGCCTGCTGCTGAAGTCCTCAACACCATTATTGTCCTCCAAAGGAAATAAAAACTGAATGATAGTAGTAATGACAAGGATGATAATGTTTAATAACATAACAGTTATCATTCCTCCATCATGCTTGGCTGGCTAAATCAGCAGTCAGGCATCTCACTCTCCAACTTTAAACACAAGTGTCACGTTATTGACATCATTTATATAAATAAAGAGGCCTTGTGGCTCCTGACTGATATTACAGCCGCCCATCCTTCTAATCTTCCATTATCATTCCACCTTTCTGCTGCATTATTAATAGGATACCATCACTGTAGGCAAAGAAAAGAAAAGAAGATTTGCTTTGATTTGAAGAGAGCGAAAGAGAGAGAGAGTGGGAGAGAAACAGGGAGGGAGGAGGAGACAGAGATAGACAGAGATAGAGAGAGAGAGAGCAGAGAGAGAGAGAGAGAGAGAGAGAGAGAGAGAGAGAGAGAGAGAGCGAGGGGAGGGGAGGGTGACAGGGGAAACAATCAGGTTTGGCTCTGAACTAATTATTAAAAAGAGACGACACCGTCAGCTCATCAATTGTTCCAAATTAGCGGAGGTTTTGTTTAACATCTGCTTAAACTATTTTGGCAATGGAAAATGTACATTCCCGTACAGTCCGTACGATGCACGAGCCCCAACACCAAGTGTGAGCAAGCTTGAGGAATCACGCCTCTACCCAAGTCGGGGCTGAATATTCATTGTCCTGCATTTGCATATCCCGCAGATGGCCAAAACAGATGCTCGTTACGGCAAGTGTCAATTTTCAAGAATTTGCTTTCATGACAGAAAATAAAGTAATATGGAGGATGGAGTAGCTCCACTATCTCTCCTGGCAGCAGCAGTGTTGTTTTGGGATATGGAACGCACTGGAGCCAGAGACAGCTGTCACAGAAAAGACACTAAGGGGTTAAAACACTGGGGGGAGTGTTTGTGTATGTATGTGCACGTCCATTAGTGCCTGTGCATGTGCGTTTGTGTGTGTGCAGGTAGGATGCTGGGACTTCATATTCAAAACACTTTTTACTGAAGGCTCTTAGTAAAGTGCCACTCTCACTTTATCCACTGTATCGAGACACAAGGAGAAGGAGAGGGAGAGAGATAGAAAGAGACACAGATAGACAGAGAAAGAGAGATGCCTGATCAAGTACCTTAATCTCTTACAGAAGGTTCCACCATCCTAGGAAACTGCAGTGGAAATGGAAATATTATTTAAAAGCAACTGATTTTGGTATAGTTCCATCACCTACAAAGTCCCAAGCCTTGTATGTTCTTCAAACCAAATGTGCTGATGGAATCAATTTAATGCTTGGACAGAGGGTAAATATATATTTATCTTTCATTTGATATCCCATGATATTGCTTGGCTTTGTAACATTCTCAACACATTTAAGGAACTTGACAAAAACATTTATTTTCTTGGCATTTCATTACTTTAATATAACATTTCCTGAAAGTTCAAACATGGTTACGTTTCATTTACATTTTGGTAACGTTCTAGGAATGTTCTCCAATTGGTTTGACATTGGGAATATTCTCAAATAGTTCAGAAAACGTTAAGAAACTATTTTCTTCTGTGGGAATTTTAGTACTTCAGCATAATGTTTTTGACAGGTTTCCTCAAAGTTCTATTTAAAGTCATGTTCTCTAATTGTTCCGAGAATGTTAAGAAAATGCTAAGAATACTTTCCATAAAYAACTTTAGTAACGTTCAGAGCACGTTCTYAGAATGTTATTTAAAAGCATACACACTCCATTCTTAGCATCAACAAAACTCTCTCTATCCTCTAATTTGTTAAGTGTGTTCAGGCGTGTTGTCCACAATGTTAACCCAAAGTAAGCTAGCAGTGTTATTACAAGTCTTAAAAAGTTTAAWGGAAGTTATTAAAAAACCTCCAAATAGCCTATCATTTCCATTCTCAGAGGGTTAATAAAACTTCCCTGAAAACGTTCAAGAAACCAGAATAAAAMATTCTCAGAATCTCCCTGCAACCTAAAAATAAATGTTCCAAGAACATGCCCAATTTTCAATTCTGTTCTCAGAATATTAAAAAGACGTTCAGTTTAACCGGCCAAGAAATGTATGGCTTCGTTTCCACAACCAAAACTGAAAACATACGTTCCCACAACTTCCAAGGAACCAAATCTGCTAGCTGGGAAACCACTGCAATGTAAGGGATGATTGTAATCGGTGGCTAAGTGTTTTCAGGATTTGCATCCCAAATGMCACTATTCCCTATATAYMSCACTACCTTTGACCAAGGCCCGCATACGGTTCTGGTCAAAAGTAYTGCATTGTGTAGGGAATAGGGTGCCATTTGGTACACAGCCTTGGTCTCTCTCCCATGCCTCGTAACACTGCTGCAGTGCCTAACAATATAACTGGCTCTCGCTGTGATACTGTATTCTCCCCAGTCTCTTTGTGCTGTGTGCACACAAATTAAAGTGCTGCCTCCAGAACAATTCATTTGCCGTTCCTGCAGTATTTCATCTCCAGGACTGCTGCACTGGCCACAACAGGTGGCTCTTACTCTCACTCGCTTTCTCTCTGCTTGTGTCTCAAATGGCACCCTATTCCCTTTATAGTGCATTATAACCAGAGCCCTATATGGTGATTCTACAGAAGTGGTGTAAATCGCTGTCCCACATCAAAATAACAATATTAAAAAACAGTTACCTCTTTAAACTTAGGACATTTAATTACATCATAATTTATTCTAATTAACAAACATGCTGCTTAATTAATACAGTACAAAGTCATTGTTTATACGAAAGWCGTATTCCTGGTCGTAATGCTGGTGAGTTACCGCCGCTCTGATATCCKAAAGTTATTTCCAGCTGTATGTAATAACACCCCCAAAATTCTGGGCTAATAATGTAAGAAATAACACACAAAAAAATGTAATACTGCAAAGTTGCTTAGGAGCTATAAGCAATATCTGTCGGCGCCGTCTAAATGGCACATTTACAACCCCCCCCAACCTAAACAGGCCAACAATCAGCATTTTATAAGACAATATAATTGGTACTATGGTAGTCATGGTTGACCCTAAGAAGTAATAATAATAGTAATACAATAAATTAAAATAACACTACTACTAATAAAAACACACAAAAAAACAAGGTATACTTTGTTTGGCATTGTCTGGGGCTGTGGACATGTGCAGTGCATTCGGAAAGTATTTAGACCTCTTGACTTTTTCCACATTTTGTTATGTTACAGCCTTATTCTAAAATGGATACAAAACAAATTGTTCTCATCAATCTACACACAATGATGGAAGACACTGTTTTCTTGGAGACCTTCAATCCTGCAGACATTTTTTGATACCCTTCACCTGATCTGTGCCTCGACACAATCCGGTCTCGGTGCTCTACGGACAATTTCTTCGACCTTATGCCCACTGTTAATGAATTTTTTGCAAATATATTAAAAATAAAACAGAAATACCTTATTTACATAATTACTCAGACCCTTTGAGACTTGAAATTGAGCTCAGGTCCATCCTTTTTCCATTGATCATCCTTGAGATGTTTCTACAACTTGACTGTGGTAAATTCAATTGATTGGACATGATTTGGAAAGGCACACACCTGTCTGTATAAGGTCCCACAGTTGACAGTGCATGTCAGAGCAAAGACCAAGCCATGAGGTCGAAGAAATTGTCCGTAGAGCACGAGACAGGATTGTGTCGAGGCACAGATCTGGTAAAGGCTACCAAAAAATGTCTGCAGGATTGAAGGTCCCCAAGAAAACAGTGGCCTCCATCATTCTTAAACGGGAGAAATTTGGAACCACCAAGACTCTTCCTAGAGCTGGTTGGCTGGCCAAACTGAGCAATCGGGGAAGAAGGGCCTTGGTCAGGGTGGGGACCAAGAACCTGGTGGTCACTGACAGAGCTCCAGAGTTCCTCTGTGGAGATGGGAGAACCTTCCAGAAGGATAACCATCTCTGCAGCACTTTTTTATGGTAGAGTGGCCAGATGGAAGCCCCTCAGTAAAAGGCACATGACAGCCCGCATGGAGTTTGCCAAAAGGCACCTAAAGGACTCAGACCATGAGAAACAAGATTCTCTGGTCTGATGATACCAGATTGAACTCTTTGGCCTGAATGCCAAGCGTCACGTCTGGAGGAAACTAGGCACCATCCATATGGTGAAGCATGGTGGTGGCAGCATCATGCTGTGGGGATGCTTTTCAGCGGCAGGGACTGAAAACCTGCTCCAGAGCGCCCAGGACCTCAGACTGGGGCGAAAATTCACCTTCCAACAGGACAACAACCCTAAGCACACAGCCAAGACAACGCAGTAGTGGCTTCGGGACAAGTCTCTAAATGTCCTTCAGTGGCCCAGTCAGAGACCGACTTAAACCCGATCGAACATCTCTGGAGAGACCTGAAAATAGCTGTGRAGCAACGCTCCCCATCCAACCTGACAGAGCTTGAGAGGATCTGCACCCCACTCTTCCAACAAGCACCTGCAAGTTCCCGGATATTTCTGGGGGAATGGCCCTAGCCCTCACCCTCCGATTCATCAGGTCCCAGACGTTCTCAATGGGATTGAGATGCGGGCTCTTCGCTGGCCATGGCAGAACACTGACATTCCTGTCTTGCAGGAAATCACACACAGATTGAGCAGTATGGCTGGTGTATTCTGCTGGAGGGTCATGTCAGGATGAGCCTGCAGGAAGGGTACCACATGAGGGAGAAGGATGTCTTCCCTGTAACGCACAGCGTTGAGATTGCCTGCAATCACAACAAGCTCAGTCGATGATGCTGTGACACACCGCCCCAGACCATGACAGTCCCTCCACCTCCAAATCAATCCCACTCCAGAGTACAGGCCTCGGTGTAACGCTCATTCCTTCGACGATAAACGCAAATTTGACCATCACCCCTGGTGAGACAAAACGCGACTCGTCAGTGAAGAGCCACTTTGCCAGTCCTGTCTGGTCCAGCGACGGTGGGTTTGTGCCCATAGGTGATGTTGTTGCCGGTGATGTCTGGTGAGGACCTGCCTTACAACAGGCCTACAAACCCCAGTCCAGCCTCCCTCAGCCTATTGCGGACAGTCTGAGCACTGATGGAGGAATTGTGCATTCCTGTGTAATTCGGCAGTTGTTGTTGCCATCCTGTACCTGTCCCGCAGGTGTGATGTTTGGATGTACTGACCTGTGCAGGTGTTGTACACCGGTCTACTACTGCGAGGATGATCAGCTGTCCGTCCTGTCTCCCTGTAGC
>NC_036860.1:25855930-25860450 GCF_002910315.2 Salvelinus sp. IW2-2015 | reverse complement strand
GGAGATAGAATGGGAGAAACTCCCCAAATACAGTGTGTGTCAAGCTTGTAGCGTCATACCCAAGAAGACTCAAGACTTTAATTGCTGCCAAAGGTGCTTCAACAAAGTACTGAGTAAAGGATATGAATACTTATGTAAATGTGATATTTCAATTTATTTTTTATTTTTATACATTTGTGAAAATATCTAAAAAACAGTTTTTGCTTTGTTATTATGGGTTATTTGTGTGTAGATTGATGGGGGGGAAAAACTATTTTTTCAAATTTAGAATAAGGCTGTAATGTAACACATTGTTGAAAAGGTCAATGGGTCTGAATACTTTCCGAATGCTCTGTATCTGAAGTGCTGTTGTTTTAATTGATGTACTTCTTTCTGTTGGTTATATGGTATCTCATACACGTGGTGTTGGCATCCTGGCATCCCAGTCTGCATTGCGTTTCACTGTCTTTGCGTGCACACACACTCATGAATACACACACTTGCACTCCTAGACTCACATACACACGCCCATCCCCCACACACGATCCACCGGAACACCACACCACACACCACACACACACACACACACCACACACACACACACACCACACCACAACACACACACACACACACACACACACACACACACACACGTGTCCACCTACACTCATCTATTGAAAAACGTGCATTTTTTATTTTGTGATATAAATATATTTTTTTCTTGTTTACCCCATTGTATCTCAAATATAGTAATTTGTTCTTATTCTATGAGTTGTCATTTCCACTACAGATGTAATTAATTTGATTCCAATTGCTTATTTGTGGTGCCAGCTGTTTAAGTGAGTGCTGTCAAAACCGTGACTTTCCTGTGTTTTATATATACTGTATTTCCATACTCTGAGGTGGAATAATACTGTGAAATTGTGAAAATTATGATAATGCCTTTTCAGTGTCAGAGCTTTTTGAAAAGGCCGTCTGAAATTTCAGGCATTTTTTGGAGTTTTGGGCTGCCTGGGGATGTCACCAGGGGGTAAATTAGTTAATAGACCAATAAGAGAGAGAGTTCCAAACCTCTCTGCTAGTTTTCAGTTTTTCCCTCCCCACTAAGAACATGCCCAGCTGTAGCGCTGTCTTAGGCATCTCACAGTACGGACATTGCAATTTATTGCCCTGGCCACATCTGCAGTCCTCATGCCTTCTTGCAGCATGCCTAAGGCACGTTCACGCAGATGAGCAGGGATCCTGGGCATCTTTCTTTTGGTGTTTTTCAGAGTCAGTAGAAAGGCCTCTTTAGTGTCCTAAGTTTTCATAACTGTGACCTTAATTGCCTACCGTCTGTAAGCTGTTAGTATCTTAACAACTGTTCCACAGGTGCATGTTCATTAATTGTTTATGGMTCATTGAACAAGCATGGGAAACAGTGTTTAAACCCTTTACAACGAAGATCTGTGAAGTTATTTGTATTTTTATGAATTATCTTTGAAAGACAGGGTCTTTCAAGAGTTGTGAAAAATCTTGACTGAATTTTCTTGGAAAATTCCCTCCAGAGTGCAGAGTTGCCTAGATCTTGTGGACTTCTTAAATTCCATCTTGAACTCGTCATGGACTCAATTCACTGGGTCTGGATCATGGGACCAATGTCCAGGTATAAATATTCATGACTTCAGACAAGACCTTAGTCTTTGGTTTACAAACCATGGGCAACCCAATTTGAAGGAGAAGACATTGCTCTCTGATCATTGGCTGATCACTCCTTCCCAACCCATAGGATCCCCATCCAGTTGACTACTTTAAAATGGTGGACACCCTCAATGGCAATGTCTATACTAAAACGACTTACATCCATCTAGAGTCCTCTATATATCTCTATGATTGACACGTGGCACTGTAACGGCTGTTATTTAGCCAAAATAAAGATAGGAAAATTGACATCAAACAYCATTATTAATTAGATGTATAAGTAATTCAATCAATCAATAAGTGTCAGATTCATATAATCAACATTTAACATTTTACATAGAACTATAGAGATGATATTTCTCTAAATTCAATTKATGTTTTTACTATTTTGTACATTTTGTATGATAATAACATTTCAAAAATGTATCTGTAATAGAAGGCTAATCAAAATGATCATTACTYTGCATGGTTCTCTCTTTACTGCGACTTTTTATACGATGTTTCAGCAGTGACAAATGTAGTGAGTAATTCAGGACAATATTTAAAATATGTAATACAAACGAAGTACGTGAATAGTAGTACAATATATCTATCTGACATACAGTATGTTGTAAGAGATGTGTGCTGAACATTTGGGAAAAATAGGATACAAATTAGAATGAATCTCCAAGCAACAATTTGCACCACTTTTGTAGTTCTCTATGGGGCTCTGGTCAAAAGTAGTGCACTAACACAACTTCTGTTAGCATTCTACCACATCTAGACCTATATAGTACAGTACCTATACTACTCTACAGGCACAACACAGTCAGGACCACCACTCAGTGAGAGCTAATTTTAGAGCTGCTTTAATTAAACACCCTGATGTGTTGTTAACCACTCTGGATGAATGCATATGCTTCTGTTTTAATTAGGCCAGACTAACACTATGAAGATGCAGAGGGATGGCGGATCCAGACGTTTTCCGTGTTACTACCACAACAGGAGGGTGTTGTGTGTTGCTCTCCCATAATAAACACACACACACACACACACACACACACACACACACACACACACACACACACACACACACACACACACACACACACACACACACACGTGTCCACCTACACTCATCTATTGAAAAACGTGCATTTTTTATTTTGTGATATAATATATATTTTTTCTTGTTTACCCCATTGTATCTCAAATATAGTAATTTGGTTTCTTATTCTATGAGTTGTCATTTCCATACTACAGATGTAATTAATTTTGTATTTCCAATTGCTTATTTGTGGTGCCAGCTGTTTAAGTGAGTGCTGTCAAAACCGTGACTTTCCTGTGTTTTATATATACTGTATTTCCATACTCTGAGGTTGGAATAATACTGTGAAATTGTGAAAATTATGATAATGCCTTTTCAGTGTCAGAGCTTTTTGAAAAGGCCGTCTGAAATTTCAGGCATTTTTTGGAGTTTTGGGCTGCCTGGGGATGTCACCAGGGGGTAAATTAGTTAATAGACCAATAAGAGAGAGAGTTCCAAACCTCTCTGCTAGTTTTCAGTTTTTCCCTCCCCACTAAGAACATGCCCAGGAGCTATATTGTAAGGAGCTATTTTTTTTTCTTTTTCTTTTTCTTTTTTTTCTTTTTATCTTTTTTATCTTTTTTATCTTTTTAAAAATGTTATCCCATTTTCTCCCCAATTTTCGTTAACAAAACCATGGGCAACCCAATTTGAAGGAGAAAGACATTGCTCTCTGATCATTGGCTGATCACTCCTTCCCAACCCATAGGATCCCCATCCAGTTGACTACTTTAAAATGGTGGACACCCTCAATGGCAATGTCTATACTAAAACGACTTACATCCATCTAGAGTCCTCTATATATCTCTATGATTGACACGTGGCACTGTAACGGCTGTTATTTAGCCAAAATAAAGATAGGAAAATTGACATCAAACACATTATTAATTAGATGTATAAGTAATTCAATCAATCAATAAGTGTCAGATTCATATAATCAACATTTAACATTTTACATAGAACTATAGAGATGATATTTCTCTAAATTCAATTAATGTTTTTACTATTTTGTACATTTTGTATGATAATAACATTTCAAAAATGTATCTGTAATAGAAGGCTAATCAAAATGATCATTACTTGCATGGTTCTCTCTTTACTGCGACTTTTACACGATGTTTCAGCAGTGACAAATGTAGTGAGAATTCAGGACAATATTTAAAATATGTAATACAAACGAAGTACGTGAATAGTAGTACAATATATCTATCTGACATACAGTATGTTGTAAGAGATGTGTGCTGAACATTTGGGAAAAATAGGATACAAATTAGAATGAATCTCCAAGCAACAATTTGCACCACTTTTGTAGTTCTCTATGGGGCTCTGGTCAAAAGTATGCACTAACACAACTTCTGTTAGCATTCTACCACATCTAGACCTATATAGTACAGTACCTATACTACTCTACAGGCACAACACAGTCAGGACCACCCAGTGAGAGCTATTTTAGGCTGCTTTAATTAAACACCCCTGATGTGTTGTAACCACTCTGGATGAATGCATATGCTTCTGTTTTAATTAGGCCAGACTAACACTATGAAGATGCAGAGGGATGGCGGATCCAGACGTTTTCCGTGTTATACCACAACGAGGGTGTTGTGTGTTGCTCTCCCATAATAAACACACCACACAACACACACAACACACACACACACACACACACACACACACACACAACACACACACACACACACACACACACACACACACACACACACACACACACACACACACACACACACACACACACACACACACACACACACACACCACACCTCTTCACGTTTCTGCA